>NC_134946.1:1271478-1601138 GCF_051020765.1 Lasioglossum baleicum
GGTTCTCGAAATGCTCGACGAGCAGTATTTCCGTCGTTTGTATTGCCGGTTCCTTGTTTCGGTTTGTCCACATGTAATCCAAAATGTTCCCAAAATAATTTTTGGATCTCTTTTTTGCGGGACTTACATCTCTCTTTATCTTTCTCTTCCTTCATCTGCCATTTATCTATTCCTATTCTGTACGCAATGTGAATTATACATTCGAAGAGACGGATCCAAGCGTGCAGAGGACTAATGCCATATTGTAAGGAATTTTCGGTGGGTGTAAATGCGTCTGACCGAAAGTTATCAATTTTCAAAACTTGCGTTGGTGTTGCTCCACGTATAGGACAACACTGCGTTGATTTAGTTTTCGTTAATGTGTTTAAAACCTTTCCATCGATTAACGTCATGACTAATTTGAAATTGATTTTTAAAATTTTATTTCTATATGATAAATTCAAATGAGTCAAATTTTTTATTTGACGGTCCATGTCTTCCTTTTCTTGGAGTATTTGTTCTGGTGTTTCTTTCACGAATTCTAATTTTATCGGTCTACAAAATCTAATGGAATGAGACATTATATTGTTCCATAAAATTATATTGCTACTTGTACAGAGTCTCAGTGGTATCAATGTGGTGGCGAAAAGATTACAATCGGAGCCAGCTAAATTTTCAGGTCTCTCAAATTTTTGCTTATATATTGAATGGCTACTGCTGCCATCAAAGCCATAGCTAAATATAATTTCTGCTTCAAGTATTTCTTTTTCTGTTTTTAAAAATACACTTTCAATTACCTCTTTTTGCAGTAGAACTATTCTCTTTACTGTATGTTCCAAAAGATTTTGCAATGGAACTTTTGCAATTGTCTCCGTCACCGTAACCCCCATTGGTACCGAATCTTTCCTAGCTTCAATGATTGCATCGTAATTAGGGTATATGTCACAATTTCGTCGTTTATTTTCCAAACGAATATTTGTGTACTGCCGTTTACTTAAATTATTTTCGTATATAAACACCATTGCTTCTTCGAGCGATAGGGGAATTGGTGCTTTTTTTCCTCGCAGATAAGTGCTTTTCTCATTTTCTTCGCCCGTTCAGGGATTCTTGTCGCCTCTTTTAATATGAAAGCTAGATCTCGGTTGCCTCTCTTGCGTGCCGTTATCGATGTTGCATGAACTATTAAATCCAGATCTTCCTGCATTTGATTGGAACGGGTTGCTGCTTCTCGTCTCTGAGATCGCGCAGACTTTTCCTGGTATGCAAGACGAGGACGCCCTGTTGTTGCTGAGGTTCCATGATTTATGGGGTTGACACCTTTCGGAAGAACTAAATATCCTCCGAACCATACATTATATTTTGATCCGAAATTTACCAATGTTCGGTTGGCATTTTTCCATTGTGATGAAATATTTTTGCACAACAGTCGAATCTTTTCATGAAGTGATACTCTGTACCTCTCAGAAATATCAGTTTCTTCGATTGCATTCAAAATAAACCTCAAAACAGTAGCTGTTTTGATATTGCTATTTTTCTCATTATACCACACATCGAATATGTCTTCATGTTTAAAATAATACTCGTCTGTAACAGTAAAAGTTTGAAAGCATTTCATAGAAAGACACGTTTGGAACTAGAGTTGGGCAAAAATTTAATCAACGACTGACGAATAAATTTCTACTTCAATCGTTAATTGCAATTGACAATTAAACTCCTACTTTAGTCGTTAATTGCAGTTAACTGAAATTTCAAAATAAAATACGGAATCAAAACTTTATGCATACTGAAAAATATTTAAACTGAGTTTAGGTATATGGCCATTTGGTTCATAATACGATCTCTATGTGCCCACTTATTACATTTTACGGATAGACCGTGTGGCGATTAACTACATCAAACGATTGAATCAATCATCGATTTTTCAATGATTACTTTTTTTCGTACACATTAATCAATCAATCTTGATTAACATTTTAATCGATCAATGCTCAACTCTGTTTGAACTCATAACGAAGAAACATATGTAAGTACTTACTTGAAATGTTTTCCGACATTTTTTTATGGAATTAAATTGATCACACTTACACACAATAAAATTATCACTTTTCGCCGTTTGGACACATTGCACTGTGCAACGATTCTTCGACATATTACGAATTTAACAAAAGACGATCGGTAATCAATCGAACGGAGATGAGGCTAAACAATTGAAAACAAGCCAAACCCATGGCAATTGTTCTGCATTGTTATGCCGCCAAATGGTTGTGCAGTAACGGGTAACGATGAAAAACTACTTACAATAATTTTATATACAGTGTGAACCACGAATTGCAAAAGGTCCCATTTATGCCGATTTGTGCCGTTTTTGTAAAACCGTTCTCAAAGTTTGTCAAGCAGCTGCAAGCGAACGCGTTCGGAGCGCCTGAAAATCCCGGTTACTATTTATTAAAAACGTTGTACAACTAAAACAGGCAAATGAAACTTTATACACTATATTCAGAAATGTCTATAATTTCATATGCAAAAGGTCCCATTTATGCCGATTTGTGCCGTTTTTGTAAAACCGTTCTCAAAGTTTGTCAAGCAGCTGCAAGCGAACGCGTTCGGAGCGCCTGAAAATCCCGGTTACTATTTATTAAAAACGTTGTACAACTAAAACGGGCAGAAACGGGCAAATGAAACTTTATACACTATATTCAGAAATGTCTATAATTTCATATGCAAAAGGTTCCATTTATGCCGATTGCTGCCGTTTTTGTAAAACCTTTCTCAAAGTTTATATTGTTTAAACTTTTCACTATTTGTTGATGGATAAAAAGATGCTAACAACAGTATTACACACCTAAAATATACCTGCTGACACATACGAAATTATCATTTAAACTTGTATTTTGATAGTCTATGATGACTATTTTAAACTTTTTTTTGAATCTGAATTTTACAAAGTTTGTCTTCAAAACGTTATATCTCAGCAATGAATAATCGGAAAGGATGAATAAATTGGTATTGGAAGCTTTGAATGGTTCTTACTCTGTTCCAAAAAAAATTTTTTGAAAATCTTTATCTTGAAAAATTGATTTTTGGCCACGAAAAACGGGTTTCCAGACCATAGTGCGACGGCGTCCTAACCCGCGACTGCGAATGCCACCGCGGACTCCACGGAAACGGGTCACTGGCCGGGCCAAACTAACATACAACCCGGCCACTGATCCTCCCGAGAACAGGATCTTCCTAGACGTTACCGTCGGCAACCACCAGACCGAGGCGCTCCTCGACTCCGGCTCCGTCTGCTCTTACGTCAACAACGCCATGGCCAGGAAGTGCGTCGCTGCAGGGTGGCAGGTAGCCAAAGAAAACACACTGGCTGCCATGGCAGACGGAACGGAGACAGAATTAAAATGGAGTATGCGAGGAATCGGAGCTATTAACGGAGTCCCGCTGGAACACCAATACTTCGTGATGGGGTCAATGGAACACGAAGTGCTACTGGGTATGGACGCCCTGTCAAAACTAGACCTACAGATACGGGTCGGCAATTGGGACATATTCCCGGCCAAAAGACCGAGCCGAGCGAACGCCTGTACCGCCACCACACCGGAAGGGTTGATCAATCTAACGGCAACGGAGAACCAACGCCTCCAGGAATTAATCCAGGAGGAGCAGCGAAAATTCGAGAGAATACACGGGGCGACATCCCTGATAGAACACGAAATTCGGTTGGAGGACTCAACCCCAATCAAACAGAGATACCGCCCACGCAATCCAGCAATGCAGGCCATAATTAATGCAGAGGTCGAGAAGATGCTGGACGAAGGGGTAATTCAACCATCGCGTAGTCCCTGGAGCTCACCCATCGTGCTCGCCCGGAAGAAAGATGGAAAACACTTCTTCTGCGTCGACTTCCGTCGACTGAACAAAGTGACAAAGAAGGACGCTTACCCGTTGCCTCATATTAACGCCACGCTGGACAAACTGCGCGGGGCACGGTACCTGTCAACAATCGATTTAAAAAACGGCTATTGGCAGGTACCACTGACACCGGCTAGTAGACCGCTCACCGCGTTCACCGTACCAGGAAAGGAAAGGGAATTCTACGAGAGGTCTTCCAGCGGCTCCGAGCAGCGAACCTGCGGCCGAACTGGGAGAAATGCCATTTCGCGCGCGAGAAACTAAAATATCTGGGCCACGTCGTGGACCAGGAAGGACTACACACCGATCCAGAAAAAGTGGCGGCGGTGACACAACTGTCACCACCCACCGGAGTGAAGGAGCTACGACGGTTCCTGGGTCTCTTGTCCTGGTACCGCCGCTTCTTACCCGATGTTTCCCGAATTGCAGCACCACTGACGGCACTGCTAAAGAAGAAGACGAAGTGGAAATGGGAAGCACCGCAAAAAAAGGCATTCGACCAACTGCGACGCCAGTTAACGGAGGCCCCAGTCCTGGCAGTTCCGAACTGGGAACTGCCGTTTACGCTACAAACGGACGCCAGTCAAGAGGGACTGGGCGCCGTGCTCACGCAGGAAAGCGAGGGCGGAGAACGAGTGATCGCATACGCAAGCCGAACGTTAAACCAGGCTGAGCGTAATTACTCGACAACGGAACTCGAGTGCCTCGCGGTGCGGTGGGGTATCTGGAAAATGCGCCATTACCTGGAAGGATACCACTTCGTGGTACTGACCGACCATCAGACACTAAAATGGCTGGAGAAAATAGACAACCCGTCCGGGAAATTCGCACGCTGGGCAATGGAACTAAGCCAGTGGGACTTCGAGATACGATACCGACGAGGGCCGGAGAACACCGTGGCCGATGCACTATCCAGACAGCCAGTACAAGTATGCGGTACGAAAGAAAGAAAAAAATGTCCATGGTACCACCGTCAACTAAAAGCAGTCCGAGAACGACCGCTTCATCACCCGGAATACTGCATCAGGCAAGGGCGCCTGTACCGTCACATATTACATACGCTCGACTTCGACGAACACCCAGCGACAGACGAGTGGAAATTATGCGTAGCCACTCACGATCGACAACGGGTGCTCCGCGAGTGTCACGACGATCCGACAGCAGGCCACTTGGGCATCGCGAAAACGCTAACTCGTCTCTGTCGTCTGTATTACTGGCCCGGAATGCTACGTGAGGGTGCTCGCCACGTACGAACCTGCGAGAGCTGCCAGAAATACAAAGCATCGCAGCAAGCGCCAGCGGGCCGAATGCACGCAAGACCGGTTGACCGACCGTGGGAAATGATATCCGCCGACCTAGTCGGACCGCTACCACGATCCAGCGCAGGAAACACCACGCTACTCGTCATACAGGATCGGTTCACTAAGTGGATCGAAATACGGGCATTAAGAAAAGCTACCAGCCCAGCCATAACACGGGCCATCCGCGAACTGGTCATACTGCGACACGGGTGTCCCGACGTCCTCGTGACCGATAACGGAAGGCAGTTCGTGGGAAAGGAACTTGGGAAGGCCCTCAAGGAATGGGCTGTTAAACACCGACGCACCCCCCCCCCCCATACACGCCACAGTGTAATCCGGTCGAACGCGTAAATAAGGTAGTAAAAACGATGTTAAGCCAGTACATCGGACGATCCCAGCGGACGTGGAACGAATACTGCCCCGAAGTGGCGTTCGCATACAACACAGCGCAACATAGCGCTATGGGATACTCTCCAGCGTATCTAAACACCGGAAGAGAATTGGTACCACCGGGTAGCCTCCGGTACGAAAATGGTCAACGAAGGGCAACTGGATTGCAAGAACGGCTACGCCAAGTACAGGAGGCTCGAGAACTGGCTCAATGTCATATCGCCCGCAGTTTCCAAAAGCAACGGAAATACTACGACAAGAGTAGACGAGATTGGGCGCCGGCCATTGGAAGTCTCGTGTTAAAGCGTACACACATTCTCTCCGACAAGGCAGCCTACCGGAACGCCAAACTAGCTGAAAAATACAGCGGCCTATTCAAGGTACAACGGAAAATATCTCCGGTAACATTCGACCTGCTCGACAAGAAAAACAGGACAGTCCAGCATGTCCACGTGAGGGACCTGAAGCCATACGAGTCCGCCCCAACGCCAATAGATGGCGCGGCGGAAGGGACGGCCGAGGAGAGGGGATACAGGAGGTCCAGCCGACAGGCAGCACGCCGAGTCGGTACGGCGGCAACGGCCATGTCAGCAAGACAGCCAGTCTCCGAGCAAGAGCTCAGCCGTTGGCCGCTACGGTTGGACCCGGACACGGGAGCCGTCCGCCACGTGGGGGAACCGCGGCGTATCGTAAGCAAATTCAAATTTACCTTCTTACAGAATCTCATTCTAGCTAATCCCGCCACGGCTCCCCGTGACGCCCGTACGTCCCGTTTCCGAAGAAAGGGGGGGATGCGACGAGGCAATACCTCGTCACGAACATCATCTGAACGGGAGCGACCGCTCGCACCTATATTTATAGATGTTCTCGACACCAGCGCGCGCCAATCACCGCCGAGACCAAGCGCGCGCCAATCGGAGAGCGCCGCGGCCGCTCGACCGAGAGCGGCACTCTCCATGGTCCGCGCTTTCGCGCGCTATATAAGTCGCGCCGGAATACTAAGCGAGCGGAGTCCGCGTGGAACCACTCCCGTGCACACCGGATCGTACGAGCCCTTTTCAGAGCTATACATCCGTCCAGAACGCAGGCTGGAAGCACGAGTTCCAGGAGACGACTCTCCACCGTGTCCCCGGCTCCTGGAGATCGCCGTGCCATCGCCTTGGCTGGACCGCACCCGTCGTGTCGGTGTGGTGGGCACGAATACCCTTAGGTGCCTCTAAGGTGCGTGCATCTGTAACCCGTCGCTCAGGTGCTTCTGTGTGAGGGTTGCGGCACCACTCGGCTCTCCGACCGTCCAGCACGGAGCGACTGGCCTCCGGCCCTGTCCGTGGGTCGAACCTCCGCGGTTCAACGTCGCGATTTGGTGTGGCGGCGGCGGGTACGAAACTCTCAGGTGCCTCTGAGATACGTACGAACCGTGATTTGTCCCTCTGGTGCTTCTGGGGGAAAACCGCGGCGCCTACGCTGCGTCGGGCCGTGACCTCCGACCGTATCCTGTCACCTCCCACCTCCCAGCGCAAATCCGAAGCGACTCCGCGAGGTCCCGCGCCGTCCGATACTGCGTTCCGTACCGCCGAACATTCGGAACCGTTTCCGCGAAAGCGTTCGCCGCGTACCGGTTAATTATTCATTGCTCCTGACCGCCTGATCGCTTTATAATTACCGCCGGATTATCTTTTCTGTTCGCCACTAGACCAGGGACGCCGACCCAGCTAACGAGTAGCCGTAGGCTCCGTCCGTTGTCAACGCGGTCATCAAAATATATATATGTTTTGTTACGCGGCCGGATTCGCCGGCCTGCAGAGAGGATTTTCTGTTTGTATTATACGTTCTTTCTAAAACTCGCTGAGCGAGAATAAAGTTCTGTTTACCCGATTTCGCCTTCACTTCATTAACGTACCTGTCAGAACCCTGGTCGACTCCTGAGCTACGGGGCACCGCGAAATCGGAACGTTACAAACTGAAGAAAATGAATATTTTAATAGGTACTGTGTGTGTGTGAATATCATCCACAATATTTACTTGAATAGAATTTTCGAAATGAAAACGTAAATATTGGGGCACACAACCGGGATAAAATGATAGCACAAATAACAGCTTTACATTTGTCAGTTGTGCAGAAGCTACTATAGAGCAAACATTTATTACAAAACGTAATTGTTAAAGTGTGTACTAGCTTCTCTCTCTTTCGTGCTTATTTAATAATCATGAATGATAAAAATAAGAATAAGGTATCACCAGAAGTTAAAGAATTCGTTGATGAGAAGTAAGTTAAAAAGATTAAATACTTACCTTACTTCCTGTGTAAATGAAAATATAATCATGGAAAATAGATATCTAATTTAAATTACATTACAGTCACACATACCCTACAAGGAGTGCCAGCGGCAATCGCAGCGATACTTCGGGTGATCGTTCGTCAAGTGATATACGTCAAATAAACGTTCAAATACTTCATTATGTTTAATTTTATTGTGTTTTATATATGAAAATACAATATACCTTCAAACTAGCGGGTTATCAAATCATTTCAACGAAAAAATGATTACGTTAGTTTTGTTCACAAAAATCGATAATCGTAACAACAATAATTTTCACAAGTCAAAGAATAATTTGTTGTGTGCATCTGAAATGAAAATAACAAGGCAATTTTTGAACAGTAATGACAACTTGCTACTATTAAAATCAGACAAAGGCAACACTACAGTCTTAGTCTATGAAGAACAATATATTCAGGAAGTCACAAACTTGCTCAATGATAAAAACACGTACAAAGTCAGCAAATTTCAATACACTTGCACCTTCGAAAAAGAAGCAAATTTCATCATTGCTAATTTAGTAAAAAAAGGACAGATTAGTGATATCACAGGCAAAAAATTAAAGACCCATAACGCGCTAATTCCTAGAGCGTATGCTTTACCAAAAACTTACAAAAAGCAATTGGCATGGCGGATTATTGTCTCCTCCATTGGAGGTCCAACATACAAGTTGTCTAAATTCCTTTCTAGTATTGTTTCAAAGATTATAGGAAAATCGAAATTCCACACCGTTGACAGCTGGCAATTGGTAAAGGAATTGAGAACTATCCAGGTTCCTGCTGAATCACAATTAATATCACTAGATGTTACAGCATTATTTACCAACGTACCAATTGATTTAGCATTGCAAGTTTTGCATTCACGTTGGGATGAAATCAAAGAACATACAATCATCAAAAAGGAGGAATTTATTCATGCGGTAAAGTTTGTACTTGAATCCAATGTGTTCGCTTTTAATGGTATTTACTACACACAAATTTTTGGCACTGTCATGGGGTCTCCCATCTCCCCTGTTATTGCTAACTTAGTAATGGAGGAATTAGAAAATGTGTCTATACCAAAACTTCCTTTTGAATTAGGTTTTTACAAACCTTACGTGGATTATATTATCGCTTGTTGTTCACCAGATCAAATTACAACAATCCTTGACATTTTCAATGGTTTCCATAACAGAATCCAATTTACGCATGAAATTGAGACAAATTCAAGCCTAAACTTTCTTGATATTAACTTAATTAGAGATGGTATTAACTTAAAAACTGATTGGTTTCATAAGTCCAGTTGGTCTGGCAGATATTTAAACTATTTTTCTTTTCATCCTTCACAGCACAAGTTAGGCCTCATTAAAGGTTTAATTGACCGAGCCATACTTTTGTCGAATCCAGAATTCAGAGAAAGAAATTTATCCATCGTTAAAAATGTTTTGAAACAAAATGGTTATCCAAATAATCTTATTTCTAACACCATCAAAGAAAGGATCTTTGAATTATACAACCCTCTTTCTGTCAAAAAACAAAAAGAGGAAAAATTCAAAAAAACAGGTCCAATTAATTGGAAGAATACGGTTGTGATCCCATATGTTGAAAACATTTCTAACGATATAAAAAGAATTTTCAGAAAGGCTGGAATTCACACTATTTACAAAATACCCTTTTATTTAAAAAACTGGTTTCCACCAGTTAAAGACAAATTACCTCTTTCAAAAAGTTGCAACATAGTTTACTCAATACCATCTAAAGGTTGCAGTGGCACATATGTTGGACAGACGTCAAGACATTTAGACACAAGAATTAAAGAACATAAAAAGAATATTTTTTTGCCTCCAACACAACACACCGCTTTGACGAAGCATTCATTTGAGTTTGACCACGCATTTGATTTTTAAAATGCAAAAATCTTAGACAGCGAACCTAACTTACAACACAGAATACTTCTGGAAACAATTCACATGATTAAACAACGAAGCGTAAATCTTAGGTACGAAACCCCAAAGATTCATGAATATTACGCAACATTACTAAACCAGTAATGTATTTATGATGAAGTTTCCACATATACAAAGTATTGTTTCTCTTCCACCTATAAACACCTGGTGTTTATAACATATTTGGTTTAAACCATTGAATGTCAATGTTCTTACCATATCTGTAAATGGTATTCAATTGGATGTGTTCTGTCGGGTATGGCACTTCGTCAATTCGAATTTACCGCCAAGAATCGATTCAATAACTTGTCGATCACTGTGTCTGATTGGCTGAATGTCATATGCGTCGTTCCAATATTTGTGTGGTTGCTCTTCATAACGGTCGTTAGATCAATTCAATTTAGACCAGCATGGAATTCGGTTCTATTAGTTCTAGCTTCTAAAATTCTTTATACATAGCAAGTAGGTGTCTTAAGGGTTCATTTTATAAACAGTGTTCTTTTCCGTGTTAAATACCAATGATATTAATTCAGTATATATTTTCAGACGCATTTCTCTTGAAAATGATCCAAACCCGGATCGAAACGTAGAGTAGGGTGTCCCTTAAAAGACGAAAGTGCGATAAAATGTTAAGACACCCTCTAATTTTTTCCTTTTCATGTTCTAAGTAAGTCTGTAAAATATTAGCCTCATCGGATTATTCTAAACCCTGCCTCAAGAGGCTCAAAGTTAGGATATTCTGTAAAATTTAAAAATATTTAGTATTTTTGTCGTTTTGAGTGAAAAACTGCTTACAATAGATAAGTGTATCACAATAACAGAATACAATCACACAATTTATTTATACAGGGTGTCCCAAACTAAGTGTAAGTCCCGGAAATGGGAGGTTCCTGAGACCATTCTAAGAGACATTTTCCTTTGCACCAATGTCAACTTCGGCTTTGTTTAGGAGTTATTAACGAAAAACACGGACCAATCAGAGCGCGCCCTGGGCCGCCGCGCCGCGCCGTGTCGCGCCTTGCCGGCAAGCGAGTATCGGTGGTACGCCGTGGCATCGCAACGAACAAGAGTTTCTCGATTATGTGAATGCTCTCCGATTTCAATGAGCTTTGGATATGTGGTCAAGATCATTATTCTGAACAACATTTCTCTTTAGACTTTTTGGCGATCGGCTTTAGTTTACGAGATTATCGCGAGAAACTTTACTTGTAAATCCATGGGATCGATGTACTACTAGATTCTATCAGATTTCGATGAGCTTTGGATACGTGGTCAAGATCATTATTCTGAACAACATTTCTCTTTAGACTATTTGGCGGTTGGCTTTAGTTTACGAGGTTATCGTAAAAAAGAGAAGAAGCAGAAACTGATTGTATTAAAAACTCACGTATTCAGCCGTAAATCCATTTGCTGCTTCGAAATGTGTGTCTTGAAATTTCTCCACACTCACAATCACTGTTCACATTTGTCAACACATAGTTATGCACTAATAATAATTGCCATATCCCTTGTACTGCTGCACAAATCACAACAATCAGGTAATGCAATCACTAGACTGCGGATTTCATGCATTTGTAGCAAACATGAGTAGGTGCATTTTAATACAGTAGAGAGATTAAAATAATTTCAAAACACCATAGTATTATTTTCAACATCTTAAAATGATCACAGTGAGAATCAAATATCTGTCTGGCTCCTGTCCCTTGTAATAGCGGCAGCCAACATTAATTTTGCATAATGATCCGCAGTCTAGTGATTAGTTTAAATATCACTATCAAAAACACAGCTAATAGCAACCGTTAGCTTTGAATTGACAAGTCTTTGGAGATGTGCTCTCTACCGCGGCTCGAACGACACTGATTTTCCGCAAGATTTTTCTAAAGAATTTAGGAAGGGCATTTAGAGTGTCGAAATTCGAAATGCACGCAGTAGCACGTTTACGAAAACGACGGGACGGTTAGACGAAAAACAGAACGCGAGAAGGACCGCTGTAAGATTTACGGCAAACACATGTTTAGTTTTTCCTGCAGATTGGTACGCAGAGTCGATGGGTAACCGCGCGTTCGAAAACGTCATCCGTCCTTTTACCCAGCAAGGGGTAAAAATGTCAGGTCAGCGTACCATCCCTATTGTCCTATACCTTCCTTAAGAAACTTTCTAAAAGAAGGACAGACGACGTTTTCGAACGGTTACCCATCGACTCTGCGTACCAATCTGCAGGAAAAACTAAACATGTGATTGCCGTAAATCTTACAGCAGTCCTCCTCGCGTTCTGTTTTTCGTCTAACCGTCCCGTCGTTTTCGTAAACGTGCTACTGCGTGCATTTCGAATTTCGACATTCTAAATGCCCTTCCTAAATTCTTTAGAAAAATCTTGCGGAAAATCAGTGTCGTTCGAGCCGCGGTAGAGAGCACATCTCCAAAGACTTGTCAATTCAAAGCTAACGGTTGCTATTAGCTGTGTTTTTGATATTGATATTTAATCTAATCACTAGACTGCGGATCTTTATGCAAAATTAATGTTGGCTGCCGCTATTACAAGGGACAGGAGCCAGACAGATATTTGATTCTCACTGTGATCATTTTAAGATGTTGAAAATAATACTATGGTGTTTTGAAATTATTTTAATCTCTCTACTGTATTAAAATGCACCTACTCATGTTTGCTACAAATGCATGAAATCCGCAGTCTAGTGATTGCATTACCTGATTGTTGTGATTTGTGCAGCAGTACAAGGGATATGGCAATTATTATTAGTGCATAACTATGTGTTGACAAATGTGAACAGTGATTGTGAGTGTGGAGAAATTTCAAGGCATCTGTGTGAAATAAACATACGAATTATTTATCGATTCGAAAGTGAAAGTTAAATTCTGGATCGTCGACTTGACCGCGCATCCCTTAGGCCTTCTACCACCGGCAGTGCAGTTCGTCGACCTGGCCGTACGTCCCTTGGCTTTCGGTACTGCCGTATACCTGAAGACATCTGTGCAGTTCGTCACCGAGTGACCCAGTGACACACATTTCGAAGCAGCAAATGGTTTTACGGCTGAATACGTGAGTTTTTAATACAATCAGTTTCTGTTTCTTCTCTTTTTTTACGATTATCTCGTAAACCAAAGCCAACCGCCAAATAGAGTAAAGAGAAATGTTGTTCAGAATAATGGTCTTGACCACATATCCAAAGCTCATAGAAATCGGATGGAAGCTAGTAGTACATCGATCCCATGGATTTACAAGTAAAGTTTCTCGCGATAATCTCGTAAACTAAAGCCGATCGCCAAAAAATCTAAAGAGAAATGTTGTTCAGAATAATGATCTTGACCACATATCCAAAGCTCATTGAAATCGGAGAGCATTCACATAATCGAGAAACTCTTGTTCGTTGCGATGTCACGGCGTACCACCGACACTCTCTTGCCGGCGTGGCGCGGCGCGGCGGCCCAGGGCGCGCTCTGATTGGTCCGTGTTTTTCGTTAATAACTCCTAAACAAAGCCGCAGCTGACATTGGTGCAAAGGAAAATGTCTCTTAGAATGGTCTCAGGAACCTCCCATTTCCGGGACTTACACTTAGTTTGGGACACCCTGTATAATAAAATGTTTAAACAGAAAAAAGGTTGGTTGAAAATGAATTTTTGGTGAATGTTTGCATGGGCATAGTTCTCCGTGTATGCTGACTGACCAAGAGAAGGTTCTGAAAGTTTTCTTCGTTTTTTACTTCGCCTAAATATTGTCCCGTTAAGCTCACAGCTTTTTCAGCGGCATCATTTGTAACTGGAAACTTTCGGAAAAAATCTCGGGCTTCCTGAGAGTCCTTACAATCATTCCAGTCCACTGGGTTTAAATTTAAAAAGTCATAGGACAAATCAAATCTCCAGGAAGTTTCTAGGGACTTAGGCGAAATAAAGTCGCTGATGCCTTTACGTAGGAAATGAACTACGTCTTCTTGATTTAGGGACAAACGTTTGTACCCAATAGAGAGGGAGCTATGACCATCAGCCATTTCAGAACGTAGGACTGCAGCCATTTTGCGTCTATGTTCCAGATCCTATCATCTAGTAGGGCCACCACGGACCACTCAGGTGTCAGATACCATAGATGACCACAAAACTTTTTCACGGCTACGTCCGAAATTTTTTTATTGACACTCACATAGTCATAAAGTTGTTTCAAAAATTGAAGGTCATGGTACGGAGCCTCAATGGCGTTGGATGCGGTGAACCACGCCCTCACATATACCGTTGACACAAATAAACAAAATTGACGTAGTGGTGTCTCCTCATGGCGTGTTAATTTGAATTATCCCTTAAATAGTAAAATTTTTAAAGAATCCAGCGCCCGAGACATGAAGCGGGCATCTTGAATGCAACCACAAGTCGCAAACTCAACTGCTCTTGGAGGTGTTTCACCCAAATAAATGCAAACAAGCTCGAGCAGTTCTCGATAATCATCGCGATAGTGATGCTTCTGTAATGATTTTGAAATTATTATGAATAATAACTGATGAGCAGTATACAAATTTATTGCTACTTACATTAAGTTCTTTCATCACAAAAGTGAGTACCTCTTCTGCTTTCTGCTTGAGGTGTGGTGATGCTTCACTGTCGTCGATACCTGTAGTAAATGAGGATGTATCGATGTCCACCCAAGCGTCTCGAAATCTTTTGAAAAGATTGATATCAGGTCCAGAAGATACAGCAACTATTGAAACAAAGACACCCTTCAAGACCACCTCAAAAATGTGGTGGCGACGCAAGCCCCATTATCGCAACCTATAATGTAATAATAATATGATTCATATAATAATAAATTGTGTGATTATATTCTGTTATTGTGATACTTATCTATTGTAAGCAGTTTTTCACTCAAAACGACAAAAATACTAAATATTTTTAAATTTTACAGAATATCTCCTAATTTTGAGCCTCTTGAGGGTGTCCTAACATTTTATCGCACTTTCGTCTTTTAAGGGACACCCTAATGCCCGCTATACCTAAACATCTAGTTGTCTTCGCAATTCGTTCTCTCTCTCTCTCTCTCTCTCTCTCACACACACACCCATGTATCCATCTCACAATAAGATATTTTTATAATTATAATTATATTAGGGATATGCGGGCCGCCCGATGTTCGGGTTCGGGTCGGGTCGCAGAAAGTTAGGCGGCCCGTCGATTCGACTTCGAATTCGTCGGGCGGGTTCGAAAAGAATCGAACTAGTTCGGGCGGACGAGTTATTGCGTTATCCGAGATTCTAATACTCTGCGTTCTTATGACGTAGATAATGGTTTTCTTTCTTAACTTATAACGTGATTTTTAATATACTTGGTTTTTTTATAACTACATTAGGTATTGTGGGAATTGAAAGGTTTTGGTGGAAATCAAGTTCGTGTGTAGGGTAACGTAAAAGAAAATATACTTTATTTAAGATCGAAAAGAAGAGTCCACTCGGTACTACGCTGTTCTACGCTGTGCAGTTCGATCTGCTCGCATTGACTTCCAGAGCCACTCTGCCTATTTTCCCTTCGTCAAGGGCTCTCGTCGCCAGTCGTTCTTTTACTTCTCCCCCACGATCTATACCTGAGTAATAAAGGTAACGGTTTTTTCCGCGGAGGTTTGGGACTGTTTGGGATACGGTTCTGCAGGCCATCGCCGCTTGCCTGCAAACCATCTGTGTCCCAAATGGTCACGATACAGAATACTTAAAGCTAAACGCTCTTATTGTTAGACCTAATGTTAATTTATTCGAACCCCACAGTATATTTGTCAATCGCGTGCCTGCTCTTTATTTGTATTAAAGCTTGAAATAATGCACGTTTCATGTGAAAAACATAAAAGACAATATTTCTAGCTTTTTAACGAATTTTCTCCGAATGAACTTACAATTAAATATGTTTCGCTAATATCATTCAAATATCCTTATGGAAGTTATATACACCTAGAAGGTTACAATATGGTAAAGTATGGCAATAATTAAAAATGAAATATATATAAATATAAACATTATACATATTATATTTCGTGTTTATATTTTATTCTGTGTTCGAGATTGGCGCGCTCGAGCGCCATGTTGCCTCAACAGCAAGGCGCGATCACGCCGACTGATCGATCGCGATCGCGTCAAATGATCGACCACTCAGCGGCGTCGAATTCACCACAGCTCCCAATCACACGCATGATTGGTCGAGACTCGCTCTCAACTCTTCTGGAATGTTCTCGAAACGCAACCGGAACCTCCGGTGCACGACTAACGGCCCAGAAGGATTGAACCAATGAGAGAGAGGAAAAGTCAGTCTTCTCTCTTCTTTTCCAAGAAACGCACGTGTTCTCAACCAATTCATTTTGTTCCTTTTTTTCGGTGATTTATTGTGACTTGTTACACATTCTTGTTTCGACAAGCCTTGTATTACAAACGAAGTGACGATTATTAAAGTGCAATTTATGCTAGATTCAACTTATTTACTCATACAGTCCACACAAACTCCTTCATTCAAATCCAGTCGTTACTCTGTCATATTGCCCATCTCACTCTCTCGCAGCACACATTAAGATTCCATTCCAGTCATACTCATACTGAACTTCTCACGCAATTCTCTCGATCAAGAGCGAACTGTCACATTGTTGGTCCTTCGAGCCGGATTTTTCAGTTCTGGTATCCTTTCCAAGTTGACCACCTCAAAAATGTGGTGGCGACATGCTATGTACAGTATCTCTCTGCCCAGTATCCTTTCTAAGATGACGCAAGCCCCATTATCGCAACCTATAATGTAATAATAATATGATTCATATAATAATAAATTATATAAATAAATTGTGTGATTATATTCTGTTATTGTGATACTTATCTATTGTAAGCAGTTTTTCACTCAAAACGACAAAAATTAACTAAATATTTTAAAATTTTACAGAATATCCTAACTTTGAGCCTCTTGAGGCAGGGTTTAGAATAATCCGATGAGGCTAATATTTTACACACTTACTTAGAACATGAAAAGGAAAAAAATTAGAGGGTGTCCTAACATTTTATCGCGCTTTCGTCTTTTAAGGGACACCCTAACGTAGAGGTTAACTTTTGCAAATTTGCTTTGTCTTTTCTTTTGATCGAAACTGTGCGCTGTGAGCATATTTACTCTTATCATCTATTTATCTATGAATAAACAAAAATCTATACTATATAATTCCTCTTAACAAAGGTAAAATACAGATCTTCAATATGGAAAAACTGCTGTGATGCTGTTACTATAGTCTCTCAAATACAAATGATTCAACTAAGCTAGCAAGAAGTTCGAATGTTTATCAATGGCCGTATAATCAAAAAAATGCATAAGATACGTCTGGGTTAGGTCTTTAGAATCCTAAGAGCCGCTGAGTGGTCGTCAATGCGTCACGTGCAACGCGACTCGCCGCGGAATTGCGTGCACGCGACGCTTTAAACAAACATAATTTCCATTCTTGGGTCGATTTGGATGGGAAATTTGCAGGATCTTTTAGAGGAGACGTTGCTGCAAATGTTCCACTTTCTTAGAGCACGACACTATGTAACACTTTTAACTTATCCCTTGTCAAAGGTGAAAAACTGTGACAGTATTCCTTAGTTGACTAAGTATTTTTTTTTATAACAAATTATGAACATTAATGTTTAGTTCCTGGTGCGTTCTCAACATAGATATACATTCTTCATACAAAAAAAAATTGGGCACTTAATCTTCAGTAGGTTTTCCAGGACAGCGTTATGAAGAAAAGGAATTTTTTCGGTGATAAATCGTATCTGAAAAAGTTTGATCTTTGAACGCTTATTGTAACGAGAGTTTTTAATAATTTTAATTAATATTATCGGTTTCGAATGTAACGGACATTTAAGAAACGTTGTACATTCGTTAAAAATCGATATGAGGACTTTGATTTTTTGGCCCATGAACAGCTAGCGCGGCGATCTGGCCCACTGTGCGGCGTACATAACAACTCTTCCCTTTGTAAAGAAATGGTGTAACGTATAATATAATACATTTGCTGTATAAAAATAGAATTATTAAACATAAACCAAACGAGAAGGTGGTTTTCGAACACGTGTGGATCTTCGCAAGGTGCAAGTTTCACCTGGGACGGGTAGGTCTTTATTTGACTGACAAGGTACGCTTCCGGAGTCAGTCGGGTCAGAAGTAAGTTCATTTACGAAATTTTCACTCGATTGAGGTCCTGTTTCTGGCACTGGTATATCAAACACATCTGGAGGGTTAGGTGGCAAGTCAATTTTTAATGTTGTATTGTCACCAATTTCTCTGGTTTGGTCAACGTGACGTTTCCAAACTCGTGAATCATCCAACTGAACCAGATATATCAGATTACCTAGTTTCCTTTGTACTCTACCATATTGCCATTCATTTTGACTCAACTAATCCCTTACAGCAACTCTTTCCCCTTCTTTGAATGTTCTGTAAATTGAATCTACAATGTGATAGTTTTTGGGACTGTGACGGTTGCTCGGTGCGTTGGAAGGTGTTGCCGCGTCAGTCGGCTGTCCAAGGTTGCGGAACCTCGAAGAGCCAACCTACGTGGCGTGGACCTACGCTGCGATTGACGGCCGGTAATAGCGCTTGCTCGGAGGGGCGGCGCTCGGTGTAGCGGACGCTCGGTGTAGCGGACGCTCGGTGTAGCGGTCGCTCGGCGTTAGCGGCGTAGCGGTGGACGGGCGGATTCCCACTCGGCTTTCGCCACTGGGGCTGGATTGGTACCCGCTCGGCGTTTCGCCACTGAGGTGGAGGGACCCCCGTCGGTGTTTCACCACTTGGGCCGGGTTGGTTCCTGCTCGGCGTTTCCCCACTGAGGTGGAGGGACTCCCGTCGGTATTTCACCACTCGGGCCGGGTGATTCCTGCTCGGCGTTTCGCCACTGAGGTGGAGGGATTCCCGTCGGTATTTCACCACTCGGACCGGGTTGGTTCCTGCTCGGCGTTTCCCCACTGAGGTGGAGGGACTCCCGTCGGTGTTCCTGCTCGGCGTTTCGCCACTGAGGTGGAGGGAATGGTCGGTCGGTCGTGGACGGAGGATCGGGAACGGGGGACCGAAGACGACCCTGAATTGACGTTTGTCCGGAGTATTTATCCGCGGACGCGTTCGTCTTTACTCGCGAGAAACCGGTTCGTCGCGGTGGCCCTCTCGCGGTCGCGGTCTCGCGGCCGGCTCGTAGGCGCGGAGTTCCGGCGGTGCTGTATTGGTGGGGATAGTTTCGCGCCAGGAAGGATGTAACCGTCACAGGACTCTCTGTGGGAAAAATTAAGTCAAGTCTAGTGCGTATGTCTCTACCGAACATAAGAAAAGCAGGACTAACCTCTGTAACCGTATGTGAGGTTCTCCTGTAATTTATTAGAAATTTGCATAAGTTTATTTCGATATCGTTCCCATTTTCACTCAAGGTTCTTAATGTGTTTTTAACGGATTGTACGTAACGCTCTGCTAACCCGTTGGTTGCAGAGTAATATGGGGGAGATAATTTGTGAACTGTTCCATTTGCTTTTAAAAAATTTTTTAATTCAAATGATGCAAATGTGGGTGCATTATCACTAACTAAAACGGCAGGTAATCCGAAAGTACTAAATATTTTTCGTAGCAATTGAACCGTAGTATTCACGGTCATGTTTTTCACTATGTGAATCTCTGGTCAACGTGTATATGCATCTACCAATATAAGGAAATAAGAGTTCATGAACGGTCCAGCAAAATCAATGTGTACTCTTTCGAAAGGTTTAGTCGCTCCTTCCCACGGATGGAAGGAAAACTTCGGAGGGTTGTTCTTGAATTTGTTGCATTGCAGGCAATTTTTAACTTCATTTTCAATATCCTCCGAAATTCCCGGCAACCAGCAGTAACTTCTAGCTAATTGTTTGGTTTTAACTATTCCCGTGTGGGTAGAATGTAATTCGTTAAGAATCCTTTTACGTAAAGTGGTATTGCGACTGTCTGACCGCGAAAAAGGCAATAATATTTTAGGAAAAATTCTGTTTGGTCTATTTCGAAACGATCTTCCTTTTTTACAGGTTGTCCACTACATAATGCTTTGATTAATTTTGTAAAATTATTATCCAATAATGTTTCTTTCCTTAGTTCATTGAAGGTGATTAGTAGATTCTCTATTTGGAATATTTCAAAAGTGTCAGGTTCAACGTAGACGTAAATTTGGTCAGAATTTGTAGGTAGTCTGGACATTGAATCGACATTCGCATGATCTTTTGTATTTTATATCTTATCTGAAAGTTTGTAAAAATAACGCGTAGTGTTGCATTCTAGTTGTAATAAGACTAGTAAATGTTTAGAAGGCGAAAATATTTGTACGAGAGGTCTATGGTCTGTATACAGGGTGTCCCAGACCACCCGTACCACCCATTTATAATCTCGAAAATACGTTATTTTCAAAAATTCTAAGTGTTTTTTTTATAAATCAGATGCGCTCTATCAAATGGTGATATTTTTAACTTCCGGTTTCGGCCGGAAATAGGTAATTGAGACCGGAAGTTACATTTTTCAAATGGAACATGGTATTTTTTATTACGTATCGGGTTCCGTCGCCCCCGCGATTTCATCAATTTCGCCGCGAGACTCTTCTAGACGCGATGTCGAGACATCGGATGCCGTCGCGTCCGCAGTTTCTTCTCGAGGTTCTTCAACCCGCGAGCTTGAAGCAAAAGTCGACCGTCTCGCGAATCAGTTGGCCGAACTGACCAGTATCGTAAGATGAAGTTCCCGCGACGGGCGCCGTAGAACTACTTCCCGTGGGAGACCAGGTTCGCGTTCCAAGTCGCGCGGTTCCGCATTGTGCCGCCTGCACCGGAAATACGGAAGCGATGCACGTCATTGCATAAAACCCTGCTCGTGGCAGGCGGGAAACTAATATGCACTAGCCGCGCGGAGGCGAGCGCGCTGAGTGCTGCATCACATCGTCTCCATGTTCCTGACCGCGACCTCGGTCTTACGTTCCTGATCGACACGGGAGCGGATATCTCTCTGTTACCGGCTGATGAAGCCGCGAAAAAACGTGCGACCGGTTTAAAATTGTTCACTGCAAACGAGACAACGATCGAGACATACGGAGAGAAGCGACTCAATTTGAATCTAGGCCTTCGCCGCTCCTTCTCTTGGAACTTCTGCGTCGCCGCGGTACCGTACCCGATTCTAGGCGCGGATTTTCTCAATCATTTTAGCTTGCTGGTCGATCTGCGTCATCGTAAATTGATCGATCCGTTGACGCGAATTTCCACTGTCTGCACAGTCAGAACCTCGCCGGTGTTCAACGTGAAATCGATCGATCCCGCATCTCCGTTCGCGGGAATACTCTCCGAGTTTCCGGGAGTTATAGGACCATCGCAATCGAATTGCGATTCGCCGCGCGACGTCTTAAATCATATTGTGACCGAGGGTCCCCCCGTAGCCGAGCGTGCGCGACGTCTGACGCACGATAAACTTCAGGTGGCCAAGGCCGAGTTCCGACGGCTCGTTGCTGAAGGAACATGTCGTCCATCGAGTAGCCCATGGGCTAGCCCCATCCATCTTGTTCCTAAGAAAGATGGGGGTTGGCGGGTATGTGGCGACTATCGTCGTTTGAATTCGGTGACAGCTTCCGACATGTACCCAGTTCCTCATTTACATGACTATTCAGTCAATTTACACGACAAAACGATCTTCACCAAGCTCGATCTTCAGAGAGCGTACCAGCAGATTCCGGTTGCGCCGTCGCACATCGCGAAAACTGCTGTGATAACACCTTTTGTGGGCTCTTCGAGTATACCGTGATGCCTTTCGGCCTCCGTAACGCCGGGCAGACATTTCAACGGTACATCCATCGTGCCCTCGGAGACCTTGACTTCGTCTTTGCCTACATCGACGACATCCTCATCGCTTCTTCGAACCTCAAAGAGCATGAGCGTCACCTCCGCATTGTTCTGCAACGTTTGCAGGAATACGCGCTGCATCTGAATCTTGCCAAATACGAATTCGGCAAGTCCCGTCTCGAGTTTCTGGGACACGTAATTGATCGGAACGGGTCTGCACCCATTCCCGAAAAAGTCAAGGCCATTCGGGACTTTCCGAAGCCCAAAACAGTCTCTGACCTACGCAGATTTCTGAATATGGTCAACTTTTACCGACGCAGTCTTCGTCGCGCCGCTGACGTGCAAGCACTCTTACACGAATATCTTTGCGAGTCGAAGAAAAATGACAAACGTGAGATAGTCTGGACTTCTCAAGCCGAGGAAGCGTTTGCACGAGTCAAATCTGACCTCGCCAACGCGACCTTGCTAAATCGCCCGTCTCCTGATGCAGTAACGCGTCTCGTTACCGATGCGTCCGATTTTGGAATGGGAGCGTTGTTAGAACAAAAATTCCAAAATTCGTGGAAGCCTTTGGCATTCTTTTCTCGCAAGTTTACTCCATCTCAAAGAAATTACAGCGCGTATGATCGCGAGTTAACCGCTGTTCACGAAGCGCTCAAATACTTCAGGCATTTTCTCGAAGGTAGGCAATTATCATTCATATCACAGTTTACTACTAATATCGAGCATCTCCCTGGCTCCGAAAACGTCGTCGCCGACTCGCTGTCGCGTGTAGATACCTTGCACCTCGCCGCGGATATCTCCTTGGAGGAGCTCGCGAGATTGCAGGAATCCGACGACGAATTGAAAAGTCTATTGGCCTCTACCGATCACTCGTTAGCTTTACGGCGAATTCGGTGGGGACCCTCTCACATTGCGATTGTATGCGATTTAGAAGGAGAAGTATTGCGTCCATACATTCCGGGCCCGTCACGCAAGGCCATTTTTGATAAATTTCACAAACCCGCGCACCCGAGCGCGAAAATGACCAATCGCGTGATCCGAAAGCGGTATGTTTGGCCGCGAATGCATCACGACATCACGAAATGGTCGAAAGAGTGTCTAGATTGTCAACAATCTAAGATAACGCGCCATAACCATGTAAAGCCAGCGGAATTCGTTGCTCCCGATGAGCGTTTTAGTCATGTTCACATGGACATTATCGGCCCGTTGCCGATATCGGAAGGCTATCGTTACTGCCTGACCATGATAGATCGTTTCTCGAGATGGCCAGAGGCGGTTCCGCTCGCGAATATTGAAGCTACTACCGTATGTAGAGCGTTCGTAGATCACTGGATCTCACGTTTCGGCGCCCCTGAAACTCTCACGACCGATCAGGGCAGTCAATTTGAATCGAGACTTTTCACCGCGCTGCTGCAATTATCCGGATGCCACCGAATTCGGACGACCGCTTTTCATCCAGCATCGAATGGAATGATCGAACGATGGCACCGATGCCTGAAAACTGCGATTGTGTGTCACGCGAACCCTACGTGGTCACGCGTGTTATCCACCGTAATGCTTGGTCTTCGAAACAACGTTATGGATTCGGGCTCGTTGCCCGCCGAATATCTATACGGCACCTCGTTGCAAATTCCGGGCGAGTTCGTACTCCCCGATGACGGTCCCGCTGATCCGCAAATGTTTATCGAAGAATTTCGAGACCACATGCGCAGTGTTAAACCTGTTCCTGTAGGACAGCGTCATAAAAAGCGTGTTTTCTTATTTAAAGATATAGACACCTGATCACATGTATTCTTGCGCGCCGGTACGAATAAAAAGGCGCTCGAACGGCCATACTCAGGCCCGTACAAAGTAATAAGCCGCCCTACCGACCGCGTTTTAGAGATCGACGTCAACGGAAAACCGCGTTCCGTCTCGATAGAAAATGTGAAACCAGCGTATCACTTCCGAGAGGAATTAGCAACCTCGTCTAGCGAACCCTCCGACTCGAATCAACGGAATGCGCTGCGAACATATTTACGGGCGAAAACTGTGCACACAGTCCCGCCGAGTTAATATCGCCGATTTAGTTGTAAGCCTGTTGTATACATGTAAATAGCAATCGCGTAGTTTATAAGAACAATTTGTATAGTAGATGTAGTGCGCACTCATTGTAAATAGTTTATAGTTATAATATTGTTATATTGTTGCTGTATCCCCAGCGTTGCGAACTTGTATATCGTTGTGTAGCGTCATAAGTTTGCACGTACACACTCGAGGGGGAGTGTGTAGGGATTATGGCGCTCGTGTCGCCATTCCCCTAGATCGCGCCTAGGGAGATCACCGACAGGGAGTTGGCAGTCCTACTCTCAACCGTCTCTCGTAGCGACTGTTACGCTAGGGCATCCCTAGCAGTTCAAAATAGTCACTCGTTAGAGTCAGACGTATTGAACATCATTATCCAGTTGTACTGTGTCTTGAGGCTTACCTCTTTTGTATTATATTCTCCGTCGTACGGTTACGACGGACGTCACTACCGGGTGAAAAAAGTATCATTAAATGGTTCTCGTTGAACTACAAATTCTGCAGTGAATTTTATCCTCAAGTCCTAACCACGTGTTTCAAGTAAAACGTAGAGTAGGCTACGTTCTTCGGTACCTTCCCCGAAGCTTCTGATTCTCTCCGAGAGTATCCATCTACATCCATCCTACATATTTTTGTTGTACTCTTGAAAGAGTGTGAAGCGAACTGTATTGGTCTCTCCGTACCATCTGGATAAATGTGCGACAATACTGCTCCTTCTGCGTATGTACTAGCGTCCGTAGCTAAAATTATCGGTAGTTGCGGGTCGAAATATGCAAGGATTCGTTCCGACATCATTTCTTTTTTTACCAAGTTGAAAGCTTCCTGACATTTTGTATCCCACTTAAATGGTATCTTATCTTTCAACAAATTATAAAGTGGGTACAACTTTGAACTGAGATTTTGCAAAAATCTGCCGTAATAATTAATAAGTCCTACAAAGGCTCTTATTTCTGTTTTATTTGTGGGAACTTTTGCATTTTGAACCGCATCCACCTTTTTTCTTTCTTGATGTATACCTGTTTCATCAATCACGTAACCATAATACTGGATTTTATCTTTCATAAAATCGCATATATCTAAATTTATTCGAATATTATGGCTCGATAATCTAGATAAAACTTCGTTTAACCTAGCGTAATGTGTATCATCGTCAGGTGCAGTAATTTTTATGTCGTCCAGAAATACTGACACTCCCGAAATATCCTTCAGGATGTTTTCTATTTCTCGCTGCCAAATTTCAGGTGCGCTACCGACCCCATACATCAAATGTTTACATAGGAACAGCCCTTTATTTGTACTTAGTGTCAAATATTTCTGATCGTCTGGATGGAATTCCAGCTGTAAATACGCCTGTTGCAAATCCAATTTGGTAAATTTATCCTCTCCTGCCATTGATGAGAACAAATTTTTTATCGAAGGTAAAGGATACTCATCGATGACAAGGTTTGGGTTCAGTGTAGCTTTAAAATCGCCGCAAATGCATATTTTCCCATTGGATTTCACAACTAGTACGATGGGTGTAGCCCATTCTGAATCTTTGACTTTAACTAAAATTCATCGACTTTTTGTTGTAATGCATATGGAATTTTTCGAGCTTTAATGAATACAGCTTGAGCAGTACTTTTTAATTTTAAACGTGCTTGAACGTTCGTAATCTTTCCCATGGACGCTTCCAAAATATTTGGGTATTTTTGTAATATCTGATCTGGATTAACTTTTGTTAAAATCTGGGAAATATTTTCTAATTTTACTCTCAATGGTGTCGTATCCATTCTCGACCCTTTTTTGGAGGATTTTTTTTTATAAAAGGGAAGATTCCTATAGGGGTTTTATTCCTCCCTTTCTCTCCTCGGGATGCTGGTGAGGACCGTTTCTTCCATTCACTCACCAGCATCTATCCGAGAACAGCCACTCGTGTTCTTGGCTGTAATCCATTCGCGACCCAAAATTGGTTCTCTGTCTTTATCGACAATATATAAAGGTGTCGGACAGTGTTATCAGTCAAGGACCTCTTAGATCACCCTCGGACCTCTCTCTCGCTCGGTTTGGCGGGCCTTCACCCTTGCATGTTCACTCTCGTGCGCGCTATTGAGGCACCTCCACCATCAATCACCATCAACCTACAACCCAAGACACCCGACGAATCAACGTCCAGCTGGGAGGTCCGAATATTCCTATTGGTTAAGGAGAAAGAAGCTGGAAGAGAGGATTTAAACTCCAGGACGATTCGACGAGGCATATTTAATAATTTAATAATCCAGAATCATTTCTGGAATCACATTAGAGTCAACAACCAAGAGTACAGTCCAAAGCACGAGAGAAAACTAGCGGGAAGGGAACGGGGAAAGAAGCCTGACCATTCAGATTGCCTTTGCGTTCCCCTCCCGCTAGTTTTCTCTCGTACTCTGGACAGTACAATTAAATAAAGTCTATATTTATCTTTCGTTACATTTCCTTACTAAAAGTTATTTTCTGCAAACCTTCCACGAGCAGAGCGCTTCAGCGCTCCACGGGCATCCGAACTTACATAAATCCCCAAATTCCACCACACTGTGGCGTAACAATAACATTCTCCTAATTTAGGGCATCTTCGCCACACTATGCGACATCAAACTATTTTTATTTATTCTTTTTTTTTAACTTTGTATCCGTATATTTGATTATTAATCTACTGTTAAACTCTGAAAGCCAGACGGGCCGAGAATTGACACAAATTGAATTAGTGAATTGAGAGTGTGGAGAATCGAGCCTCCATGCAATGGATAGCGGATTAGATTGGATGGAAGGTTAAATGTTCATAAGCGAAATCTGGTAAAAGGAGGGTATATTGAACCATGTTTCAATACAATGAATTATTATGACGTCGTAGTCATGTTCAAGTGCAATACAATAACCGCGCCTTACGTAATCAGTCTTACTGAGTTTGATTCTCACAGATTTATTTCCTACTGGACGATGATCTAAACCCGCCGGCGGATAATCGCCGAGAATCCACGTCTGGTCGCTACGCAGCAAATGTTTATTCAATTATAATAGCATAACCCTCGAAATAAGTCGATATGAATAGAGTGGCTATCAACAATGTAATACGTAAAGTAATTGGAGAATGGAGCTCACACAGCATGTGAGTTGACTAATAGAATGAGGATTCCGGAGGATCCGTTTCACTACCCGTGCGATCTGCTGATCACTCAGATAATTCGCACGAATGGGAAACGATCCTATTAACGACTGAATCGTGATTGCTAAGCACGAGCATTTATCCAGTCCGGCCGCGTACGGATAGACATGGTCAACGAGTACCAGCGATCACGCTTCTTTATTACTCAAATTGTTCAAACACCGAAGATCTTTGGACACGTTTACTACTCGTACGATCTGCTGGTTTATCAGATGATACGCACTTATAGAAACGAGCACGATACCTCGGAAATTCCGGAACACTTACAAGTTGCCCTTCAGCACAGTTGTGACCTCGGAGCAACTCTCAGTGTCAGTAGAGTCTCCTTGGCTGTGACGATACAAATATTGTACCGAAAACCTAATAATTCGAGAACCTGTCTCTCAAAGACGATCGACACAATAATGAAACCCAGTAGTGCAGAAGTCTGATCTACATGGAATTTCAGATGCTTGATCTAGTGATATGACACGTTCCCGAATCTAACCGCGAATCACCCACTGTTGAAGCCACTAAATATATCGGAGTGTCCGCACGACGACTTTCGTGAAGTTAATAGCTGGGACTCGCAGTCCAATACGATAAGAAAAGAAACTTCAATAAATTCTTAAATCCCCGCTTGCTTGTAGCAAGTTACACACTTCGGAGCTACGTTATTTTTACATCAATAATCCAACGTAAATGACTACTACGCTGTTACGCCTAAATTACGCGAACGGTGATCTGTTTGAACTGTGCCACGAAGCGGTTTGCAATCGCGACTCCTCGGTTTGAGGCGCTTACGTAACGAGGTTAGCTAGACGGTTTGTCTAGTACAACAGGACGGTTTGGCCTCCCGAATACGCACCGGTTACACTGTCCAACAAATTTCAACTTTTTAAAAGTATTTCGATTCCCACTATGCGATTCTTGTAGAGTTTTCCGCGCTGATTCCGAATCTGGTTTTAATTTTTTCCCTATACGTCCAGTTTTTGAGAAAATGGAGTTTAAAAAAAAGACATATTTTTCAACTTTAAACAAATATTGCGATGTTATTATAAAAGATATTGAATTGTTCTTTACAGCAAAAGATTCTGTAGACTGTCCCGAATACAGTGATATCCAATATTAATACATTATGATTGTTTAAACATGTTTAAACAATGATTAAAGACGGAGATGCACCACTTTTGCACCCATTTTTGCGGATATTTTCGAATTTATCTCAAAAAATAAGGGTCCAGCGAAAAATTGAACTATACCACGCGAAAGAGCAGACTTTTATCTTGAGAAACCCTCCTGTGAAGTTTGCATGGTCGACGTTTTTTTCGAACCAGAAAGCAAAATATCTTCGCCCGACATGAGTTGTCACCAGTGACGCTCACCACCAGAACGGTCGTTCGCCGCTCCGTATCCCGTCGCTGCGCCGTATCCCGTCCCGAGCGCCACTGGCGGAAACTCATGTCGCGCGAAGATATTTTGCTTTCTGGTTCGAAAAAAACGCGCTAGCGCACGTGACGTCAGAGGTCTTCTCGCTCGCTCCTTAACAATGTGTATAATAAATTTATTGCTGTTTTATAATAATAAATTGTAAAGTTGTAGCAGTTATCGTATACACATTACTATTTAGACTTTCTATTGTCCGCCACCGTACATTCATTTCGACTTGTCATTTTATTTCAAATATTTGACTGATATTTTTAAGAACAATACTTATATTAATCGACAATAATGAGCTATGCTTATTAGCAGCTTTAAAAAATGAAAGAAAAATAGCTATATTGAACACGATTCCTAAGTACTGAATTACAACCATCTTCGTAGAAGTCGTTTTCTTCGTTCTTGACTTTTTTCTATGTAAATGGAAAATGTAATTGTGTAATGTGGACATTTTGAAATGAAGTACAAAGTATGTGCACTATTATCAACACCATAAGTTATAAAATAATGTGATAGTCTTTCACTAATTATTAACACAATAATAATTATACATAATAGTATACATAACACAAATAATCATATTTAAGTTTTTACTATAATCTCTTATTTATAGTATAAAACACATTTCATTACGAGAAATACTAATATGCAAGTCAGTAAAATGTATTGTTACTTGTGTACAGGGTGTCCGATTTTAAATTATCAAAAAATTGGAATTGGAATTTAAATTGGAACCTGTACTTTTTAGGTAGTGTATAGTTTTCGTGGACGAACGCAATGTAAAATTTGGGATCCACAAGGTTGGATAAATGTCTGGGGTATCAGGCTCTGTGGCGCCAATACTGGTGACTCTGATCCACTGAGGTCCGTTCTCTCTATTTGAGGGATGTCACAGGGCTAAAATCCTCTCTCTCCCCACCTTCACATAGTGGACTCTGAGTTGTCACTTAGTTGTGCGTCGCTGACCGAGATATGCAGTGGGAAGTAGCGTTTGTGATGTGCGAGGCGATGCCGGCGGGATCTTTGGATCCTGATGGGGCCTCCCTTGCCAGCAAGACTCTCACTCAGAAGGAGCAAAAACCGCCGCTCATGTGTTCTGGCTAGTAAGTTATCTATCCAGGGCCGCATACCGTAAACCGGTGGTCAATTTACCGGCACCGGGGGGCTTGCCTCAACCTTCCGGTCTGCGAGGATGACAACCTCTATAAAAAATCCTAATCCCCAAACTTGGATCGCGGTGAGGGGGACACCTCCGGAATAAGCGCCGGGAGCAAAAAATTTGTAAACTAGAGGGGTGTTGTTGCTCGCTCGCTTCGCGAGCTTCGCAAGTAGGGTACGGATGTTATTTGGTGTGTGACTCTCCAAGAGTCACACAAAGAACTTCCCGATTAGTTAGTTGTAGTATATTATTATCATTATTAAGTGTACATTTTAAGAAGATTATACGTTTTCCTCGTGGCTCATGTGGGCCCTCTTTAAAGAGGGAACTACCCGCCCCCGCGAGGGTCACAACCCTGGAGCAACCAGCAGCGGGCAGATGGACACTGCCGTCGTTGTGGCAGCTAGGAGTGACGGGATGGATATCAACACAATCCAGCCCTCCATGCCCGCTGTCATCGCGGCGACAACCCGTGCCTCCCCGGAAGCCAACGCTGCAGAGGCGACTAGCGCCAGCCTCACAGCACAGCTGGCGCCAGAGACCACGCGGAACCCATCTGTTGGAGAGGGGGGCCGCGCAGAGACTGGCCCAGAGCCCAAAGAACGGGGAGCCACCAAAACACGGGGGCCCTCTAACAGAGGCACCAGCAGAGGGGTAGACCTACCGGGGCTACCCTCACTCATAGAATGGGGATCGAGGAGACTCGGAGGGGTAAACAGAAAACACTGCCGGTCTCCCTCGGAATCCATCAGACCAAGGGCACAAGGAGCAGGCCCGGAGAAAATCCGGGACGGGCTCCCCCCAAGTAGGGGGTAGGAGACTAGCGCCTTACGGAGCTTCCTCCTAACCCCAACCATGCGAAAAGGCACACGCCGGAAGCCTCCATGACCTCCGACGGAACCGTATTTTCGCAGATCAGCCTGCAACACTGTAATGCGGCTACAGACTTACTCCAACGACGCATAACAGTGATGCACACACATATTTTCCTCATACAAGAACCGTGGATACACATGGGGCATGTAGGAGGACTAAAATCGAACTGGGGCACCGTGATACAAGATACCATAGTGGCCGGGCCCAGGGCATGCTTATTAATCAACAAAAAGCTGAATGCCGTGGGCCTAAAAAGCCACTGTTCAAGGGATCTAGCGGCCGCCCTCATAAAAATAAAACTCAATGGCCACATAACCAAACTGGTAGTCTGCTCGGCATACCTGCCGTACGACGCAGAGGATCCTCCACCAACGAAGGAACTCAGAGCGCTCGTGGAGGATTGCAGAACCTAGGGACTTCAGTTGGTCATCGGCTGCGATGCAAACTCGCACAACACCCTTTGGGGCAGCTCGGACTGCAACAGGAGGGGCATAGCTCTTCTAGAATTTCTATCTGCTCATCATCTGGAGATTATGAACAGAGGTAACAGACCCACGTTTGTGACTTCACGCAGGCAAGAAGTGATCGACATCACTCTCGGTACTGCTAAGGTGGCACAAACAACTAAAAACTGGCGAGTCTCCGACGAGATTACCCTTTCGGACCATAGACTCATCTCCTTCAGGCTAGAGGGCGAGGCATGCGACGTTCCGACGGGCCCCTACAGGAACCCCAGAGCCTGTGACTGGAGCCTCTACAAAGAGGAGCTAGACACCAGGCTAGGGGGGCTGTTCGTGCGCCCCAAGACAAGCACTGACAAGGGGAGTCCAGGGTAGTCGGAATCCGGATTTTCCTGAAACTTGCAGTATTTAAGGATGACGTATCCAAATATAATTTAGCAAACCAGTAGCGCGCGATACTCAAGATTTCCCGGAAAAATGGCATTTGAAAATTCGGTTTTCGCATTCATAAGGAGTTCGCATTAATCTATGAACATGAAGCGCAGTGGCCGAGGGTGCTGCGAGAAAGACTGGTAATCAGTAGTAATCAAAATAATTGTTTAATGGCAGACTTCATAAATTTTAGGATTAAAACTGAAAAAAAGATTTTTAAAAAAAATATCGACAGCAAGACTCGAACCAGCGACCTACTGATTACACTGTCCAACAAATTTCAACTTTTTAAAAGTATTTCGATTCCCTCTATGCGATTCTTATAGAGTTTTCCGCGCTGATTCCGAATCTGGTTTTAATTTTTTTCCTATACGTCCAGTTTTTGAGAAAATGGAGTTTAAAAAAAAGACATATTTTTCAACTTTAAACAAATATTGCGATGTTATTATAAAAAATATTGAATTGTTCTTTACAGCAAAAGATTCTGTAGACTTTCCCGAATACAGTGATATCCAATATTAATACATTATGATTGTTTAAACATGTTTAAACAATGATTAAAGACGGAGATGCACCACTTTTGCACCAATTTTTGCGGATATTTTCGAATTTATCTCAAAAAATAAGGGTCCAGCGAAAAATTGAACTATACCACGCGAAAGAGCAGACTTTTATCTTGAGAAACCCCCCTGTGAAGTTTGCATGGTCGACGTTTTCTTCGAACCAGAAAGCAAAATATCTTCGCCCGACATGAGTTGTCACCAGTGGCGCTCACCACCAGAGCGGTCGTTCGCCGCTCCGTATCCCGTCGCTGCGCCGTGTCCCGTCCCGAGCGCCACTGACGGAAACTCATGTCGCGCGAAGATATTTTGCTTTCTGGTTCGAAAAAAACGTCGACCATGTAAACTTCACAGGGGGGTTTCTCAAGATAAAAGTCTGCTCTTTCGCGTGGTACAGTTCAATTTTTCGCTGGACCCTTATTTTTTGAGATAAATTCGAAAATATCCGCAAAAATTGGTGCAAAAGTGGTGCATCTCCGTCTTTAATCATTGTTTAAACATGTTTAAACAATCATAATGTATTAATATTGGATATCACTGTATTCGGGAAAGTCTACAGAATCTTTTGCTGTAAAGAACAATTCAATATCTTATATAATAACATCGCAATATTTGTTTAAAGTTGAAAAATATGTCTTTTTTTTAAACTCCATTTTCTCAAAAACTGGACGTATAGGAAAAAAATTAAAACCAGATTCGGAATCAGCGCGGAAAACTCTACAAGAATCGCATAGTGGGAATCGAAATACTTTTTGGCTGTTGGACAGTGTTACCAGTCTTACTCGCAGCGCCCTCGGCCACTGCGCTTCATGTTCATAAATTAAGGGGGCCGTCTCCTAGCAGATGACGGTCGCGCGTGAACACTCACACACCGCTAGAGTACACTCACACACCGCTAGACCACGTATACGTACGCGAGAATTGCTAGGATCAGGGAAATGCGTTCTGATTTCTCGATAATGCAAAGACGGGGGTTTTTATTAGTCAAAGTCGCTAGATAAAAGATCAATCTAGCGCGCTGTTTGCTTCAAAAGTCGTTCTTTTACGTTTCCGAGCAATGATTTTGCAATATTCGGCTACATGTTGCCCGTCGGAGAGGCTAGTACGCCGGCGTGACTGCAGCGCCATCTAACGGGCAACATGCGACGGGCAACATGCAGCCGAATATTGCAAAATCATTGCTCGGAAACATAAAAGAACGACTTTTGAAGCAAACAGCGCGCTAGATTGATCTTTTATCTAGCGATTTTGACTAATAAAAACCCCCGTCTTTGCATTATCGAGAAATCAGAACGCATTTCCCTGATCCTAGCAATTCTCGCGTACGTATACGTGGTCTAGCGGTGTGTGAGTGTACTCTAGCGGTGTGTGAGTGTTCACGCGCGACCGTCATCTGCTAGGAGACGGCCCCCTTAATGCGAACTCCTTATGAATGCGAAAACCGAATTTTCAAATGCCATTTTCTCGGGAAACCTTGAGTATCGCGCGCTACTGCTTTGCTAAATTACATTTGGATACGTCATCTTTAAATACTGCAAGTTTCAGGAAAATCCGGATTCCGACTACCCTGGACTCCCCTTGTGAGACGGAGTGTGCTGTTGCCGACATTCAATCGGCCGTCACCCAATCTTATGAACTCGCCTGCCCGGCTAAGTCAAGGAAAAGCAGCAAGAAGGTTCCCTGGTGGAGCAATGAGCTCAATAAGGCCAGGTCGAAAACCAGAAAGCTGCTTAACAGGGCCATGAAGGTCAACTCTGAGGATGCCTGGAGTACCTACAGGGAATCCCAGAGGGACTTCAAAATGCTCATTAAATCTTCGAAAAGAGCGGCCTGGAGAAGCTTCTGTGAAGAAACGGAGGCCCTCCCCTTCGTGGCCAGGTTACGCAAGGTCTTTACAATCGGGCCCCTGACCACCTCGATTAACGACATCACCCTGCCAGACAGGAAGATCAGTGATGACAGTAAACCGCTCTTAGAACATCTTCTGGAGGTTCACTTCCCGGGATCTACCCCGTTGGGCCAAGGGCAGCCGACTACCTCGGCTGGCACCAGGAACAATATGGGTGATCGATGGAAGGTTGCCTCTAAGGTGTTCACGAAAGAAAAAGTACTTTGGGCGCTGCAATCTTACGACAGATACAAAAGCCCTGGCCTGGACGGCATTTTTCTCGCCATGCTTCAAGAAGGCGGGTCTATCCTGGCTGACCGCCTAAAGGAGGTTTTCAAAGCCTGCCTCGCTTTAGGCTACACCCCTATCTCCTGGAGAATGGCCAGAGTAGTCTTCATTCCTAAAGTAGGAAAAAGTGACTACAGCTCGGCCAAATCGTTCCGGTCGATAAGCCTCACATCCTTCTTACTTAAGACGATGGAACGGCTTGTCGACAGGTATATCAGAGAAACAACGCTGATTCAGACACCTGTGCATGCCAATCAGCATGCCTACCAAAGTGGCAAATCAGTAGAGACGGCGCTCCACCACCTAGTCGGTTTCATTGAAGGAGCACTAGCAAACAAAGAATCGGTCCTCAGCGTTTTCATCGACATCGAGGGTGCCTTCGATAATACGTCCTTCGACGTCTTAGAGAAGGCCCTGGACCGCTTTAACATTAAGGAACCCCTGAGCGGATGGATCAGCAGCATGCTTAGGAACCGAACCATGATGACCGAAGCGAACGGCTCGACAGTGTTTGCCCGGGCCGGCAGGGGCTGCCCTCAGGGAGGAGTCCTCTCCCCCCTACTGTGGACCTGGTGGTCGACGGGCTTCTGAAGGAGCTGGTCGATGAGGGCCTCGTGGTCCAAGGCTATGCTGACGATGTATCCTTCTCAGTCAGGGGGAAACATCCTCTACTGTTAGCCAAAAGAATGCAAACAGCACTCACGCTAACCCAAAACTGGTGCCTTAACCACAACCTCAGGGTTAACCCGAGCAAAGCGGAAATGGTACTCTTCACGAGAAAGCGACGCTTTAACTTTAAAGCCCCCTCCATTTTCGGCACCGAACTACAAATCTCGGATGAGGTGCGCTATTTAGGTGTCATCCTAGACAAAAGGCTAACATGGAAAAGGCACGTCGCCAGACTATCCCAGAAGGCTATAAATACCTACTGGGCCTGCAAGTCGATGTTCGGCAGGACCTGGGGCCTGGAACCTCATGTGATAAAATGGATTTATACTGCAATCATGATACCACAGATAACGTACGCTTCCCTTGTCTGGTGGACCTCCATGGAGAAGACCACGCACAGAAGACTAATGGGAAGGGCGTACCGTCTGGCGCTAATGGGTATCACGGGTGCTTTCCACACCACGCCCACCCTGGCGCTGGGAGTTCTCCTTAATTTCGCACCCCCGCACATAGCGGCGGAGAGCTTAGCGAGAAGTTCCGCCTTAAGACTCCATCTGGGAAACAGTGGACCAAATCAAGGTACGGCCACTCGACCCTACTGGACGCACATGACCTGCAATGGATCATGCTGCGTGGGGGGGACAGATGTGAGCCGCACTATAATTTCACGGTTAAACACCAAACCCGCTTCCCTAACTGGTGTGATTGGGAGTCAAATGCTGGAGAGCTTCTCTCTCCGCAAGGCCTGGTCTGGTTCACAGACGGCTCAAAGAATAGAACCGGAGCAGGAGCAGGTGTCTGCGGTGTCAGCCCAAGGATCAGCTTGTCTCTAGTGCTTGGGCAACACGCTTTGGTCCTACAAGCTGAAGTATGTGCTATCTTGGCCTGCGCTGAACTCAACCTCAGCAAAGGCTACAAGAACAAACACATACATATATGCAGTGACAGCCGCGCGGCAATTAGATCATTGGGCAAAGTTGTGACCAGATCTAAGCTCATCCGTGACTGCGTCACAGCCATTACAGAGCTAGCTGAACACAATCATGTTAGCCTTCTGTGGGTTCCAGGTCACTCTGGAATCAAAGGAAATGAGGAGGCAAATAGATTAGCGCGTGAAGGCACCCGATGCCATAGCGGAACTATCCACAGACCTCTAAAACTGGCTTCCAGTGTAATTAAAAACTGGAACAAAGAATGGGTGAGTAACCAATTCGACCATTTATGGAAATCCGAGTCAGGCATGCGACACACGAAAGCTCTCGTGGAAGGGCCTGATAAAGACCTCGCCAACAAGCTGTGTCACATGGGCCGACAAAAGGTGCGGCGGCTCGTAGGAATCACCACGGGCCACTGGTACACCGGTAAGCACTTGGCTAAGCTAGGGATCCAGATGGACTCTAACTGCCCAAGATGCGGGGAGGAATGCTAACGCCATCTCGCCCCGTCAAGGGAGAGCTGTCCCGGGGTCGGTGCCCTCGTAACCAAGAAGAGGAAGCCAATTTCGTAACTGTCCGGGGCCCTAGGGCGCTACAGATGGGCGGGTCAGTGGTTCAGGTGGTAGAGTGTCTGGTCCGTAGCAGGAAGCCCAGGGTTCGATTCCCGCGTGTGGCATAAATTTCCAAGGTGGTTTTTTCTCCTGCTACGGGCTCGGTACCTACTGTCGGGGTCATAGGGCAACCAATGGCAACAATTTCTCATTTATCCAGGGAATCGGTGAACTGTAGGAAGCCCAACTTGGTCATCCCGCCTCATAAGGGCACCCGCCGCTGCTCTATCTCCCCTGTTTGGGGGTTAGAGTAAGGAAAGGGGGTGGTCAGCGAACAAATGGTACCACTGTGGAAACTGGGCACGGACCCTACTAAAAATGGAATCAAGAAACGCAAACGGAATTAAGAAACCTTTGAGGGAAAGGCCGGGTGGACGGAGCTAATTGCTGAACACCGACCAGAACCGAGGATGATGGTCACATCCAAACAATCAGCCATATTTTCTAGGATGTGTCAAGCCCACCCTAGAAGGAAGATCTCGATGAACCCGATATCAAAAATCTCTCAGGAGACAGATTTCGACGAAGTTGGTGAACCCTTCCTTCTCAACCCCAGCGCGAAGTAGACTCGGCAAGAGAAGACCGTATTGAATTGATATCTCGGCCCAGCCGTAATTTCGATAATGTCGGATCGGATCCCAAGTAGCAGTAACTTCCTCCCAATGGTCAAACAATACGCGGTCCCTTGCATCTTGAACTCCCAATAGACTCATAGCACAGGCGGAGGGATTAGCCCTAGGGGAGGGTGTGGGCAGGTTTCTGGACTATCCGGAAACAGAGTAGGGACGGGCCTCAAAACTTGACACATTCGACATGAAAATTATGGTGAAGTGGTGGGGGGGGGGGGTCTGAAAGGGCAGGCGAGACACCCTGCAGGTCTGAAGGTGAGGGGGCCCGACATTCACACCGAGCCGTAAAACAGCTCAAAAAACTGACAAAAGATTAGGTAGCATGGCCCGCTCATCAATGATGACCGACCCGTCTAGTAAGTCGACGACTCTGAAAATGGCTTGGGCCGAATAAAACAGAGGGGACGGCTGAAAAACGTGGATACCTGCAACCCGCAAAAGGGCCGAGTGCCGGCAGCGCCAATTGTGATACTGGTGATGAAAGATCCGGTGTGCCTTAAGGAAGCGAGGGGCGGCCGACCCACCCTTCCCCGGCAAACACATTTACTACTACTAGGGCGCTACAGGGAACGCTCCTTTGCCGAAGAGTTCGCGCGATGAAAATGCGCCATTGGGAATTCGGAAAAAGATTCGCTAGATTGCCGAAAATCGATAGATCACTGTCGCGCTGGCTCTCGTTATCGCATGACGTGCGCTCTGTATTCGCGTTGCGAGCTAATTGTAATTTAGCGTCGGGAAATCCAGAAGTGCCCGTTGGAGGTTCTCGTGGCGTCTAGGACGAAGTCCACCTACGGTCCGGCCGTGCCTCTCGCTCTATCGGGAGCAGTTCCATCAAAAGGCATTGAAAACGAGAAACGGTAAGCTCCGCACTTGTGATCTATTCGGCATTTCGTAGCACGGCGGCACGACCTTCGTCGCGCGAGGACGAACTCTTCCCGTTCCGTCCTCGATAATTCGCTCGCATTGGTTTTGGGAATGCTTTGAGATTTTCGGGTCATTTCGAGAGAGTTTTCCTTTTCGAATTGAGTGCGTGAGAGTGTCCTCGGAGGAGTCGCGTTTCGTGAGAGTAATCTATTCGATATCTTCGTGTTTCTCGCCGAACATCGTATTGTTTTCGTCGACGTTCGATCGCGTAATTGTTAGCGTACAAGTCGGGGCGAATCACGTGCGGAAGTCATCGCGGCAGTCACGCAGTTCGCCGATCATCTGCGCCTCGCGTTTCAGGAGTTCATTACGAACGAAACGACGGTAAATTTCAGCGTTATCGGCGCGAGCCAAAACTGTACGACAACCGCGCTGCGAACTAACATCTTTCGCCTGCTTGTATGAAGAGCGCGGGCTCTCGGTTCGCGGCCACGTTGCCGCCGATTTTGTATTCCACCGACTGCTACAATAAATAACTCGAGACAATACCGTCGTCGAATTACTCTGTTCCCTGTGAGATCTGTCCTGCCGAGAGTGCTGTCCTAGTACTTCTGTGTTCGAACCACCTGGCCTAGTCGCGACGTCACTTTCGATCCGCGTATCTCGAAGATTCGACTCTCGTACTCGGCTTCTCCGAGCTCGAGAATTGGCGCCCGATCTTTTCGTTTTCCTTTTTGTCTCGGGCGGACCGCGTGTACTCGGCCTTCACGCGGCCTGGTCTCAGCGCCTGCAAGGCCCGAAGTTAACCGGCTTTCGCGAGTCAAACCGCTCGCACAAAAAAGACAACACATAATTTTTTTTATAAAATTTTTGATCAGTTCTTTTCAGAGCCACACAGGAACTACAATCGACAAGATATTTGGTTTCCGCGATGTTGAAAACACGATGCTGTGGATGGATAGCACGTTATATCCGTAATAAGGATACACGAGATATCTCGTCCATGGCACCGTTCGTTCGTCAAGAATCGATGTCTTCGATAATCATATGATTCTCGGAAAATCAATACCATATGATTCTCGAAAAATCAATACCATATGATTCTTGAAAAATCAATATTTCCTTGGAAACGATTTCATTTGTTTCAAACGACGCCTTCGTCGAATACATTGTACGCTGGGAGAGCACAGATTCGCGCAGAACCGCGAAGAGCATGGAACTCTTTCCGCGTCGGAGCAGGTAATTTTGTTCGCTATCGATACGAATTAGAAAACTGTGCTACGTGTTCAGCACTTGTATTAAATTGTGTGAAAATGTGGTGTTTCGTGTTTCACCGGAATAATAAGCAAATTGATTTACGGCTGAATAAGTGAGTTTTTAATTCGATAAATTTCTGCTTCTTCTCTCGTTCGGGTAAAGTTGCCGATGATGTGGATCCTCACTGATTTTGATGACTTTGAAATATGTTATAAATTCGATGTTCTAAATATCTTTTTCCAAATAAAGCTCATCGAAATCGGCGAGGAGATCGATTTACAATTACAAGTTTTTACAATTATTTCGTAAACCAAAGTCGATCGACAAAAACTGTAAAGGGAAATGTTGTTCAAAATCACGGTATTGACAACATAGCTAACATAACATCCGTATTTATTTGTTGTTTGAAATACGGGGGAGATACGTCAACTTTCATTCTCACCATCCCTTGCAACATAAAATTGGTCTGGTAAAAGGGTTGATTGATCGTGCTATCCTATTAGCTAATCCAGAATTTAGATCTGATAATTTAAAAATTATTAAGGATGTATTAAGGCGAAACGGTTACCCGGTTGAACTTACTTCGCGTATAATCAAGAAACGCATTGTTGATATTTATCACCCTCTTCTCGTCGATAAACGAAAAGAGGAAAAATTCAAAAATGCGGGTCCAAAAAACTGGAAGAATACTGTTGTCGTCCCTTATGTTGAGAACATATCTGAAGACATAAGGAGGATTTTTAGAAAAATAGGAATGCATACAATTTACAAGATACCTCAGTATATTAAAACATTTTTTCCACCAATTAAAGATAAACTACCACTTTGTAAAAACTGCAATGTGGTATATTTAATTCCATGTAAGGGATGTAGTCAGGTTTACATAGGACAGACATCTAGGTTATTAGAGACAAGAATAAAAGAACATAAACGTAACATTTTTTGAACCCAACACAACATACGGCACTAACTAAACACTCTATGGAGTATGACCACGCCTTTGACTTTGAAAATGTTAAGGCAATTGAGAAAGAAAGTAATTTGAATAATAGGATTTTACTGGAAACGATTCATATGATTAAACATCATAGCGTTAATCTTAGGTATGAAACTCCTACGATTCAAGAATATTACGCAACACTACTGAACCCGTAGTGTGTTATGATGAATCACTTCCTAATAACAACTATTTTCCTATTACATACTATATAAATTACATCTTTTTCATATATTTAATAAAAGTTTTTCATCATATGGTCACGAACATGTGGCAAGTTTGGGTTTTTGACGTTTTTCACGGTTTGAAATAACCGCCAAACATCGATCGACGATTGACTTTGTTTTGATCGATCGACCAGTTACGTTCTGTGTCTAATGACTTTGATGGTCTATGATCCAGTATCCTGTCTGACGACATGAAAGCAGCATGTGCTAAGACAATTTCAATTCCGTATTTATAATCTTTATAAAGCAATGTAAGTAAATTATTGCAGTATCTTGTTACATTGTTACATTCTGGTTACGCAGATATTTTAAAGTTTCTGGTTTTACATTGTGAAAATATATTTTTCAGACGCAGTTTTTTCTACTTTCTTGAAAATGATCTGAATGAAGATCGAAACGTTGAAAGTTCCTAACTAACGTGCAAATTTTGCTTTTTTCCTATTAACTGATCGAACCGTTGCGCCGAGAACATTTGAATATTATACATTTCATTATCTTGCGATCGATATTTCAAACAACATTTACAATGGATGGCGAAGCTAACACAACAATCACTGGTTTTTATGCGTCAATGTCATTGAGGTATGGCCTTGAAACTGTGAAAATACTGAAGGACTGGTCGAACACATGTATAACAATTGCGAAGATAAGTAATCGAAAATTATTTTTACTCAAATGTAGATCAAATAATGTTTTTCCAAATTTTATCAAAAATAATGTAGTGAACAAATTTAACATACTTATTACTTCTAATTACATTCACAACAAATGTTGTAATTTACAAAAAAGATATATGAAAAAATTATTGAACATTTTGATCAAAGACACACATTATTATCATAGATCACTCATACATAAGTTTGAAGAACTAAACGAGGAAATTAAGTTTTTATTACCATCATATTTATTTGAAACCTTCAGCAGATTAGAAAATAAAAGATATACAAGAGTTTTTAAAAGTTCAAAAAGAAGTTGCATTAAAAAACTTAACAAGCTATTGGACACTAAGAACAATCTTGAGGGGTACGCCCTCAACGATAGTAACAATAATCTTACAGTCACAGATGATGAAAAATGGTTTAAGAACTTAACAAATGTGATTGTTCCAAAGAATGTTGAAAAAGTTTTGAAACTGGGACCCAAATTTGCACTTGAAGTTCCAAGAAATTACCTCTCGTCCCCCAGATTCATTGCATCGTTGGAAACAGGTTTAATGAAAGTCACCAATATTGGTAACCTACAAACATCAACTAGAATTAAACTAGTTAACAAAATTTTGAATTACACTACACACTTAAGGTTTACTAACGATGCAACGGTATCAAAAACTGATATCAAGGAAACGAAACATTTTTTGAAAGAAAACCAAAATCTTTTATTGCTTAAATCTGACAAAGGTAATACCACGGTATTGGTAGATAGGGACATGTATAATAATGAAGTAATAAATATGTTAAATGACAATAACACATACAAGGTTAGTAAATTCCAATATACCAGTACTTTTGAAAAGGAAGCCAATTCCATCGTTAACAATTTGGTAAAAAAGAAACAAATTGATGAGAGATTGGGGAAACGTTTAAAAACTTACAATGCGATAGTACCCAGAGCATATGCTTTACCAAAAACACATAAATCTGTTTTGAGTTGGAGGATCATTGTTTCATCTATTGGTGGTCCAACGTACAAACTGTCGAAATTCCTGGCCGGTATTCTTTCTAAAATCATTGGAAAATCCCCTTTTCACACCGTGGATAGTTGGCAATTTGTGAAAGAGATTAGGACAATTGTAATCCCTGAGGATTCCATGCAGCTGGTTTCACTTGACGTGACAGCTTTATTCACCAACGTTCCAATAGGTTTGGCGTTAGAAGTTTTAGATAGCAGGTGGGATGAACTCAAAGAACATACCACCATTAAACGTGAGGAATTCATTCAAGCGGTCAAATTTGTTCTGGAGGCAAATGTATTTATGTTTAATGGTACATACTACAAACAAGTATTTGGTACTGCCATGGGATCGCCCATTTCTCCTGTAATTGCAAACCTTGTGATGGAAAAATTAGAACAGGCTTCTATTTCAAAATTACCATTTGAATTAGTTTTTTATAAGAGATATGTCGATGACGTTATTACATGTTTAAAACCACAACAATTGCAAACTGTGTTGGACACGTTCAACAGTTTTCATGATAGAATTCAATTCACACATGAAATTGAAAACGATTCATGTCTGAGCTTCCTTGACGTTAGCGTGTTGAGAGACGGTAACAAACTCAGAACGAACTGGTTTCACAAAACTAGTTGGTCGGGGAGATACGTCAACTTTCATTCTCACCATCCCTTGCAACATAAAATTGGTCTGGTAAAAGGGTTGATTGATCGTGCTATCCTATTAGCTAATCCAGAATTTAGATCTGATAATTTAAAAATTATTAAGGATGTATTAAGGCGAAACGGTTACCCGGTTGAACTTACTTCGCGTATAATCAAGAAACGCATTGTTGATATTTATCACCCTCTTCTCGTCGATAAACGAAAAGAGGAAAAATTCAAAAATGCGGGTCCAAAAAACTGGAAGAATACTGTTGTCGTCCCTTATGTTGAGAACATATCTGAAGACATAAGGAGGATTTTTAGAAAAATAGGAATGCATACAATTTACAAGATACCTCAGTATATTAAAACATTTTTTCCACCAATTAAAGATAAACTACCACTTTGTAAAAACTGCAATGTGGTATATTTAATTCCATGTAAGGGATGTAGTCAGGTTTACATAGGACAGACATCTAGGTTATTAGAGACAAGAATAAAAGAACATAAACGTAACATTTTTTGAACCCAACACAACATACGGCACTAACTAAACACTCTATGGAGTATGACCACGCCTTTGACTTTGAAAATGTTAAGGCAATTGAGAAAGAAAGTAATTTGAATAATAGGATTTTACTGGAAACGATTCATATGATTAAACATCATAGCGTTAATCTTAGGTATGAAACTCCTACGATTCAAGAATATTACGCAACACTACTGAACCCGTAGTGTGTTATGATGAATCACTTCCTAATAACAACTATTTTCCTATTACATACTATATAAATTACATCTTTTTCATATATTTAATAAAAGTTTTTCATCATATGGTCACGAACATGTGGCAAGTTTGGGTTTTTGACGTTTTTCACGGTTTGAAATAACCGCCAAACATCGATCGACGATTGACTTTGTTTTGATCGATCGACCAGTTACGTTCTGTGTCTAATGACTTTGATGGTCTATGATCCAGTATCCTGTCTGACGACATGAAAGCAGCATGTGCTAAGACAATTTCAATTCCGTATTTATAATCTTTATAAAGCAATGTAAGTAAATTATTGCAGTATCTTGTTACATTGTTACATTCTGGTTACGCAGATATTTTAAAGTTTCTGGTTTTACATTGTGAAAATATATTTTTCAGACGCAGTTTTTTCTACTTTCTTGAAAATGATCTGAATGAAGATCGAAACGTTGAAAGTTCCTAACTAACGTGCAAATTTTGCTTTTTTCCTATTAACTGATCGAACCGTTGCGCCGAGAACATTTGAATATTATACAATCCGTATTTATTGTTCAAAATTAGTTTCCGAAATTATCATGCAACACAGTGGAAGAGGCCTACAGGGGACACCGCAGAAAAAAAACGCATTGACAGTAGTACCTTCATGGTAATTTGGAAACCTATTGATACGGGTGTCGTCCTAATGCGCCACGTGCAGTTCATACGGTCTGCGATATGTATGCGTCTGAGCTGCCTCGAGGAACTAGGGTCGTTACGGGGAGCGGGACGTGCGGCCGGTAAATGGAGGCGGCGCGATTCGAGAACGGCCTGAAAAGTCTCCTCCGTGCCGACCACTGATTTATAGTATGTGCTAGATGCCGATAAAATTATTGTTTCCCATGCTTTTATGATGAGTATCACTGTGGGTCGTGTCATACAAACACGTAATTTTTATTCATTAATAAAGAACGTGCAATAATAGAATAAATATAACACTGTAATATTTTTATGTTCGCTTTTTTTTTCAATACCCACAAATAAAAAATACGTATTTTCTACTTCAAAAATAATTGTTTATTCACAGATTTCATAAACTTAAAGGATTAAAATTGAAAAAAAAAGAAAAAAATGTCGACAGCAAGACTCGAACCAGCGACCTACCGATGTACCAGTATTTCTCCAAGCGCCCTGAGCCACTGCGGTTTTTGTTCATAGGTTAACGCAACCTCTTTATGAATGGGTACAGAGATTTGCAAAAGCAATTTTCTCGGAAAATCTTGAGAAGTGCGCGCTACTGCTTTGTAGTAGTATTATTTAGTAGCAGTAGCAGTATTTCCCGCCCCTACCACTCGTCTTCTCTCATGCTCTGCTTACAAGTCACGCTTAGTGGGTTCCCCTTCCATACGTCCGAGCTAGGTCACGGCTCCGAGACCGCACGGGAGCCGCTTGGGAGCACATGAGCCGCTCTGAGAGCTACGAGCTGTGAAAGCCTGTCCTAGGGCTTTGGCCACGAGGATCGGAGAGTGCAATAGTATAGGGGCGTTGGCCACGAATACGTTTCGCCAAGTGGGAGGATATCCTAGGGCGTTGGCCACAAGGAACGGAGGATCGGAGACGGCGGTCAGGAGGAAGCCTGCTTCTCGTACCTGCTTAAGACTGCGTTCGTGGAGTAGCCACTAGTAACGGTCGAATACGGCAAGGAGATCCCGACTGAATTTCTCCGGTTCCGCGGCGCGTATTTATACCCCGCGGTTACATCTTCTCTCGCGAGAAACCGCGAGTTCGCGGTGACCATCTCGCAGCTGTCGCGACAGTCTTCGCGACTCGGCGCCGCGGTACTTGCGAGAAACCGCGAGTTCGCGGTGGTTGCGGTGGTCGCGGTTCGCGAGTATACTAGAGAGAGGAGTCTCGCGCCTCTAATATATTCGTTACAACCTGTATCGCTTGTGAATCCGAGCGAGACAGTTTCGAGCACACCTTGGTTAGCTGTACAAAATGGGAGAAACAAAGATCGAACCTAACCGACAGGATAGGTATCCTCGGGTGGAATGATCTCGTGAACCTCTTCAAGGACAAGAGCAAGAGGATGGGTATTATAGACTTAGTATCTATTTATTTTTATTTATTTAACTTTCTAATTGGTATCTATGGCCCCAACTATATATGTATATTGTATGTACATACTCAGGTTTGAGACAGATGTCTTATAGACTAACGAGGAGACCTCGCGTATCGAGAACGCCGGATCGCAACGAGTTCTTGTGTTCTACTGGACATAGCTTATGCACCCTCATGTACTATCCAATTGGTTTTAGCCGCCAACGCGAAGCCGTTTTCGAGGAAACCGATTTTGAAATTGGAAAAAATTCGTACCACTAGGATATCCCAGGTTCGCGCCCCGTGCGGGGACATTCTTTTTTGTTTCTTTTTCGAAGTTTTTGCAATAATGTACAATAATTTTACAAGAAATAAGCAACAAACTAAATATATTAACACTATAAACCGAAGTACACCCCTAGACGGAGGATTGGGTAGAACTATAGTTCGGGCATTTTTCACTACGAGCGCTAATGTCTGTTTCCTATCATTAAGTCACAGTTTTATCGATACAGTCACTGTATCGGTTAATGTATCGGTAAAACAGTGACTGAATGATCAGAAACAGACAGTAGCGCTCCTAGCTAAAAATGCCATGAAACTGATACTTGAACCGAAACCATCCGTTTAGGGGTGTACTTCGTATTTTTCAAACTGTGTGTTTAAACACGTGTAGTTTAACATAATAAAGGGGCATCGTTAAAATAATCGTTGGCGCTACACCCGCGCAGGTATATCTCGTTTTATGGTTAAAACCGTTACAGAACTCTCTTTCGTACTGCGTGAACAAATACACAGCAAAAATAATTTTCGTTATAATACATACTTACCACAACGAATATGTTAGATTTTTATCAAACATATATCTTGTACATCGTAAAACTAGATTACTTGTCATTTATTATATTAGAAATAATATGTAGCACGTAGAAAAATAAAGAAGAAAGTGAAAAAAGATATTGTTCGGCGTCGACCGACGGTCGGAGGCGCCTGACGCTGGAACCGTTCAGAATTGAGCGCGCGAGGAAGGCAATGATAAGGATCGTGAGAATGAGGGAGACAGATTGAATTTAGAGTTGATTTCACACTGCACTTTATTCAAAATTGGAATCGCCGACAGATCGAAATACGGAAATCCTGCGCGTTCGAGGGTCTGCCTTGGAGCGCGACGGAGATCTTGTGCGAACCTTGACAAGGGCCGCCGCGGATGGAGATCTTCACGCATTCGTCGGAGATCTTGACGCGGGAAGAATCACGGATCGCGACGCGAACAAACAGAATCGTCTGCGACTCGAAAGAAATGGCGAATGGATATTTCAAGAAAGTACCGTGATTGTCGCGAACAAACAACATATATAAAATGAGAACGTGCTAATTGAAGGATTGTATTAACTCGCAGAACTGATCGGAAGAGACTCGCTCCGCCAAGGGAGGGCCTTTAAATATTCGCCGAAACGGCAGGCCGGGTCGCACGCGATTGGTTCCGGATCGATCGCATGATCCGGGAAGACGACGGTTCAAGATTCGAATCGTAGAGATTTGCCGGTGATGGGAGCTGACAAACACACCGTAGCCTCGCGCTACGGTTATGCATGATCGCTACGTGACTCTAAACAGGGTTGAAAAAAGAGCAGAGCGAACGGGGCTCGACGGTTGGCTTACCGACCGGCAAATTCACAATTCGGATCTTGAACAGATATGTATAAAAAATGCCGACACGGGTCGTGAACCCCGACTAATCTCGTGGTAGACACTCGCTCAACCCGCTCGGCCACCGACCGCTGTGACAAAAGGTTTTCACTCATGGAATATAACGCACATATCGCATTTCAATATCGATTATCTTGAAAACGGGTTCGCGTTAGCGGCTAAAATCAATTGGATAGTTCATGAGGGTGCGTAAGCTATGTCCACACAAAAACTCGTTGCGATCCGGCGTTCTCGATAGGTGAGGTCTCATACTAAGTTAATCATCCCCGCGCGTAGTAATGCCGGACAGGTGGGCTCGCGCGGGCGTGAGACAAAGGCCGAGAACTATAGGATTACGGATTTTTAGTGGGTTAATTACATCAGAGTCCTACACGGCGTGCGTTGTGCATTTTCCCCTCCTCGTTAAAAAAAAAGAAAAAAAAAGGTTGGATAATGTCTGTTTAGACTATTGGCATGTTGCAAACGAACCTGATGTGACATCAAGAAGTCGTCAGGATTGTTAGTGGGCCTTGTAACTAGTACAATTCAATTGATGCAATCCGAGCGGTCAGATTGTATCGTGTGGGGACGTTCAATTGCTAGATCAGGATGTTGGACGATAATTAAGGGTTTATTGAAGTGCACGAATTACCAAATAACAGAAATGTATTCTGGTTATAAAGGTGTGTATACAAATGGTGGTGTCGCGACTGAATTAAATGGAAATTGAGAGTACAAAGAAATTAAAGTACCATTACCTAATATGATCTGTGTTGACGCACCAAAACATTTTTTAATTCCATTACCGGAAATGCTTAAAAAATTGTGTTAAAAATTAACGGATACACCTCGTACACAAGTAAAACAGAACTATACCATTAATTTAAAATACTTACGTAATCAGGAACGTTTCTTGAGCGGTAAGAGCCTGAGGTCTAATTCTTGACAAAATAGAAAAGGCAGTGATTTCACCGATTTCGATGCAACCATCTACTGTTCCTGGCCAATTAGCAGCATTTTCACTCGAAGCAAAAAAAACTCTGAACAAAGAATTTCAATTTTGTCTACACAACAGGCAGAATAGGGAATAATCTTTTTTTGAATGTTGGTCATAGCAAAATAGTCAATAGTCAAAACTGTTTGATTAGTTAATCGCACAATAGTGAATGTATATGTTAATCGCACAATAGTGAATGATGACTAAACATTGATGACTGATCATCAACTACTAATTCACTAATAAGCAATAGCTAACGATTACTTAGAGCTGTGACTAACTATTTGCCACTTAGTTATCACGGCGAAGTTTCCGTTTACGTCCATCGTCAGAATTGGATGAAATTTAGGAAATAGGTTCTTTTTACCACGCTTATATTAGCTTGCCGTGTCGTTGTTGTATGCGTTAAATCTTGTAATCGAATTTTAAACTACTTCCCGATGAGCTAGAGACTTGAAACTTTAAACATAGCTCAGAACTGGGTGACAATGCAATATTAAAAAACAAATTTTAAAAAAAACTATGCGTTTAGGAGATATAAGCTATTAAAAATTTAACCATTACACCTCCCCGCGCGACGCTCGGTAGTACGTCATCGCGGCCAGCGATCCCCACTCCGCGCGCAAGCGCTTACCTACTCCACTACGTGTTCCCACTCCGACACATCCCCACTCCACTGGCCCACTTCGCATCGAAGGAGCTCAGTTTACTTACTGAGTTGGTTAGGATCAGGTCGGGGTGGAGGGCGACAAGGACCGGGGCGATTCTGCTCGGTAAGCGGCTCGCGGTCGTCACTACAAACCAATATGGTGGCGCCCTTACCTGTCAAAAACACTGCAATAGCTCCTGAACGATTGATCCTACAGAATGGAAACTTCGATTTGCAGCCGCCATGACACAATATTTTTCCTTTTACAAAAGATGGTTGAATTTACTGGTTCAAGTGGTAATTAAAATCGATTACAAGATATGTAAAGACTAAAAAGTAGAAAATAAAAAAATATATAAAAATCTTTTTAAAAACCACGCTTATATTAAATGGCACTAAAAAGGAGAAAATAATTTTTTTACACATTAGCGACAATAAATAAAAGCGTGGAGCGCTAAACTATATTGACGCAATCTTCGTAGGCGCTCCACGCTTTTATTTATTGTCGCTAATGTGTAAAAAAATTATTTTCTCCTTTTTAGTGCAATTTAATATAAGCGAGGTTTTTAAAAAGTTTTTTTATATATTTTTTTATTTGACTAAAACGATGATTGTCAGAAGGATTTTTGGCAACTCGAAAAAAAATTTTTTACCATTTCAATGTCACTCCCTACCTTACCGACACCACTCCTGTATTTTCGTATGCGTGGACGGGCCGGCCGTTAGGCAGTGTCGCCAGGTCACCAGCAATCGAGGGGAATCAAATACCTCCTCTCTGATGACCAGTCCAATTTACGGCACGGGCACCGTGGTCTACAGTCTTAGTGGGAGACGTTGGAGAGTGCGCGTGGTGCTGGAATGGGATAGTGGAAGGGGAAACGAGGAGAGTGATTGAGGCAACTTTCATTATTCTGATCGCATAATCTTCCCATTGTAGATATTCAATTAATTGGTTTAACAATTGGAAAATTTTGAAAACATTTTATATTAATTTCCAGAATATACATATTTAATATCTTCAATTAATTGCAAAAATGGCTCATCACCAGCTTTGTTGACCTTATAGCGCCATAAAAATTCACACACGTGATTTACAATTGAATCATCCTTAATGCCACCTCTACTTAGACTGTAGATTGACATTAAAATAGTAACAAAATTTGTCGGTAAGATAGGGACTGACATTGAAATGGTAAAAAAATTTTTTCGAGTCGCCAGAAATCCTACTGACAATCATCATTTTAGTAAAAAAAGAATCCCAAAATTTCATCCAATTCTGACGATGGACGTAAACGGAAACACAACCATTATCACTAACTAATCAAATGTTATGACTAATGACTATTTTGCTATAACTAACATTCAAAAAGACAATTAGTCATTTTTAAATATTAGTTCATTATTGCCCTACTCTGACTACAGGCCAATAGGTCGGTAAGAAGTGCTCGTTTCGGTAGATTTTCGAGGGCTAGGCTCCCTTTTCCCGGCCGCACGTCTCGTTTCCCGTGACGAACCTAATTCTCGAGCCGTCTCAGGCCCGCACCATATGAACTGCCGTGGTGCCTTACGGCGAAACCCGTATCAATACGAACAGCGACGTCCAGCCTTCCATTCGATATTTCGGATTTACCACGCACGTCTAAACGTACGGGAAATGTTTTCCCATATCTGAATAAAATTTTGTTCTAAATTTATCTTCGGAATTTATTTTTCAAATTTATTTTCTATATTTATTTTTTGAAATTATTATGCGACATAGTGGAATAGGCCTACAGGGGATACTATCGACAAGAAAAAAAAAGCATTGACAACCCTAGTAGCATTTATGGTTGTCCAACACTGGTCAACGGTTGCCACAGGCCACAGTAGTTCAGAATCGCCAAAACGTGGCCAAAAATCGAAGACATATTCCACTTTTGTTAAAAATCGGTATTCCGTAGGCTTTCGGGTCGCTGATTAAGAATCTGACTTCAAAATTTTAAAAAACAAAATGGCGGAGTCAATATGGCAGATGTGTTACTCAAAAGTTTGGAAAATTTAGGATTGCTTTAGGATTCCCCCTTCCATTCCCAATCAGCTCTCCCTCTTTTAAAAATCATTATCTTCGACTTCTCCGCGTTTAACGTCAATTCCTTTCTGCCCAGGTACCTTTCCAGTCTCTTCATCATACATTTCAGATCTTCTTCGTTACTTGCCACCGCTACTACGTCGTCTGCATAGGCCAGTGACCAGAATCTTACCTTTCGTACCTTTCCTCCTACCAGTCCTTTCCTGAATTCTTCCTCCATGTCTGCCAAATATATAGTGAACAGGGTCGGACTGAGCCGGCAACCCTGTCTAAGCCCCTCCCCCGTCCAGAATTCCTCTGATTCCCCCTCCCCTGTCCTGACCACGTTCAACGTTTCCTCATATATCTCTTTTACTCTTTCGATTAGTCCTTTTCTTACCCGCGCTTCTTCCATAGTTTCCCACATCTTTCTCCTTTTCACCGTATCGAAGCTTGCTTTAACGTCCACGAACATGGCGTAAACCTTGCCTTTCCTCTCGTTAAGCTCCCTCTCCACTACGTGCTGCAGGATGTATTGTCTATTGTTCCCCTGTGTCTCCTAAAACCGTCTTGCGTATCTGGTAAAATTCCTTTTTCCTCTATGTCATTTCTTAACCTCTTGTTTAGTATTGAAACGTATATTTTATATGCAGTGCATAGTAAACTTATTTCTCTGTAATTATTAGGTTTGTTTTCGTCTCCTTTCTTGTATAAGGGGTTTATTACCGCTTTCTTCCAGTCCTCTGGGAAGCCTTCCCCTGCCCAAGCTTTCCTGATTATTTTCTTCAGCTTCCACCTTGTACTACCTCCGCTGTACACCCAGGCCTCGTTTGGGATTCCGTCTCCTCCCGGAGCTTTTTTCTGTTTTAGTTCCCTTATTTGTTCTTCTACCAGACGAGATCATCTACATACAAAACTACATAAATATTTTTCGAAACATCTCCTTTATCTAAAATATAAATACAACGGTCTACCGGTGAATTTTCAAAACCTCTTTCTTTAAGAGCTTTTTCGAATTCTTCGAACCAAAATCTTGCTGCTTGCTTTAGACCGTACAAGGATTTATTCAATCTACAAACCTGATCTTTTTTACTTTCAATTCCTTCAGGTACCTTCATATATATTTCCTTCTTTAACCTGCCATTTAGGAATGCAGTTTTTACATCCATATGATAGACTAATAAATTAAATTGATTAGTTTAAGCAATTATGAATCTGAAACTAGAGATCCTTGCAACCGGTGCAAAAGTTTCATTATAATAAATGTTAAATGATATCGACGCTACGGTTTGATCGTTAAATACAAAAACAAATATTTTTAACTAAGCAGTTTTGCTATTGCTATTGCTATTAAGCAAAACTGCTTAGTTAAAAATTTTTGTTTTGTATTTAACGATCGAACCGTAGCGCCGATATCATTTAACATTTCTTAACAAGAATACGATCGATATAAATAATTTTTTATTTCATTATAATCTACACTAAATATTCTTGGCTAAAACATTTTGCAACTAGACGAGCTTTATATTTTAATGGGTTTCCAAATTCATCATTTTTTATCACAAATACCCATTTACAGTCTACAATATTTTTGTTTTTAGGCTGTGGCACTAAAATCCATGTTTCATAATCAAAAGAGAATTAATTTCATCTTTTATAGCTCGTTACCATTCATTTCTATCTTCTCTATTATAAATTTCCTTATATGATTTTGGAATATCACATACTATTGATTGTGCACACATAAAATAATCTATTGGTGTGTCCTCTTCACTATACGAAACACGGGGTTTCTTTCTAATTCTATCACTCTTTCTATACTCTGATAATATTCTTTTACTATTATCTTTAGTCATACTGTTAGAATTCACATAATCTAATTTGTCTGTTTTACCATTATCAGACTTATTAGATTTAGCTACTGATTTTGACTTTTCGTCAGAAACATCAGTTTTATCACCTACTGATTTTGGCTTATCGTCAGAAACATCACTTTTATTACCAAGCCATTGCAAACTATCTGATTTACCATTATCAGATTTTTTAAACTTTTGTATTGAATTTGACATTTCGTCAGAAATTTCAATTTTTTCCCGAGATTTTTCACTTTCAATCTCTTTAACTTTCGCTATCGGTCTTGATTTTAAGAAATTGATTTCATCAATTATAACATCTCTAACAACAATAAACTTTTCTTTCTCCACATCCCACACTTTATATCCGTTTGTTTCATAACCTATCAGTATTCCTTTCCACGACTTTTCGTCAATCTTTTTTTTACTGGTTTCGTTGTGTACATAAGCTGTGGAACCAAAAACTTTTAAATATTTTATTTGTGACTTTTTGCCATGCCACAATTCAAATGGTGTTTTGTCTTGTTTCAATCCCTTAGTTGGAGTTTTGTTAATTAAATTTGTAGAAGTAAGAACGGCCTCACCCCAGAAAACTTTATCTAAGCTCGCACCAGCTGTCATTGCTCGAGCCTTTTCGGTGATCGTTCTATTCATTCTTTCCGCTACACCATTTAATTGTGGGGTTCGTGGAACTGTCAAATGATAACTAATCATTTGAATACCCTTTTCGTTACAATAATCTTTCATTTGATTTGATAAATATTCTCTCCCATTATCACAATACAAATTAACCAACCTTAAATTAAAATGCACTTCACTTTTTGTAACATAATCTTTAAAAACTGTAAACAATTCCGATTTGTATTGCATTAGATATGTGACACTATAATGAGTGTACTCATCTATAAATGTTACAAAATCATTTTTATTATTTATTGTAGAAGGAGTGATTGGACCGCACACGTCTGAATTGTGACGTGGCAGATTCTGCCTACGTCAATCCGAACCCTACACGAAAGACCGGGTCACTTATAGGCGGTATCGTAACGAAACGGCAATAGCGAGCGCTCTCACTGGGACATCCGAAAACCCAAAGAATAGAATTATCGCATTTGAATGTCGCGCCCCTGAGCGCGACAAGAGTTTTCAGGGTTTACTGTAAACAGCGAGGAGCCCGCTACCCATCTCCGGCCGCTGATTGGCGGAAGGCCGTGCGTGGAGACGCTCGGAGCGCCAATCGCAGAACGCCGCTGGCGAGGAAGACGGCGAGGATTGGACCGAGCCCGGATCTGTCAACCCGGAGAAATCGACGAGGCTGTTGCAACTAAGGACGACCATCAGTCCACCCTCGTCGACATCTCATCCGGAAAATGCCACGAGAGTAACACCGGAAAGGCTCGGATCGATGGATGCTGCCCAACCGCCTTATATCGGCCGGGCCTCGGAAAATATAAAATACCGAGGGCCCGGGCCAGCATTTCATCGAGGCGTCCAGGCGTCCAGGAACAACGTGATTGGCCCGAGCGTCGACGAAGACGAGAGTAGGACGGAAAACTCACTTCCGCGTTCCGAACCGGCTCGAACTGGGTCACTGGGTCGAAAGACTGATTACGATAAGCACGTGCGAACTTTAACGCGATCTATTTAAAAGCACTTTGCGACAGCCGCCATCTTAGCGAAATTGGTAAGTGCCGGTCAGGCTCTTTTCGATATATTTTGTGACCAGTTCGTGTTGGTTCGGGGAACGTTATTCGATTTCGCGAAAGATTCGTACCGCTGTGTACTGCGGATCCGCCTGCATTACCGTCGACCGGGAGTCGCTCTCCTGCGAGGTCCGCGAGGCCGCGAGTCGTGTTGTCGCCGAATCCTCGTGCACGAGCTATTCGGGACACACGATATTCGTCCGGTGATTCTTTGAGTGCCCTCGGATCGTTCCTCGGTGGGACAACGCGCCGTGTTCGTTTCGCATCTTTCGCCGTTCGCACGTTTCGCCCAGTCTCGAATTAGGAACGCGTATGTTACCGGAGCTCGGTCGAATTCGTGCCTTCGAGGCTTGTATTTTCACGCGAAGTCCTGTGACGACCGAGCTCGACGCGATCGAAGATATTCCGCGCGATCGGCCGAACAGCCGCCGTCACTTTCGTGTTCGCGCCGGCAACTATATTGACTACCGCCGGCTACTGCCGTCGGATTGTACGACCACATACGAGGCATCGCCTCGTCACTAGTCTCCGAAGAAAGGGGGGGATGCGACGAGACAACGTCTCGTCGCGAGTCGCGTCTAGGCCTAAGAGTAAGAGCGATCGAACGGCAGTCATATTTGTAGACTTTGCCGAAACTGGCCCGCACCAATCACCGCGAAGAATCAGCCACGACGCGAGCGGCACTCTTCGTGGTCCGTGCTTTCGTCTTCTGTCTATATAAGGCAGAACGAGACGAATTTTCACCGGAGTTCACCTGGAGACATTCTCATCCTCGCCAGTCAGTGAACGAGCTCGAATACTCCTGGGTGCGTCCAGGACGCGAGCGCTTCGGTACTCTTCGATCGGGTGCTTCCGTTCGAGCATACAGACGTTCCTGCTGGACGACGAGGCCGTCCAGTCCGCAGGTTGAGACAACCGCTCCAGGAGACGCTCCCCGTCGAAACCGCGACGTACCGGAATCCGCGACATATCCGCGCATCCGTAGCACCGTCTCCGGAAAGACGTTCCCGCAAGTCGCGAGAATATTCGCGCACCGTACCAGACCGGCTCGTCGTGCCAGATACCGCTGGACGACGAGATCGCCGTTTTTACCCGCGTCCAGAATCCAGCTGCGGTAGCATAGTCCGGAATCGCCAACGCACCGTGTCCGCCAGAAGCATGGTCTCGCTTGTCCGGACCGCACCCGGCCCGTCTTTTAACCCGCGTCCGTAGTTCGTAGGTAGAGTAGTGTCAGTTGTAAGTGCGCCGTAAATTAGTGTAGTGTTAGTTGTAAGTGCGCCGACCGAGCCTTGACCGACCAGGCTGACTGTTCGCCGGCCGTTTCTCCGCCGCGTTCTCGCCGGACCGCGAACCTCCGCCGTCGCCGTCGTCGCGTCAGCTACCGCTGTCACGACAGAGATCGCCGCCGCCAGAAACTCGTCCAGGCACCAGGAATTATTATTAAATAAACCTGACTTTTACCAGACTTCGCACAACCTTCATTACCTCCATCCTAACGAACCCTGGTAACTCTTGAGCCACAGGGCATCGCGAAGTCGGATCGTTACACTCTCGTGAGAAACGTTCCCGTCGCGGGGAATGCCCCGTTCCTTCCCTCACGTGGTACCCTGGACTCGTTCGTGGCCGTCACCGGCCAAAGCGATCCTCGCAGATTCGACTTCGTGTTAAGAATCGAACGAATCGTTCGATACTTTCGCGTGGAACTTTGTCGTGCCTGACGCCCGTTCATTTTGCGTTAGTTTGATCTTTCGGTTCGAATCTGCGGGCGGTCTTTTGTCCCGAGATGACCACGTGTCGCGCGACCGAGCGTGGCCCGGTCGCAAGGCCATAATTTCTCGGAGTCGGTCCTTTCTCTGTTCGCAGGGAAATAACCGGCGTGACAGAATGTACTACTAACAAAGGTCTTTTAACATGTTCTTTATTCTTTCTCTTTTGAAATGGCAATCGTGCTTGTTTTCCTTTTATACATGCTTCACACAAGTTATCGTTTGCTTTTATTTGATTAACCATTTCTATGTCACTAATCATTCCTTTATTCCTTATTTCTAAAAATTTACTTTTTCCAATATGTCCCAAGCGTTCATGCCATAATTCAAAATTACCTTTGATAGTATTATAAATTTTTACAACAGAGACTGAGTGCACATTCTCATTTTCTATTTTGATATCTACAGTGATGAAATTATTTGAGGACTTACCCTTTATGACGACCTTACCATCTTTCAAAATTTTGACTCCCTCTTACAAGGGGCGTCCAGGGTAGTCGGAATCCGGATTTTCCTGAAACTTGCAGTATTTGAAGATGACATATCCAAGTTTAATTTAGCAAAGCAGTAGCGCGCGCTTCTCAAGATTTCCCGAGAAAATGTCATTTGAAAATTCGGTTTACGCGTTCATAAGGAGTTCGCGTTAAGCTATGAACATGAAGCGCAGTGGCCGAGGGCGCTGCGAGAAAAACTGGTAATCAGTAGGTCGCTGGTTCGAGTCTTGCTGCCGACATTTTTTTTTTAAATCTTTTTTCAGTTTTAATCCTAAAATTTATGAAATCTGCCATTAAACAATTATTTTTTAAATAGAAAATGCATGTTTTTTATTTGTGGGTATACGATGAGTATCATTCTGGGTCGTGTCATACTAACACGTAATTTTTTTTATTAATAAAGAATGAGCAATAATAAAGTAAATATAACACTGTATTATTTTTATGTTCGATTTTTTTCAATACCCACAAATAAAAAACATGCATTTTCTATTTAAAAAATAATTGTTTAATGGCAGATTTCATAAATTTTAGGATTAAAACTGAAAAAAGATTAAAAATAAAAATGTCGGCAGCAAGACTCGAACCAGCGACCTACTGATTACCAGTCTTTCTCGCAGCGCCCTCGGCCACTGCGCTTCATGTTCATAGCTTAACGCGAACTCCTTATGAACGCGTAAACCGAATTTTCAAATGCCATTTTCTCGGGAAATCTTGAGAAGCGCGCGCTACTGCTTTGCTAATTTAAACTTGGATATGTCATCTTCAAATACTGCAAGTTTCAGGAAAATCCGAATTCCGACTACCCTGGACTCCCCTTGTTAGTCAAATACAATAGTAGTACCCATTTTCTGCATTTTTGATACTGATAATAGATTGTAGAATACTTCTGACGAATACAGGACATCATAAAGGTGACCGCTTATTCCCGTATCACTAACAACTTTCAACGTGCCACTTTTTGTCGCTGTTATGTACATTCCATTCTTCGCCACGGAGATTTTTATCGGTGTATTCAGTTTGTAACATTCGAACGTAGGGAGAATGTGCCAGCTCACTCGGCTGTCCAGGGTTGTTCTGAGCCACGAATGAACAACGCAGATACGGGTTAAACAGATCTCTTTATTAGGGACCGAGGTCCTTCATCACAGTACGTACGTCGATCGGCGACGTGAATTAATATAATACAAAACGCAAGTTGAACATAAAGTCGCGGACGCGAGATGAACGCGGAGATAGTGAAACGCGGAGCGGATGATCGGAGCGCGAAATAATCGGAACGCGACGCAAGATGAGCGCGATGACAGTGAAACGCGGAGCGGATGATCGGAGCGCGAAATAATCGGCACGCGACGCAAGATGAGCGCGATGACGCGGAGCGGATGATCGGAGCGCGAAATAATCGGAACGCGACGCAAGATGAGCGCGATGACGGAGCGGATGATCGGAGCGCGAAAAATAATCGGAACGCGACGCAAGATGAGCGCGATGACGGAGCGGATGATCGGAGCGCGAAAATAATCGGAACGCAAGATGAGCGCGATGACGGAGCGGATGATCGGAGCGCGAAAATAATCGGAACGCAAGATGAACGCGGAGCGGATGGTCGCAACTTAAAGCTAACGGCGCTAATCGTATGACGGCGAACAGTAGAGCGGATAGTACATGGGACAGTGTACTCGATAATGCATAGGTCCAAACGCGGGCGATAGTGACTCGACGGCTCCCTAACGATTTCGAGAACGACCTCGACGCAGCGTGGTTACCGCAGTGACCATTTTATGGCCTTACAATGCTTCGCATGGTACAGGTATTCGGGAACGAGATGCTCGCAGTTTGTGCCGCCTGAGCGTTTAGGGATTCCTCGTGCCGCGTGACACTTGAGGCGAAGAGTCCCGTGCCGTGTGACACTTGGGTCGAGGATGCCCGGTGGTGCGTGCCACTTCGGACGGCGGAGATTTATGTCTCTCGCAGGAAGGGTCTCCCCGTGTTGTATGACACTTGGGGCCTTGGCGTGGTCCGCAGGAAAAGGTTGGGATAGTTCGTGATACAGTCGTAGCATTCGAGAATCCTCTCTATTAGCCAGATCGTAGCCCGAACCCATTTGATACGGCCTCCGCCGCCCTACTTATACGCCTGTCGCGATCTATTTACTCGCGAGAATCCGCGGCGTCGCAATAGCCACCTCGCGGCCGCCGCGGGAAGTCGCGCTTCGCGGTTTCGCGTGGCGCGCTCGCGGCTGGTGTATGAGGGAGATGTCTCGTGTCTTATATAATCATTACAAGTTGTTCAAAATCTAATGCCAAGTCTTCTCTATTAATTAAATGATCTATGTAGTGTTCAATTCGTGATCTCCTGCCATAAAAACAAACCCTGTTGTCCGGAGGCGTCGCCGGACAACAGCTCTACTTAACATCACGTCCACTGCGACCAGTTAAAAATCCTGACGCCGTCTCACCCCGTCAAGGGAGAGCTGCCCCGGGGTCGGTGCCCTCGTAACCAAGAAGAGAAAGCCCTCCGCCGGCCAAGAGAGCGATAGGCTCCTTGGCCAATTTCGTGACAGTCCGGGGCCCTAGGACACTCTCAGGGAACGCTCCTGTGCCGAAGAGTTCGCGCGGTGGAAATGCGCCATTGCGAATTCGGAAAAACGGTCGAGTGGGGGGAACCGGGTTCGATCCGCTAGGCGGCCAAGAATCGATACATCACTGTCGCGCTGGCTCTCGTCTACGTCTAACGTACGGTATAACCGCGTTGCGAAACGTTGCGAGCAAATCTACGCTAGAAAAATCGTAAGTGCCTGTTAGAGGTTACCGTGGTGCCTGTGACGCCGACCACTGAAGTCAGTTCGAGCCTCAGCTCTATCGTGAGCGGTTTACTAAGATTGGCAATCGAAACACCACGAGAAACGAAAAGTCGCAACTGTGATCTTCTCGATATTTCGTAGCGCGACGGCTCGAACTTCGTCGCACGAGGACGAACGCTTCCCGTTCCGTCCCGTTCCCTCCATAATTCGCTCGCACTCGTTTCGGAAGTGCTTCGAGATTTTCGGTTCATTTCGAGAGAGTTTTCCCTTTCGAATTGCGTGCGTGAGAGTGTCCTCGGAGGAGTCGCGTTTCGTGAGAGCAATCTTTTCGATATTTTCGTGATTTCTCGAATCCTGTGTTTCTCGCCGAACCTCGTATTGTTTTCGTCGACGTTCGATCGCGTAATCGTTCGGGTACGCGTCGTAGCGAATCGCGTGCGGAAGTCATGGCGGCAGTCTCGTAGTTCGCCGAACATCTGCGCCTCGCGTTTCCGAAGTTTCATTACGACTGAAACGGCGATAAATTACAGCGAAATCGTCCATCTTCTCGCTTGCTTGTATGAAGAGCGCGGGCTCTCGGGTCGCGGCCACGTGGCCGCCGATTTTGTAATTCTTAACGACTGCCAGAATAAACAGCTCGAGATAATATCGTAGTCAGATCATTCTATTCCCTGTGAGATCCGTCCTGCCGAGAGGGCTGTCCTAGTTTTCCCGTGTCCGAACCACCTGGCATCTGGCAATCCGAAATGGGCAAAAATTGAAAACTTTAAAGGCCTGCCATTTCTAAAAAAATTCGAAACCGGCAAAATGATGACTTAACCCCCCCCCCCCTAATTGCGCATGGACTACAACATATTTCAGTTAGAACAAAATCGGCGATGGTGCCTTCAAAAAGTGATCGATTCGGCATGGAATGACCCTTTTACGACCACTGGAGTAAGCCATCCGAGAGGGTCGAATAGTTGAGCCGTCCTTGCGACGACTCCCCTCTTGGTTGCTGGATGGCTCGTGACCGTCGAAATGGTGAAGCGAAAATCGTCCTCCCGAGGTGCCCATTGGAGACCGAGCGTAGCGTGGGTAGCATCCGCCCACGTCTTTGGCTCTATCTGGTCCTCCGAGTTGGACGTGGGCTGCATAGTTGAAGTGGGACGTGTAAGAGGAATAACATTGTAACGTTTGCCGGTTGGGAGAAAGCCGACTCAGCCGGCTGTACAGGGTCCTTCGAGCCGCGAATGAGTACTCCTGGTTGGAACATAAAATATATATTTATTAATGGCCAAGGCCTGTAACTTAACTATAATACAATGATTGTACATGGATACACCTGATAAATCGGCCGTTGGTACACCTGGTAGTCCGGCAGGAGGCGCGTCGCGATGACGGATTGGTTGCGTGGTACGGCGAACGCGAATAACGGCGGACGGTGAACGCGAACAACGGCGAAAGCGAATAACGGCGGCGAACGCAACTTACTCTCTAACGCGGAACATTTGTTAGCGACGCGACTTATTCGCTAACGCCGGACATTGTACGCAGGATGCTTATAATCTATTGCTTATACTACCGCTCGTAGAACATCGAATGCGCAGTACCTCTATCAACGCTGTAGAGGTGCAGAGGTGCAGAGGTGCAGAGGTGCAGAGGTGCAGAGGTGCAGAGGTGCAGAGGTGCAGAGGGGTGGTGTTTTGCTTGCCGCTTTCGCAACTGAGCGTCGTGGATTCCCGACTTCTTTCGACTCTCGAGCGGGTAGAGCCCCGGGTGCTTTCGCCTCCCGAGAAAAGATGTCCTGCGGCTTTCGCTACTAGACAGGGCGAATACTTTCCTATGTCGCGGAAGGGTCTCCCGGTTTCTTTCGAAGTCCGGGCCTCGAAATCGTAGATCGTGGATAGGTGCAGGAGTGTTCCTTGCTGGTCGCTTGGTCAGGTGTGGTATTGCCACGGCTGATCATGCTTCGGCTCAGAACGATCTTACCGGTATCGGTGGGCCGTATTTATACTGCCCCCGGTTATCTTTGACTCGCGAGAAACCGCGACCCCGCGGTGGCCACCTCGCGGCCGCTGCGCGAAGTAGCGCGTCGCGATCTCGCGCCGCGGTTTTCGCTTGCTAGCCTACATTCAGGGGCAACGTGACTCGCGTCTAATGAGATCGTCACAACATCATACAGATCAGCGATGTTGGACGCCCACTTCTGCAAAGGAAAGCCGCCCGCCTTGCACAATTGAACTAGCTGCTTTGTTGTCTCCCTCAAGGATGAAATGGTGTCTGCTCCTGTCAGGGTGTCGTCCACGTACGTATCGTATTGGAGGGCTTGAGCTCCAAGCGGAAACTGGTGAACTTCATCTATTGCCACCTGGTGTAGAGTCCGGACCGCTAGATAAGGGGCACAGGATAAATCGTAAGTAACAGTATTAAGAGTGTACTCACTCACGGGTCGTACCTCTGTGTCTCTCCAGAGAATCCGTTGGTGATTGCGATCGGCTGGATACACCAATATTTGTCGATACATCTTGGTGATGTCAGTGGCCACCACGAAGCGATGTTTGTGCCATCTCATTAAGACATCCGCAAGGAGTGGCAGTAGATTGGGGCCCACGTGAAGACAGTCATTGAGCGAAGTCTGAGTGGACTCAGCCCAGGATCCATTGAATACCACTCTCAACTTCGTGGTTGTGCTGCTTGGCTTCAGCAGTCCGTGTTGAGGTAAGTAGTGAGCTTCTGTGCTGACCGCCGTTTCGCTCGCGTGAGACATGTGACTCAACTCCTCGTACTCCTTGATAAAGTTGCCGTAGAGGGCTTTGAACTACTTATCTTCCTTGAAGCGCTGTTCCATGCGCCCAAGCGAGTGTCAGGATGCTGCCCTCGTTCCTGAAGTGATTGGACCTGCACAGCAAAAGGGCAGCCGTACTTGATAGCGGCCCTCAGGAGTGCGAGTGTGTGTTTTAAGGAAATGATCCTCGCACTCCTGCTCCTCAGTGGTCCACGATGAGGCAGCGTCTTGAAGGTCCTCCTGCTCCCAGAATATCCGTACTAGTGAGCTTAGGGACTCGCCAGTCACTGCTTGATGGACTTGAGCGTGCGGTGGACTGGCTGAGGATCCCGCCATTCCAGTAACGATCCACCCGAACACGGTAAGTTGACCCACTGGCTCAGTTGGTGCGACCTTTCTAACTGCTTCTCTTATTATTGCAGGGTACACGTCTGCACCCAGCAAAACCTCTATCGGAGCTGCTCGCGTCGCACAGTGGTCCAAACGGCCGATTTAGGAGTGCAAAAGTCTAAACGCTTCTAATAATCGATAATTCTGTGTTACATGTATTCTATACACATTAGATAAGTATAAAGAAGGCTAATTGAGTTTCATAAGATTATAGAAATATTTTTTTTTTCTTAAAATGTAGCAGAGGAAGCAACATATTTCAATTTATAATGCCAGTTTTAATGTACAGTGTTAGGAAAGAAAAACTTGTACACAATTCTTTATTTTTTACAAAAGTATAATTTTCAGAAATGAAATTTACAACAACAATAATAATACATATAAAAAACACAATAATAATAAAAATAAAAACAAAACAATATTTATATCTGTTGGTGTATTTGAAATTATATAATCAATAAAACAAAAATGAATTTGTTTTATATAATTGAATACAACTTCATAGTTAATTTTTTGTTTCATGTTTCACTTTCATTCTGTTATTCAACGTGTCACAACGTCCTTCCTTGCGTATCAAATAAATGATAGTTTGTTGATTCTAAACATAGTTCAGTTTATTTAACCCATATTTCCAATAGGTTATGTGGGCCCAGAAACGTTTTTTCTTTATTATATAGTTATTGAAAAATAATAGTGAGAAAGTGTTTGAGAAAGTATTCTGATTAGATTTGTTATTATTGAATTATATATACAGTTTACATTGTTCAGTTCTATTCGTTATCAAGTATTGTTCAGTACTACTCATTACCAAGTGTTATAAAAGGATAAATTATGGAGAATCCAAAAGCTAAAAGAAATATTAAACCTTTTGATGGTGACCGATATAGTGTCTGGAAACTAAGAGTGCGTGGTTTAATGAGCGAACTTGATGTAATAAAAGTGATCGATGAAGTAGCTCCAGAAGAGTTAACTGCAGAATGGATGAGAGCAGAAAGAATTGCGAAAAACACGACAGTTGAATATTTATCTGATTCTCTCCTTGGGTTCGCGAGTACAGCAAGCACAGCAAAAGAAATTTTTAATCATCTGGATGCTATTTATTAAAGTAAAAGTATAGCTACTCAACTAGCTATACGAAGACAACTACTCAGTCTAAAATTACAAGGTGATAAGACTCTGGTGCATCATTTTACTATATTTGATGATTTGATCACTGAATTATCAGCAGCAGGATCAAAATTGGAAGAGACAGACAAAGTGGCACATTTACTCTTAACCCTTCCAAATTCATATGATGGTGTCATTACAGCAATTGAGACACTGTCAGATGATAATTTGACACTAGCCTTCGTGAAAATCAGACTCTTAGATCATGAAGTGAAATTACGTGAAGAAAGTAGAGATACGAGTTCAAAGGTATTACATGTGCATACCTCGCAAAATTTCAACAAAAACACTACTGAAGTACAAAAAGCATTCAAGAGTAATCATGGCAAATGGAAATCAAAGAAGCTGCCCCGAAATAACAATCACCAAACTTTGAAGTGTCATCAATGTGGAAGAAGAGGCTACAAAATAAAAGATTGTTATTATTACAAAAGAAATATCCAACGCAAAGAAGAAAAAAACAGGACAGTTCAAACGGTACAAATGACGGAGCAGATGCATAACAATGATTCAGCTTTTGTGTTTATGGCCGGTGATCATCAGCTGGAGGTCGGAAAAGGAGTGACTTTTCTATTGGATTCGGGAGCCTCTGATCATCTTGTCAATCAGGAAAATTTGTTTACTGATTTTACAATTATACAACCGCCGTTAAATATTTCTGTTGCGAAAAATGGTGCATTTATTACAGCAACAAAGAGGGGGACAATTTACGTAACGAGCAACAAAACGGTAAATGGTGTACTTGAAAATGTTCTCTATTGCCCTGAAGTTCCATACAATATACTGTCGGTACGAAGAATGCAGCAGGCTGGTATGACGATTGTATTCGACGAAAATGGTGCGACTGTTTTAAATAACGGAAAGACTATAATGACTGGTAAGCCCTTAAGCAAGTTAATTGCTATTGAATTCGAGATTGTCCAGAAAAGGGTAAGAAAGACTAATATTCAAATAAATAATGTAAATAATACTAATTATGAATTGTGGCATAAGCGTTTGGGACACATAGGAAGATCAAAATTCTTAGAGTTAAAGAATAAACAAATGGTCGATGATATAGAATATCTTAATCATATTGCACCTAATAATGATTTATGCGAAGCTTGTATAAAAGGAAAACAAGCACGATTGCCATTTGAAAAAGTAAAAGATAAAAGTCATGTAAAACGACCATTGTTTATTGTCCACTCAAATGTTTGTGGGCCTATCACTCCGCCCACGATTGATGATAAAAATTATTATGTAATATTTGTAGATGAATTCACTCATTATTGTGAGTGAGACTTATTTCATCTCATATAAGTCAGATTTTTTTTCTGTTTTTAAAGATTTTGTTGCAAAGAGTGAATCTCATTTTAATTTAAAAATCGTAAATTTATATTCTGATAATGGTAGAGAATATTTATCAAATGAAATGAAGGATTATTGCGTGCAAAAAGGTATTAGTTACCATTTAACAGTTCCACGTACCCCTCAATTAAACGGTGTTTCAGAACGGATGATTAGAACAGTAACTGAAAAAGCACGCACAATGATTAGTGGTGCTGATTTGAATAAAGTATTTTGGGGCGAGGCAGTTCTTACTGCTACGTTTTTAATTAATCGAACCCCAACTAAAGCTTTAAAGGTAAATAAAACACCATTTGAATTGTGGCATGGTAAAAAGCCCAAAGTTAAATATTTAAAGATATTCGGGTCTACCGTATATGTTCATAGCAAATTTGGAAGAACCAATTTTGATGAGAAATCATCGAAAGGTATTCTAGTTGGTTATGAACCAAACGGTTATAAAGTATGGGACGTGAGAACTGGTAAATTTATGGTAGTTAAGGATGTGATAATTGATGAAGTCAATTATTTAAAAACTCGTCCAGAAATGAGGATGGAAAGGGATAATACTGGTCTTGGAAATAAAACTGATGCATCTGACATATGTTCAAAATCAGTAAAATTGAATGAAAAGCCTCATAAATCTGATAATGATAAATCAGACATATCAAAGTCGAGTACAATTCCCGAAAAGAAATTAGGAGATGAACCTAATGAATCTGTAAAAGAAATAAATACGCACGAAAAGTCATTATCTAAAAATGATAAAGTAGAAATGCTAGAAAAACAGAATCTTAGAAGGAGTGATAGAATCAAGAATCAACCTATTATAATATTTCTTATGATGAAAGTAATATACAAGACGATCTTCTTATGTGTGCACAATTATTAATATGCAAAATTCCCAGTTCATTTGATGAAATTAAAACTAGAGTAGATAGAACTCAATGGGAACAAGCTATTAATGAGTAATACGTGGACTTTGGTTCCAAAGACTGATGAATATGGAAATCCATTGAGATATAAAGCTCGACTTGTTGCTCGAGGGTTCAGTCAACAATATTTAGAAGATTATAATGAAACATTTGCACCTGTTGCAAGAATAGCAAGTTTCAGATTTGTAATAGCTTTTGCAAATCGATTTGATTTAATGATACATCATATGGATGTGAAGACGGCATTTTTAAATGGTATGTTAAAAGAGAAAATTTATATGAAAGTTCCTCAAGGAGTCGTCAGTAAAAGTAATCAAGTTTGCAAATTAAATAAAGCTATATATGGATTAAAACAGGCAGCGAGATGTTTGGTTTGAAATGTTTGAAAAATGTCTTGTAGAAAAGGGTTTTCGAAGCCCTTCAGTTGATCGCTGTATTTATCTATTAGATAAAGGAAATATATCTAAAAATATATATGTGGTATTATCTGTAGACGATCTTGTGATTGCAACTGCTAATAAGGAAACCATGACCAACTTTAAAAATTATTTGATGAATCAGTTTTGTATGAAAGATGTTAAATTATTCTATTTGCGTGGAGGTGAGAGATAGACGCCACGTGCTTAATTTCACTGCTTTATATTTTTGTTGATGTACATTCATAAATCAAAACACTTTTAACTGAAAAATAGTCTTTTATATAATAATATTGCTTAATTACTTTTACTTTCATTAAACCTTTTGTAAACGTGGTCGCGGTTACGTCTTTACATATAGAGCGTTTTTTCGTGAGTAAGTTTTCGAACGGCCAACGATTTCTAACGGTTCGTGCGCGAACGCTGATTGGCCACTTTTCCGATTTACAAGAAACAGGCTTGCCACAGTTAAAATCACTGTCGTATTTTCAACACACCTCCTTGATTTTTTATGTGGCAGACTTTAAACTTTAAACTACTCTTATTACGCTTGGAGACTCAACAAATTTCTGAGCCTTTGAAACTTTTGTTTTCCTAACGGTTTAGTTAGTATATCTGCTAACTGATTTTCTGTATCTACTTTAATTACGTCTATTACATTTTTCTTAACATAATCGTCTACAAAATGATAACTCACGTCGATGTGCTTTGACCTTTTCGAGAATTTACCATTCTTTGCTAACGCAATTGCACCTGTGTTGTCTTCAAACACTTTAACCGAAGAATCTAGTTTTATATCAAAATCATTCAAGATTCCTCTAACTGGTAGTACTTCCTGAACGCATTCTGCAAGTGCGTAGAATTCCGCATGTGTAGATGCTCGAGAAACTATTGCTTGTTTCTTCGACTTCCATAATATGGAAATCGACTCAAATAGTTTACAGGAAATGAGACGTCGGGTCTTGTTCCCGCTGCAACGTACAAGAGCGCACCAATTAGGTTTCTGTACTGTATATCCAATGATGGGTGTTCTTCCGGTTCCAATTTCAAGTTAGATTCCATTGGAGTGTCCACTGATTTTGAACTTACCACATTATATTTTTCTGCTAAACTCTCTATGTAGTTGGATTGACTTAACTTCATTGTGTATTTTCTGCAGTTGTAGTCAATTTCGATTCCTAAATATTGCTTAGCTTCGCCTAGGTTTTTCATTTGAAACCTTTTATTTAAGAGCTTTCTCACCTTTTCTATTTCATCTAAATCCGAACAACATATTAGTAAGTCGTCAACATACAGTATAATATATATCTGTTTTCCTACTTCACCTTTGTAATATAGACAACAGTCATAATTTGATCGTTCAAAATTTATACTTAACATGTAGGTATGGAAGCACTCATACCATTTTCTGGGACTCTCCTTGAGTCCGTATAAGGCCTTTTTTAATTTGCATACTAGGCCTGATGGAATTTCATATCCCTTTGGTGGACGTATGTATATTTCCGACTGAATACTACCATGCCGGAAGGCTGCTTGAACGTCCATTTGATGAAGATTCCATCCTCTCACACATGTGATAGAAAGCATCAGTTTCAGTGTGCACATTCGTGCAACAGGCGAATACAATTCTTCTTCTTCTAGGTATAACTGTTGGAAACCTCGTGCTACCACTCTAGCTTTGTATTGGCCATTGGTTTTAATTCTATATATCCATTGAACATCAATGACTCTTTTGTCGGTAGGTTCCTTTATAATTTCCCAGGTTTCATTTTCTTCAAGGCTCTTGATTTCTTCATTCATGGCCTTTTGCCACATATCTGCTTCAGGACTGTCTGTAGCTTCTTCGTAGCTACTTGGAACCATTACATTTGTGTAGTTTGTGTAAACAATGGGTTCGCCGTATCTTTCAGAGGCGTTGGTTTTTCTTGCAGACCGTCTTAGTTCATTCACCTCCTCAGTGTTTTCTTTCTTTGGAGAGTTATATTCATTGACTTCCTTTTGGTCATACATATTCCTTTTTTCGTCTTTTTCTTTCTTGATTGACTTCTCATCTGCTATCTGTAGTTCATCTTCATCTTCTTTACAACGTTCGCTTATTGTTATTGTTGGTGTGTCTTCTATGAATCTCACATTTCTGCTTACAATGATTTTATTATCCACCAGTATTTTATATCCTACATCTGTGTAGCCGATTAGTATCCCTTTAACTGCTTTGGGATTCAGCTTTGACGTTAGCTACGCGTCTCGGGTACTCTCACGTAAGCGACACTTTCGTATAAGTGCAAGTTTGATACGTCGGGTTTCTTCCCGAACACAATTTCGTATGGAGTTTTCTTCAAGACAGTATTTGCCGGCAGTCTATTTCCCAAATAAACTGAAGTGACAACGCATTCCGGCCAATAAGTTTTACTTAGTTTTGCTTCTTCTCTAAGAGACATCTTGTACGGTTCATGACTGTCCGATTATACCGTTCTGCAACACCGTTTAACTCATGCGTATGAGGAGGGCATGGCCTAATGTAGAAACCCTGCTGTTTTGCAAATGCATAGAAATTTTTATTAATGTATTCTAAACCGTTATCACATCGCAGTTGTTTAATTTTCCTACCAGTTAGATTTTTCATTAAGTTATAATATTTTACAAAATGATCGAATACTTCACTTTTATGTTTCATACAATAAACTGCTGCAATTTTACTAAAGTCGTCTATGAAAATCACAAAATATCTTTCACCTTTACGACCTACAGGCGTTAATGGCCCGTGCACATCGGTGTGAACTATCTCTAACAGATCGGTAGCTCTATCTCTATTATTCTTAAACTTTAAATTTGTCATCTTATTTCTTAAACATACTTCGCCGTTACTTAGTTCGTTTTCAATTCTTTTTGGAAGACCCTCTGCAAGTTGCTCCTCACACATAAATTTTAAATTTGAAAAACTTGTATGCCCCAACATTCGATGCCATTTTTCTTGATTAGGCATATTCATAGTACTTACATACGTTCTCGGTTTAACATTTTGTCTCATGTCCGTATAACATGATAATTCATACAACCTATTTTTCTTATAAGCCATTGCAATTAAATTTCCAGCCTGAGACACAATTTTTTCTTTATCTTTATAATATTCAATTGAGATATTCTGTTCAGTTATATTTGAAACACTTAATAAATTATGTCTCATGCTTGGTACATAGTAAACGTCTTTGACATCAATTACATTACATTTTCCATCAATTTCAAACATAATCAAAATATTACCCTTTTTATTTGAATGGAGTGAATGTCCATCGCCTACTTTTACATTTATTGGATTCTCAATATACTCACAACTGGTAAAGTATTTATCAGAATTTACAATGTGGTGTGAACAACCACTGTCCAAAAGCCAAGTTAACGTTTTGTCCCAATTTGACCAGTTTTTTGCGTCCACAGTCATCACTTCTGCATGAAATGTATAGTCTTCCTCGGATTTTTCCATTTTCGATACATCAGCCACCACTTGTGTATCGTTCTTCTCCCTTGTATAATAATTTCCCGCTCTGCAATGTTGTTGGATATGCCCAATGCGATTGCATTTGAAGCATCTTGGCTGCCTTTCGTAGTTATTTCTTTCTTGACCTCGACCTCTCCCTTGGTTACCTTGTTTGTATGTATTTTTGCCAGTTGAACCTGGTCGTATCCATTTATTTCTACCATTGTATGATTGAGAGGATTGAAACGTGCGGTTCGCACTACTATATCTCCGGCGAGCATGAGTTTGAAAGGCTTGAAACGTACGATTTGCTTCATTACTTATCTCTTCTTCTTCTTCATTCTTATCTCTTTCATTACCACCCTTCTTTTGGTATTCCAGCGTGAGCTTTGTTTTGACATATTCAATTTTGTTTTCATCTTTAGGCAAAGCATCAACTATATCCACAATATGCAACTGACTTTCTGGTATCGCTAATAGGAGGTAATTCACCTTATCTTCTTCTGTGACGTTCTCTCCAGCATTTTTCAGCTCGTTCACCAACTTTTCAAAATCATTAAAGAAATCCACAGGACTCTCAGAGTCTTTCATTTTTAAATCCAGTAATTTTCGTTTGCACAGGAGCTTCATAGTACTATTTTTTACTAAGTACGTTTCATCTAGTTTTTTAACCATATCTCTTGCCGTAGATGCTGAGATTATTAGTTCCAGCTGTGTATTGTTGACACTATTAACCAAATAGTTTTTAGCCCTTATTTCCTTCTTGTTCCATAGTGCCACACTGATTTCATTTGGCCTTGTTTCTTTCAAAATCACTTCATTGCATTCTTTCATGTCCAGAAACAACATTAACCCGGCTACGCTTTTAAAAAAAGGCACTTAATAATTTGTTTAATTAATTTCCACTGGCGGAAACTCATGTCGCGCGAAGATATTTTGCTTTCTGGTTCGAAAAAAACGTCGACCATGCAAACTTCACAGGGGGGTTTCTCAAGATAAAAGTCTGCTCTATCGCGTGGTATAGTTCGATTTTCCGCTAGACCCTAATTTTTTGAGATAAATTCGAGAATATCCGCAAAAATTGGTGCAAAAGTGGTGCATCTCCGTCTTTAATCATTGTTTAAACATGTTTAAACAATCATAATGTATTAATATTTGATATCACTGTATTCGGGAAAGTCTACAGAATCTTTTGCTGTAAAGAACAATTCAATATCTTTTATAATAACATCGCAATATTTGTTTAAAGTTGAAAAATATGTCTTTTTTTTAAACTCCATTTTCTCAAAAACTGGACGTATAGGGAAAAAATTAAAACCAGATTCGGAATCAGCGCGGAAAACTCTACAAGAATCGCATAGTGGGAATCGAAATACTTTTTGGCTGTTGGACAGTGTTATTTGAACGATGTACAATATGTTGGTTGACTCGGCGACAAGCATTGGTAGCAACTTCATCTACTGAAGCAGAATATATGGCACTCTACGAGGCCGTAAGAGAAGCATTGTGGTTAAAATCCTTAGCAGTTAGCATAAATATAAATATTTCAGAGCCTATTATTATTTATGAGGATAATAATGGCTGTATAAGTATAGCGCAAAATCCTTGCAATCACAAGAGATCGAAACATATTAATATTAAATATCACTTCTCTAGAGAACAGATAGAGAAAAATCAAATTAAACTTTTTGTCTGTACAGAAAACCAGGTTGCTGATATGCTCACGAAACCATTGCCTGCAGTTAAATTTTTGAAATTCAGAACAAGGATGGGACTGGAATCATTTTAAAAATATGATATTTTTATAAGTTAAAGAAATTGTAATGGTCTGATTAGGTTTTTACTGGGTTTTCCTAATCCACGCAACAAATATGTATTTCCCAGGAAAAAACGAGGAAGGACAGTTTGTTTATTGTTTTCTAAATGTTAAAAGTTAAATAGAGTTTAAAATATAACCATTTCATTTTTGAGGGGGCGTGTTGGTGTATTTAAAATTATATAATCAATAAATCAAAAATGAATTTGTTTTATATAATTGAATACAACTTCATAGTTAATTTTTTGTTTCATGTTTCACTTTCATTCTGTTATTCAACGTGTCACAACGTCCTTCCTTGCATATCAAATAAATGATAGTTTGTTGATTCTAAACATAGTTCAGTTTATTTAACCCATATTTCCAATAATATCTAGTTATACTATTAACATCTAATTAGATATAATTATATAACCTAACACAATCCAAGCTGTTAACGATGTCTTCGACACAATTAGAATGGGAAACATTCATGTGGAAGGCCCATAATAATAGAAAATCAATCTCTTTTTGTTTACGCTCTCTACGACTCGCGAAAATAACTGCCAATCGGCCCTCAAACAACAATGCCACAACACCAGGCATTCTTTGTACATTATTGCCTAATACGTCTATTAATCGTCTATTATATATTATTATAATAGTACGTCTATTATATATGTACGTCCTACGCGTACTCGTCATCGAACTGTACCAGAAAAAATAAAATAATTTGCTAATCTGCATTTTTCTACAAATAAATTTGATGAAACCATAAACTACATATTTCATTCCTAATATTCATGCAAAAATTAACGCGAATACGGGCGAGTATCGTTAGAATTTCCTACCAACTTTAGAAATGAATTTCTTAAAACCTCTTCGTTCCACGCGTACTCGTCATCGAACTGTACCAGAAAAAATAAAATAACTTGCTAATCTGCAATTTCCTGCTAATAAATTTGATGAAACCATAAACTACATATTCCATTCCTAATATTCATGCAAAAATTAGCGCGAATACGGGCGAATATCATTAGTATTTCCTACAACAAACTTAAAAAATAAATTTCTTAATACTTCCTTGAGGAACATTATTTAAACATTTCCGAAAAATTGTTTTATATTTTTTTTCATACCTTCCCAATGCTTCTGAACACGGCTATCATAATTAGAAATCAATATTAACGTTCTAGACAATAAATAATAGGTGAAAAGGATGTCCTTTATATCGATGTACTTGTCATACTGCTACTTTGAACCTATGCCACACTTAACAATAATTGATTTGAGAAGTAATATTGTCGATTTTAGCTTCTACAGACATATGTGTTGATGTAAGAAACAGTATTAAATGCCTACTTCATGTTTGGTTTTTTGACTTTTGCACTCCTAAATCGGCAGTTTGGACCACTGTGCGTCGGTGCGGGATCAGCCAGTTGTAATCCTCGTAGATGGTTCCAGCCATACGGTGGCCTGGAGCAAGCATGGGCGTAGGCCGTAAGTTTGGACAGCACGACTGCGGTTACCTTGATGGCTTCATCTGCCTTGCCGGGAAAGATCTCCAGTGTGACTCTTCCTCGCGCCCTTGCAAGATTCTGTCCTCCAACTCCGTATATGTCCACTGAGGAGGTGGTCCTAGGAAGCTGCAGTTGCTGCACCAGCCTGTCGCTCATCATTGTAATTTCAGAGCCCTGGTCTATGAGAGCTCGCTGGCATGCACTCTGCCAAACCGATCAGCCACCTTGATTACTGCCGTTGCGAGTAAGACCTGGCTAGACAAGTTGCGATAGTCTTGTGAGTTGTGAGCTGTCTTCATTTTCGTGGGGTGAGCTCTGGCTGCTTGGAATACATCGTGCAATGACAATGATGCCTCTCCTGACACGTGAAGCAGCTCTTCGTTGACGGGCATGACTCGAGGTTGTGTTTTCCTAGACAGTTGATGCATAGCTGATGTAATTCGACCTGTCTCCTACGCTCGTCCACTGGAGTCGCCTTGTAATCAGGACAGTTCATCAGGTAATGCCCTTTGGAACAAACTACACAGATGACCTTGTTACTGTCCTGTTGCGCATGATTAATCTTGGCCTTCCGTGTGAATTCTCTAGGGCCGAATTGACCCGGGCCTGGTTGACCCGGGCCTGCGTGGATCGGCCTAATGGACCGCGCCGCTGGCTTTGCCTGCAGCATTTGAAGTCGCTTCAGCATGAAATCTTGCAGATCGGCGAAAGATGGTGGCTCTGTGCTGTTAGTGACCTTCTCCTCCCACTTGTCCCTGGAAGTGTCATCGAAGAGATTGACAATAGAGTATACGAACCAATCTTCTGATTTATTAATTGGCCGCCCTAATCCTTCCAGGGTGTTTACAACGGTGGAGACTCCCTTCTGGATGATCGTCATCTCCTGCTCGGAGCTCTCTTTCATTTTCGGCTGGGCTGTTAGCTTGTCCAAGCAGGAACGCACCAGAATCCGTTTGTTCTCATACTGCCCGAGAAGGATGTTGCAGGCACGTTTGTAATTGTCGTTTGTCGTAGGTATATCCTTGACTAGGTCAGCAGCTTGGCCGTGAAGACTGGCTTTCAAGTAATGGAGTCGCTCCACATCGCTTAGATCCTTGTGTCGCTCGATGATGGACATGAACAGATCTTTAAAGGCCGGCCAGTTGACGTACTCGCCATGAAAGTGCGGAAAAGGCACCCTGGGAAGAGGCGCTGATCCTGAGTCTTCGGTTTGCTGTGGTGCCTCTGACCTCTTGCCTTTGCCGCTATACTGCAACATCAGGTCGTGAAGAATGCTCCTTTGTTGCACATAGGTTTCCTCTGCGAGGTCTGCGACTTGGTCTTTCACATAATCACTACTCTTGAAGGGATCCCTCTTCTTGTACATAATGATGGTGTGATTTTGCTGGGACTGAGTCCAATGTTTCTCAAGGATTATATTGGACTGTGGTACCGACTTCTTGAAGTTATCCATGGTTCGTTGGATCTTTCCCAGAAGATCCTGTTGCACCAAAAGTAGCTCTTCCGCTGCGAAGTCCATTTTGCTGCAAGACTGGTTTCTGGATGAATTTCTTCCTGATCAGATCACTGCTCACACCACAGACTCGACACGTGGATCGTAGATTCAACTTGGAAAGGATACCAGAACTGAGAAATCCGGTTCGAAGGACCAAAAATGTCGCAATTCGGTCTTGATCGATAGAATTGTGTGAGAATTTCTGTATGTGTATGACTGGAATGGAATCTTTGTGTATGGTAAAGGAGAGTGAGATTGGCAATATGACAGGATAACGACTGGATTTGAATGAAGGAGTTTGACTGGACTGTATGAGTGAATAAGTTGAATCTACCATAAATTATACTTTAATTCTCGTCACTTCGTTCGTAAGACAAAGATTGGCGAAACAAGAAATCTATATATATAAAAGCGAAGTCCTGACTCACCTATCAACGCCCAGGCTAAACCCTTGGACTTAGAAAGCTGAAATTTTGCACAGAGGTTTCCCTTATGATCTATACAAGGGATAAGAAAGGATATTTCGAAATTCAATCCCCAAGGGGGTGAAAAGGGGTTGCAACGTTTGTATGAGGAATATTTTGTTCGTGGTCGGATTTACTTCATACTTGGTCTTAATGCTCTTTGATATAATTAATCAAACACCTATTTCGGCATTTTAAAAAATTCAACCTCTAAGGGGGTGAAAAGGGGTTGCAACGTTTGTATGAGGAATATTTTGTTCGTGGTCGGATTTACTTCATACTTGGTCTTAATGCTCTTTGATATAATTAATCAAACACCTATTTCGGCATTTTAAAAAATTCAACCTCTAAGGGGGTGAAAAGGGGTTGCAACGTTTGTATGAGGAATATTTTGTTCGTGGTCGGATTTACTTCGTACTTGGTCTTAATGCTCTTTGATATAATTAATCAAACACCTGTTTCGGCATTTTAAAAAATTGAACCCCCAAGGGGGTGAAAAGGGGTTGCAACGTTTGTATGAGGAATATTTTGTTCGTGGTCGGATTTACTTCATACTTGGTCTTAATGCTCTTTGATATAATTAATCAAACACCTGTTTCGGCATTCTAAAAAATTGAACCCCCAAGGGGGTGAAAAGGGGTTGCAACGTTTGTATGAGGAATATTTTGTTCGTGGACGGATTTACTTCATACGTGGTCTTAATGCTTTTTGATATAATTAATCAAACACCTGTTTCGGCATTTTAAAAAATTCAACCTCTAAGGGGGTGAAAAGGGGTTGCAACGTTTGTATGAGGAATATTTTGTTCGTGATCGGATTTGCTTGAAACTTGGTCTTAATGCTCTTTGATATAATTAATCAAACACCTATTTCGGCATTTTAAAAAATTCAACCTCTAAGGGGGTGAAAAGGGGTTGCAACGTTTGTATGAGGAATATTTTGTTCGTGGTCGGATTTACTTCATACTTGGTCTTAATGCTCTTTGATATAATTAATCAAACACCTATTTCGGCATTTTAAAAAATTCAACCTCTAAGGGGGTGAAAAGGGGTTGCAACGTTTGTATGAGGAATATTTTGTTCGTGGTCGGATTTACTTCGTACTTGGTCTTAATGCTCTTTGATATAATTAATCAAACACCTATTTCGGCATTTTAAAAAATTCAACCTCTAAGGGGGTGAAAAGGGGTTGCAACGTTTGTATGAGGAATATTTTGTTCGTGGTCGGATTTACTTCGTACTTGGTCTTAATGCTCTTTGATATAATTAATCAAACACCTGTTTCGGCATTTTAAAAAATTGAACCCCCAAGGGGGTGAAAAGGGGTTGCAACGTTTGTATGAGGAATATTTTGTTCGTGGTCGGATTTACTTCATACTTGGTCTTAATGCTCTTTGATATAATTAATCAAACACCTGTTTCGGCATTCTAAAAAATTGAACCCCCAAGGGGGTGAAAAGGGGTTGCAACGTTTGTATGAGGAATATTTTGTTCGTGGTCGGATTTACTTCATACGTGGTCTTAATGCTTTTTGATATAATTAATCAAACACCTGTTTCGGCATTTTAAAAAATTCAACCTCTAAGGGGGTGAAAAGGGGTTGCAACGTTTGTATGAGGAATATTTTGTTCGTGATCGGATTTGCTTGAAACTTGGTCTTAATGCTCTTTGATATAATTAATCAAACACCTATTTCGGCATTTTAAAAAATTCAACCTCTAAGGGGGTGAAAAGGGGTTGCAACGTTTGTATGAGGAATATTTTGTTCGTGGTCGGATTTACTTCGTACTTGGTCTTAATGCTCTTTGATATAATTAATCAAACACCTGTTTCGGCATTTTAAAAAATTCAACCCCTAAGGGGGTGAAAAGGGGTTGCAACGTTTGTATGAGGAATATTTTGTTCGTGGTCGGATTTACTTCGTACTTGGTCTTAATGCTCTTTGATATAATTAATCAAACACCTGTTTCGGCATTCTAAAAAATTGAACCCCCAAGGGGGTGAAAAGGGTTGCAACGTTTGTATGAGGAATATTTTGTTCGTGGTCGGATTTACTTCATACGTGGTCTTAATGCTTTTTGATATAATTAATCAAACACCTGTTTCGGCATTTTAAAAAATTCAACCTCTAAGGGGGTGAAAAGGGGTTGCAACGTTTGTATGAGGAATATTTTGTTCGTGGTCGGATTTACTTCGTACTTGGTCTTAATGCTCTTTGATATAATTAATCAAACACCTGTTTCGGCATTTTAAAAAATTCAACCTCTAAGGGGGTGAAAAGGGGTTGCAACGTTTGTATGAGGAATATTTTGTTCGTGGTCGGATTTACTTCGTACTTGGTCTTAATGCTCTTTGATATAATTAATCAAACACCTGTTTCGGCATTTTAAAAAATTGATCCCCTAAGGGGGTGAAAAGGGGTTTTGAAATCTAAGATTGCGGCATGACATAAAATTAAAACTCTATAGAGGTGAATGGGGGGTTAAAAGGTTTTATATGGAGAAACAATATCAAGTTCCGAGAGGCATTAAACGGTTTTCTGTGCGAGCGAAGCCGCGGGCAAAAGCTAGTGTGTAATAAGTCACAATAAATCAACGAAAAGGAACTGAATAACTTGGTTGAGAACACGTGCGTTTCTTAGAATAGAAAGGACAAGACTGACGTTTCTCTTTCTCTCATTGGATCAATCCTTCTGGAGCGTTCGTCGAGCACTGGAGGTTCCGGTTGCGTTTCGAGAACATTCCACATGAATTGAGCGTGAATGTCGACCAATCATGCGTTTGATTGGCAGCTGCGCTGAAGTCGTAGCCGCTGAATAATCGATCATTTGACGCGATTGCGATCGATCAGTTGGCGGGGTCGCGCCGCACAGTGGGCCAGATCGCCGCGCTAGCTGTTCATGAGCCAAAAAATGAAAGTCCTCGTATCGATTTTTAACGAATGTACAACGTTTCTTAAATGTCCGTTACATTCGAAACCGATAATATTACTGTCTTACGGCACTGTGCGCCGCACAGTGGTCTAAAACGCGAAATTTAGTGACATTTTGCCCAAAAACCAACTGTATCATATAGATATCTGTTGAGTGTTTATTGCTTTCTAAATATCCATCAACCTCGAAAATGAAAATATTAATAAAATTTAATAAAAACCATTAGTGTAACAAACAGTTAAAGTTGGAAGTTTTGAAGATAGCCTTTCTCATGGAAAAAATTGCTTTTCTTCTTTAAGATGCCCTGACGATCCTTTTTAATATTTTCCTTCCAATTTGTTTTAAATGAAAAGTTTATCTTTAAGCTGTAAATTACTATTTTTCAATTGAAAATTAGTATTTGTAATGCATTAAAAATGTTACGCTAAATGTAATGAAGAAAATTTGCAAAATTATCAAGACTTCGCAAGGAATATCTTTTGAGTCATAAGAGGTCATAGAATTTGACAAAATGGAATATTTTCAGCATACTTTCCTCTATGTAGTCATGCAAAAATCATTTCCTAGATCGTCCTATATCAAAAGTTATTATTGTTTAAAGCCGTCCGTGCGGCTGTGCGTATTGGTTCTCGCATCTATCGTCGGGACTCCGTGACAACTAAGAAACACTTTAGACTTGAAACACTTCAAATCTTTATGCTATGCTACAATTTTTTGAGCGTTATATACTATGTCTTTTCCTTTTTATTTAAATTTTGTTTTGTGCAGTTTATATTTAGTGCGTACCTCAGTATACTTTATGCATTAGTTCAGTATTATACCATCGTTTAGTACAGTTTATATTAATATACAAGGAGAATTAAGTATAATTCTCCGAACGCGTTGTATACGTTTTAAACAATCATCTTATACGACCGTTTCTTCCACCAATATTCAGAAAAAAATGCTATCAATGAATTGGTTTGCCCGATCGTCAATTTCACGCCTACTCCAAACTTATATTGTTGTCACTTCGTTCATCATCACACACTCACTGCAACATACTTTAACTCAGCACGAGTTATACGTTGTTTACAGTAATTTATATTTTGTATTTGTTATATAATTTGTGTTTGTTATATTGCGTTTATATTTATATTGCGTGTTTGCGTTTATATTTTGTGTTTGTTATATCTTGTTCGTGATAAAACATATCGTTCCACTAATATTTGGTAAGTACATAAATAGTTGGACATTTATTACGTTAACTATTTTCCGTGTTCAACATTTCTTCCTTTATTATTCTGCTATTTGTTATTTATTAAGAATGGAGGCGTTCCGTATACAAATCTGAATTTATTATATTTATTATCACGTTTTTATTAGCTCGCTTCCTTGTTTGTTTGTTTGTTTGTCTGTTCGTCTGTTCGGTGGCAAATTTTGCAATAGATCTTATTATTGTTTACATTTCACTTTGTGCATTATACAGATAGTATACATAGATTGTGAATTTATAAGGATCAGATAAATTTTCTCCGGAGGCTTTGGAAAATCAAGAAATAAATTTTATTCAAATAGCGATTTCTCAAAAATTTAGAAAAATAATATATTGACTAAGCTGAATGTATTCCGTTTCAAAAAAATTTGCTAAAAGTTGTTAAATTTGTAAATATGTTTAAAAAATAGTAAAAAAAACTATTACATAAACGAAAAGTATACCACATTATACATTATTAAAACAGATTACATGTTAATATCCTACATCCCAAATTTCACGTCGATATCTTTAATAGTTATACCAAAATGTCACTAAATTTCGCGTTTTAGACCACTGTGCGCCGTGCCGTTGAGGCGATATGGCGCTCGAGCGCGCCAATCTCGAACAAATTTTTTTTTATAAAATTTTTTTATTTATTATTACTCATTTTTTATGAAATTTTCACCAACATATTTGTGGCCTTTTTCTGATTAAAATATTACATGATATAATTTCAACTGTATTTAGTGGTTCACTTGACGATGAACGTTTCGGGCGCAAGGATGGACAGCATGGGATATGGGAAAGAAAGAGATACGGAGAGTCGCAGTCGCTTCGGCCGCGCGCGGTCTCTCTTTACACGCGCTGTCCGTCTCTACGTTCGGCTCAGCCTTTGAAGCTCAAAAGAATAGTGTCCGTCTACGAACTTTGCAAACGAACCTCCCCGAGTCTTTTGCGATTATAGAGTGCTTCTCCTACCAACCTCTCTTCCATGCAACATGCGCCTTCGTCGCACATGGCGCTCCTCGCTTCCTCGCGGCCGCGATGCGCGAAACCTTCGCGAGATATGCGCACTGCTCGCTACGGGCGAAGCGCGTTCTTTCTCCATGGTAACGGTGGATCTGGTTGGAGGCAGTGGGCGCTGTGGTGTGGACGGTCTTGCCTCAATTGAAGCAAAAATTCCCATCCCTGATAAAGGATTTACTGTACTACGGAACTTATTCTAACGGGGGGGGGGGGCAACGATCAGTGACCCCGCACCGCGGGATCGCGGGACGATGACAACGATACGAACTAACGGCGCCCGTTGGGGCTACGCGACTATTATAAACTACATTAGGAATAACGCAGAGGGAGATCGCGGAACGGTAATACGGATATCTTTGAGGTCATTCGATTACTGCGAATGGAAATGTTTGAAGCGAGCGAGAAGAATCGTTCGTACAAGCATGCATCCGTATACACACTGTTGCACACTGATTCAAAACAGCTGACGAGGTCGATGCCAGATCAATAAAACAAATGAAGATCTACAGCAAACTACATACCGCCCAAACATCGCGCGTTGCTATACCAATACCTTGTCTACCTTGTTTCCACGAATTTCGCGATACTTACTCATTTTGTCTGTGATCACCAAATATCTCATGTGTGTGCCATTGATCACATCAGCTGTCTTGAATCAGTGTGCATACGGATGCTAGCTTGTACGGACGATTCTTCTCGCAAGCGTCGAAGATTTCCGTTCGCAGAAATCACACGACCTCAAGATGTCCCTTCCGTCTGTAAGCGAGTCTCGCGACGTAAATCAAGTTCAATAAAGTGCAGTGTTCCAACATTAAAGGATTACCAGTTCTTTACATTCTCCTCATTCCCCTCCACAGTAAACTTGTACTCTCTGTAAACTCGTATTGCGTGTGTATGACATTGTAAATAGTGCTAGAGCATATGTGTGGATTGTTCCAGTGTATTAAGTACGGTGTTATGAACAATTATAGTGCAGGATAAGGATTTGTGGATATGTGTGCGAAGAATTTAAAAGTGAAAGGGCATTGACCCCTTCTTCTCGATAATTCCATAGGGCGGATATTAGAAATGCCCTTGTGGATTTTAACGAGTAGGTAGGTTCAATGTCGTCCAACGATTTTTTAAACATTTTCACCTTGCTGGGGCCCCAAATAAGAACCAAGGTATGCATGCATTTGTCACTTGATACGAGACTGTCGCGCGCCTGTGTGACGTACGCAACGGGCACCTCTGTTGAAAAGTTGCCGCATTTTGGGCAGATTTTTAACTGTTGTGACGTCCGTCACCGGACTCCCTTCTTATATTTGCATCACAAGCAGTTACATTATAAACTAACATTAATATTTGAGAAGACTACTTTCCACCGCTACGTCATCACTTTGGAATGTGATCCCGTAAAGCTCCAGTGATTTTGAGAATAACAATTTCAAGGCCTGCTCACCCAAGCGTGCGATTCTGTTGTTTCCCCCACGGATCCACTGCCTGCTTTCTCAACCATGAAATCCTTCTGTTGTTTCTCCCCACAAATCCAGCTGGGGTAATGACACAGAAAAGGTCTGCCTACTCTGATTTTGATGAAATTTAAATATGTTATACAGCAACACATTTTGAACAACTTTTTCCGTTTCCAATATAGGGGGGTCGCTTTTAGTTTTCGAGATATTTGCAAAAAACTATCGCTAATACTGTATTGAATTTTTCGTATTCTTGCACGCTCCGTGGCAACGTAAGTCTATCCCGGGGAGGCGTTTGTTTACATTTTGACGCTGTGGAGGTGAGAGAGAAAACAGGGTCTCACTCTGGTCATGTATACTGTGGCGTTGCAACTTTTGCGACGTCACTTCTCCGTTAATTCCGCGTATATTTGAGAGCGATAAAGGACCGGACCGCTCTCTAACGGGACACGTTACCGATACAGGATTCAAGAGCGCTCCTCTAAGAGATTCCGATATTCTCGAGGAGGTAAACGGCTATAACGGCAAGTTTCAGGGCCGTAAACGGGACGTGCAAAAGGAACCACCGATCTTCCGAATTGTCACGGGAATGTAACAGCATCCCGCAGCCAGGAAGCGCCCGACAGAAAAGCAAATGGCCGATTTCGAGAATTAGAGCTTGGTGCGAAGACACTCGGCAAACAAACCGGAGGCGTCGCCAGGACAGCAGCTCTTCTGAACATCTCGCCCGATACGACTGACTGAAAACCCTGACGCCGTCTCGCCCCGTCAAGGGAGAGCTGCCCCGGGGTCGGTGCAACAGGCTCCTTGACCAATTTCGTGACTGTCCGGGGCCCTAGGACGCGAAGAGGGTACGCTCCTGTGCCAAAGAGTTCGCGCCGTCGAAACACGCCATAGGCAATTCGGAAAAGCGATCGAATGGGGGAGCCGGGTTCGATCCGTTAGACGACCGAAAATCGATGGATCACTGTCGCGCTGGCTATCGACCAACTGACACGCCGTTATATTTTCCGCCTGTAGTACGAACGTAGGGTAATTGCGCCGCGAACAATTAAGTGTGCTCGTTAGAGGATTACGTGGCGTTTGCGAAGCCTGGGAATAGCGAAGCCTGGCCGAGTCCAGCTCCATCGGGAGCAGTTCAATAAAAGCGAGAACAGAAACGCCACGACAAACGGTATGTCGCTCAGTGATCCTTTCGATACTTCGTTCCGCGACGGCTCGACCTTCGCCGCGCGAGGACGAACGCTTCCCGTTCCGTCCTCGATATTTCGCTCGCATTCATTCGCAGATGTTTTGAGCTTTTCGGGATTGTTTCGAGAGAGTTTCCTTTTTTAAATTACGTGCAGAAGAGTGTCCTAAGAGGAGCCGCGAATCGTGAGAGTAATCTCTTCGGTATCTTCGCGTTTCTCGAATCCTGTGTCTCTCGCCGAACATCGCATTGTTTTCGTCGACGTTCGATCGCGTAATTGTTAGCGTACGCGTCGGGGCGAATCACGTGCGGAAGTCATCGCGGCAGTCTCGCAGTTCGCCGGTCATCTGCGCCTCGCGTTTCCAGAGTTCGTTGCGAACGAAACGACGGTAATTTCCAGCGATATCGTTGCGAGCGAAATCGGTAAGACAACCGCGCTGCGAACTACCATCTCTCGCTATTCTGTACGAAGAGCGCGGGCACTCGGGTCGCGGCCACGAGGCCGCAGATTTTGTATCCTACCGACTGCTGTAATAAATATGTCTGTCCTAGTCTTCCCGTGTTCGAACCATCTGGCCTAGTCGCGACGTCACTTTCGATCCGCGTATCTCGAAGATTCGACTCTCAATCTCGGTTTCTCAAAGCTCGAGCATTGTTCCGCGCTTCGTGTGACATCCTTGCGGTGCCTGTCGCCCGAACCTTTCGTATTTCGTGAGAAAATCGTCGAATCTTCGAGCCTCCTTTGTCTCGGGCGGACCGCGTGTACTCGGCCTGCACGCGGCCTGGTCTCAGCGCCTGCAAGGCCCGAAGTTAACCGGCTTTCGCGAGTCAACCCACTCGTCGAAAAAAAGGCTAACGTGACAATACATAGGGTGAGCTTTCAATTTTGAAAGAATACTTCTGCATTTGCGTATGCGTGGGAGGGCCGGCCTTAAGGCCGATCCTCTCCGCCCCCCCCCCCACCACCTAACCCTAACTACTTCTGATCTCATGATTTTTCCATTACTGGTTCAAATTCTGTATGACGGCTATATAGAATGAAAAGATTATGCGATCAGAATTAGTTAGGGTTAGGTAGTGGGGGGGCGGAGAGGGCCGGCCGTTAGGCCGTCCCGACTACGCATACAAAAAGGTAGGAGTAGTCTTTCAAAACTGAAAGATCGCCCTATACAATATGTATGTATGGTCGGAGTGAGACCCTGCTTTTTCTCTCATCTCCGCAGCATGTTTACAAGCAATATGTAAACAAACGCCGCGCCGGGACAGGCTTATGTTACCGCAGAGCGTGCACGAATACGAAAAATGCAATACAGTATTAACGATAGTTTTTTGGAAATATATCGAAAACTAAAAGCGATCCCCCTATATTGGAAAAGGGAAAGTTGTTCAAAATGTCAATATCCATAACATATTTAATCTTTATCAAAATCGGAGTAGGCAGACCTTTTCTGTATAATTACCCCAGCTGGCAACAGGCCTATAAAAGCCAGGATCAGAGAGCAGAGCGACAGTATTTCGACAGTAGAGAGCAGTATTTTGGCAGTTATTCAGAGTTACCAGCAGTAGTCAGTCGAGTCGAGAGTAGTCAGTCGAGAGAGCAGTCTCAACCATATAGTTTCAAATATTAATTCAACATTCACCGAACATTCCAGCAGTCGTCTCCAAGCTGCGTTTACAACGATTCAATCTCCTAACAGAACAGTTCTCATTCATGAAACAAATCGGGACGCTATAAATTATTTATAGCTGATAACCGTGGTCTGAGAGAATGCTTCATTCTCCAAAATTCTCCTTTACGCTCACGTGCGATTCATCCAACATTTTATTCGTCGAGTGGCGTGTGCGTGTGCGACGTTTCTCCCTCGAATTAGGCGGACTTGGTCTAGCCGTTCGAGCCAACGATCCAACCCCGAATTAGGCGGACTTGGTTTAGCCGTTCGGGCACCCTCCTCATTCACGGTCAGGCGGACTTGGTCTAGCCGTCCGAGGATTCCCAAATCGTAGTTCAAACCCTCAACGATCGAACCGTCATACTCAATTCATCCTCTCTCTCGGACCGGATCTGTGTGGTACGTCCCACGTCGACGCGAGTCGCGATCAAAAAGTCGGGAACTAAATCGAAACCTTCCCGATATCTTTTCCAACGCCAAACCTCGGACGTAACACTGTTAATAACTGAATAACGAAGCCGAAATAACAATTTTTTATTCTTCATTTTCTCCCACCTGTAGCTAAACACCCTGTATAGTAGCCCAGATCATAGTGTCTACGTACAACACACTTCTGTAGCTTCAGCGGTAGGGTATTTACTACGCAGGCGGTCCGGGTTCAAGTGCGTCGTGGGTATATTAAGATTTTTTCCTTTTTATCCAATTTTTACCGTGTTAATACATTGTTTATGTGTATATTATTTTTGATATAGCATAAAAATAACCGTAAAAGAGAAAATCAGTATAATATGTTGTAATGAATGTACTTGTCGCGAGACATCTGCCCCGAATACCGAACGCGAGCGCGCCACACGAGACCGCGAAGCGCTACCTCCCGCGGCGACCGCGAGGTGGCTACCGCGACGACGCGGATTCTCGCGAGTGAAGTGATAGCGGTGCGCGTATAAATACGTCCGCAAAAGCTGGATTAATCAGCTCGGACTATAGTATAGCGATTAGAGTATATTCTACAATGCTACCACTAACGGCTACGAACTGTCCCAACCTACCTTGCGCACCGCTTCACGGCCCCAAGTGGCAGATGGCACGGGGAAACCGTACCTGCGAGAGACATAAATCTCCGCTGTCCGAAGCGTCAAACACCGCCGGGCATCCTCGACCCAAGTGTCAAATGGCACGGGGAATCTCTGTCGCTCAGGCAGCAAACACTGCGAGCACCCCATTCCCGACTACCTGCACCATGCGGACTATTGTAAGATCATAAAAGATCATTGCGTCAACCGTCCAGCGCCGAGACCGTTCTCTCGCCGGTAAACCGTTACTATTAGATGTAAAACTAGGAGATAAGTCGTTATGAATTAAGCCGTCTTCCCGCCGATGCGTTCAACTCGCGTTCCGTTTTCCGCCGTTACATTTAAGTCGCGTTCCATTCTTCGCCATTGCGTTTCATTCGCATCCGCTGATGCGTTCAATCCGCGTCCCGTCTTCCGCCGTTGCGTCTACTACGCGTTCCGTCTTGCACCGATGTATTTAATTCGCGTTCCGTCTTTCGCCGTTGCGTTTACTTCGCGATCCGTCTTTCGCCGATGTATTTAATTCGCATTCCGTCTTCCGCCGTTCCGTGCAAATCGTGTTCCGTCTGTCGCCGTTGCGATACAACCCGCGTTACTTCTGCACTGATCGACCCGCGTCGCAATTCGACGCGTATACTGTTACAAAGGGCCCTGGCCCGTAATAAAGGGACCTGCGTTGCTAATCCAAGTCTTGTTCATTCGTGGCTCCGAAAAAGCCTGGACAGCCGATTGAGCTGGCACACACTCCCTATGTCCGAGTGTTACAATGTTCGTGGGCCCAGTTGACCGTTCGTATTACAGTAACGTTGGCTCTACGTTGACTGCTTAAAAAAGCGACATTTTTCACGGTTGCCCAACCAATACCCCAACGAAAGCCCAACAAAATGCTTACCATAAATGCTACTAGGGAATAGTACATCCTCGGTAATGTGGAAACCTATTGATACGGGTCACGCCCTAATACGTCTCGCGCATTTCATATGATGCTGGCTTAAGGTGGCTCTAGAACTAGGACCGTCACAGGGAGCGAGATAGGCTTCCGGGAAAGGGGGGCGTAGCTCTCGAAAATCGATTGAAACGAGCACTTCTTGCAGATCTCTGCCATGGGCGACTATTTGTTTTAACTCTTCCGACTCGATAGAGGTACGCTGTTTCGGCTGTCTGTTTTTTCGCACGGCTGACGCACGGCCGGCTATTTCTTGATTTTCAATCTCTAACATAAGTCACTATCACTATCACTATCTGTACCATTACTAAGTTCGGATTCATTTTCAATTTCACATTCTGATTTTTCCATAGATGTATTTTTACTCGTTGATGCCATGACGGCTAAGAATGAACGGATTGTGACAGCGAAAACATTTCGGGTCCGGAACATCATTGTCTACATATCTGTGGTTGTAAGGAAAAACGTCGCATGTCACAATTTCAAAAAATTTGATTTTATCATTAATTGAGCTTTAGAGTGTAGGATTTACGTATTTAACAGAGAAAAGTCATGAAAACAAACTCGGAAGGCTCAGAAAATAATGCAATTTAACCAATGTCCTATGTGAAATAATTAGTAATCAAAACTTTAAACGGCAATATCTCCGTTAATATCTCGTTGGTTATAACCACAGATATACATAGATCTTTTCTCGCTTCGTCAAATAAACAAACGCACACCCGAGTGAGTTCAGAAAGAAACAACAGGAACTCTATGACACATCAAATTGACGAGACACATACCTATGCGCGACACGATTGCTTTCGTATCTTTATATTTATAAATAAAATAAAGATTTATCGATAAAAATAAAAAATTGATTCAGTAACATATGAAATATATAATAATTAGACTCTGGATGTTTATGCAAAATAAAGAGTTTGTGCATCAATCGCAAGACGCAGGAGCTAAATATACATTTACATTCTTCATTAATAATTTTAATGTGGTGAAAATAATATATGAACACTCTCAAAGTCTTTTAATATTTTCACTATTTTAAATTGCGTTTGCTCATTCTTGTTATAAATGCATAAAATCCGGAGTCTAATAATAATAATACCGTTTTCATTCAGAATATGTATCGTAGAATCATAAAAAGACGAAAATTTCTCATGTTGCATCAAGACGTACATCGTACGTCGTACGTCCTTCGAGTCGGAAGGGTTAATAGAAATCTTCCACTAACGAGGAGACCTCGCGTATCGAGAACGCCGGATCGCAACGAGTTTTTGTGTGGACATAGCTTAGGCACCCTCATGAACTATCCAATTGATTTTAGCCGCCAATGCGAACCCGTTTTCGAAAAAATCGATTTTGAAATTGGAAAAAATTCGTACCACTCGGATATCCCAGTTTCGCGCCCCGTGCGGGGACATTTTTTTTTGTTTCTTTGTCGAAGTTTTTGCAATAATGTACAATCATTTTACAAGAAATAAGCAACAAATTAAATATATTGTTACGTCCCGGGTCGGAAATGGTCCGACAGAATGAAGCGGGCCGGGCGGGGACGTAACCGAGTAATTTATTAAGACGATCTTAGATCCACGTGGCGCGTAACGTCCACGTCTGATCAGGGACCCGATACCGGTGTCTGTTGTTGAAAAGGCGAAGAGGGGAATAAATGCGAACCGAGACGTCGTCCGTCGTGAACATCGCGTAGAAATAACACACGTCGCGGTGGTAGTGACGGCTCCCAGTGGTCGAAGTGTCACTATGTGGGTGTGTGCAACTCGTCCGAACGCGTGGGTTTGCTCGATTCGTGGCAGGAGATTTCGATCGAAGGGAATTAGTGTTCTCTCGGTACCGAGCACCCTCTGGGCTCAGACGTACACGATTGAAACACCAATTTTAGGGTTAGAGGAACCAATATAGGAAGTCTGAGGAATTTGAGGAATAGATCGAATTCGAACAACCCGATGAAACACCACACGCACACACACTTTCGCGATCACTTTAACCGGTCACTGGGAACGACACTTTTAATGATAGCGGTAACTCCAATCGGCGCTACGTGGCATAGATGATATGGAGAACCAAGGAGAATGCTAAATGAAGTTGGAAAGAATAGGTTTAGAAGAACAGAGTATAATTGCCAAAAATAGAGATACAACAATAATTTGCGAGCAGAACTCGTGGAACAGAATATGGTGACGGCTTGCGAGCAAGCTCGAACGAAATATATATGACACTACAATAAATGTAAAAACGCAAGAAAGATGCGAGCAAACTCGGACAAAAGAAATAGCACAGAATAATTATTATAAATTTGTAATGATAGTGCGAGCGAGCTCGTACAAAACAAAATAGCACAGAATAATAATCAATAATTTACGAGCAACCTCGTACAAAACAAAATAGCACAGAATAATAATCAATAATTTACGAGCAACCTCGTACAAAACAAAATAGCACAGAATAATAATCAATAATTTACGAGCAACCTCGTACAAAACAAAATAGCACAGAATAATAATTATAAATTTGTAATGATAGTGCGAGCGAACTCGTACAAAACAAAATAGCACAGAATAATAGTAATGGTTTACGAGTAAACTCGTACAAACAAAATAGCACAGAATAATATCTGTAAATATATGATAATAGTCTACGAGCTCGAATAACAATTTAGAATAAAATAATATGTAAATATAAAGAAATAGCAGAAATGGTAAGGAGCAATACGACCTGAGTATCGTGAACAATCTGAAATAGTAAGAATTCCGAAACTGGAAGAGAGACTGAACTGTGAGAAATCCGAACTAGAAGAAGACTGAACTGGAAGAGACTGAACTGGAAGAGAGCGATTCGCGCGATTCCGCCTTATTTATAATGAGAGCGCGGACCATAGGGATTCGGTGAACCGTGAAGTCCTTTGTCTAAATCGTACGAGGTACGGACAAATATGTTGTCGCCGAATGTATACTTTTCGCGATTTGAACAGGACGACGGTTTAGATGTACGTGCACCTGTACTCACGGTTGCCATGCCGGCGTTCGCTTGTACCGGTGGCTATCGCGTCTTTTCCGATTCCCTACGTTCGCGCTCGCGGAGATATGTATATATATGTATATATATATATATATATGTATATATATATACATACACGCGTAAGATACATATATATACATATCATCGTATACAAATTTTAAACGCGATTTTCGGTTTGAACTTTATGAAGGAGATATATACAATTACATATATGTCGGTACGACGGTACGACGTTACAATATTAATAATATTAATACTCCGATTCCCGCGTGCACGTAATGGGATGATGGGCGTAGAAAAAGCACCCGAAACATAAGTATTTCCTGCACCACGAACACCGCACAAATGCTGTTGCATCCTCGTTGCAGTTGCACTTTTATTTTTTTGAAATCTTCCGGAAACGCTACCTCGTTCACGTTGGCGAAGATTTCTTCACTCGTAAGGTTGAGTAATAGATCGAACACTTCATCCTCCACATCCGCAATACTTTCAACGATCGCTTCCGAACTGCTTGGTAGAGACTCCATTATATGTTAAACTATACGTGTTTAAACACACAGTTTGAAATTTGCCGAAGTACACCCCTAGACGGAGGGTTGGGTAGAACTATAGTTTCGGCATTTTTCGCTAGGAGCGCTAATATCTGTTTCCGATCATTCAGTCACTGTTTTACCGATACAGTGACCAATACAGTGACTGTATCGGTAAAACACTGACTGAATGATCAGAAACAGACAGTAGCGCTCCTAGCTAAAAATGCCATGGAACTGATACTTGCACCGAAACCCTCCGTTTAGAGGTGTACTTCGTACTTTTCAAACTGTGTGTTTAAACACGCATGGTTTAACATAATAAAGGGTCATCGTTAAAACAATCGTTGGCGCTACATCCGCGCAGGTATATCTCGTTTTATGGTTAAAACCGTTACAGAACTCTCTTTCGTACTGTGTGAAGAAATACACAGCAAAAATAATTTTCGTTATAATACATACTTACCACAACGAATATGTTAGATTTTTATCAAACATATATCTTGTACATCGTAAAACTAGATTACTTGTCATTTATTATATTAGAAATAATATGTAGCACGTAGAAAAATAAAAAAGAAAGTGGAAAAAGATATGTATAAAATATGCCGACACGGGACGTGAACACCGACTAATCTCGTGGTAGACATTCGCACAACCCGCTCGCCCACCGACCGCTGTGACAAAAGGTTTTCACTCATGGAATATAGCGCACATATCGCATTTCAATATCGATTATCTCGAAAACGGGTTCGCGTTAGCGGCTAAAATCAATTGGATAGTTCATGAGGGTGCGTAAGCTATGTCCACACAAAAACTCGTTGCGATCCGGCGTTCTCAATACGCGAGGTCTCCTCGTAAGTCTTGTATATTCTTCTACATATATTAAATCAGTTTCATAAAATTTTTAATTTATAATTTTGACAAATAATGTTTAAGATTGGATGTTTATACCTTCCGTTCTGGAGACCTGCATAGTGGATATGATTTGCGAGAGAAGTAGGTTTCAAAAAACTCATGGGACTGCTAATCATTGCTTGTTCGTGTGATAAGTCTGGATTCCATAATTTGTATTGAAGGTATCGTTGATCTTCGGTGGTACCACAGCATAAATTCAACGTACGAAATAATCCTTTACTGTGAGTTTCCTCAGAATTAGATCGAGCGAGAAGTCCAGAGAGTACGAATGTTTTAGTATCTCTGTATGTTGTATTGTAAGCCATATTAAGTTCTGAATTAGTATCCCATGTGGTTACAATATCTTTCGCATAGCAATCGTTGAGCCACGGTGATGAGTTATAAATTATTTTGAAAAATGCGTTTTCACCCGGAGCGTACAGATTTCGTGTATCTAACAAATATTCTGGCGGTGACTCGATCACAATTTCTTCAATTGGTGCTGGTAATGCGACAACTACGAATTCACACCTGCAAAGGACGTGAATGTATAATTATAATTTCTCATATATTTTTAATTTGTATGCATGTGTGTGCACTTACTACCAGAAAATTATCGAATAATACAATACACTATAGCACGCCATGCAATGATATCCCAACAATATATGACCATCTAAAATATGCATGTTACTTACGCGGAGCAAATTAAGATATCCCCCACTACTTTGCAACTGGAAGCTTCGTTTTCCTGCTCTTTTCCTTGCGTAACTAGAAATTTTTGTCTTTCTTTCTATTATGTATTGTGACGTTGCAAGCCTGCGACATCACTTCTCCGTTTGAGAAACGGTCAAATAACCGTATCGGGAGTGGACCGGACCGACCGTTAGTGATTACGAAAACCACCCGCAATATTGAGCGCTCCTTAAGGAAGAGATTCAAATCGAAGATCGCTCCTAATGCCATCTGTTGCACGCGCCGAGAGTGGCTACTTTCAGGAACGTACCTAGGGAGCGACAAATACCGACAATGCGCTCCGCATCGTAGGATCAGCCGATGACGAATTATTGGCCGCCAACAAAAATTATTCCGGATCCGGAGAAGTGGCAAAGGGCACCGCTGCACACGAGCCAATATAAACTCGGAGGCGACGATGTCGGACGATGGGGTCGCAAGTGCAGGTCATTGGCAGTTTGGTGGTCCCGCCGTCGTCTCATCCCGCCTACATTCGACCCCGGCAAGGGTGGTGCGGAGGAGCGCCTGGGAGGATTAATCCTCCCCGGTCGTCATAAGACGATCGGTATTTGGTGTTGGAAAGGTCGGGGGCCCGACGACCTGTTCTGATAGTTCGATCCTGCGGCTAGTCGTAGTGGCGTTGCGGGTGCGCCCCTAGGGAATTTCGGCGAAAGGAGTGGGGAGACCAAGAATCGATGCGTTCCATCGATGCGAATCCGCGGATCACTGTCGCGTTGGTTGTCGAGTAGACGAGTCGTTTTCCGTAGATCCATCGTATTTCCGAGTTCCGAATTCCGTAGTACAACGTACACGCGACGCGGGTGGTTATTTCCGAGCGAGCGTAGGAACCGAAGGCAGAATTACCGGCCCGAAGTAGGAGATCCGGCGAGCCTACGTCTACCACGGTAAGTCGATTAAGTGATCCTCGGTCGTCATTTCGTGTTGGCTCGATATTTGGTGCGAGGACGAGACGAGAGCGTGTCGTCCTCGAATAATTGGTGTAAGCCGAGGCATTTGGGCCTCGTGCTTTGTGCTCGCGTTCGTTTTGAGAACGCTGTGAGCCCGTTAGAGCAGTCTCCTTCGAATCGTCGGAAGTCTTCCTTAAGGAGCCGCGTCGGAAAAGGATAATCTCGGTATTAGCGAATTCGGTAAAGTACCGTCCATTGCGCTCGTCAATCTCGCGACGGTCCGTAAATTGCGCCGTTCATCTGCGTTCCGCGAATTCTCGTCTCTCGCGAGACTTGTATTGTACCGTCGTACCGTACGTCGAACATTCGCGAAATCTCGACTAACGCGTTCCGCGATCGACCACCTATCGCAAAAGTGTATTAGGAGCGCGGGCTCCCGGGTTGCGGCCACGTGGCCGCCCGTATGTAATTTATTACTTTGACCACGAATAAATTCATTCGAGCCCTAAACTATCGAGTTCATTTCCGACCTGCGAGACCCGTACTGCCGCGAGGGCTGTCCCCCTTACTCCCTGTGTCCGAACTCCTGGCTGTCCGTGTCGTAGAATTCCGTCGGTGATTGCGAGAAGATTCGAAGCTCGTGTTCGACTTCGAACCCGAGACATTGGTGTTCTTTAGCGTGGTACTTCCGAGTACCTGGCGCCCGAACAATCGTTCAGTTAGTGTTCCCTTCGAGTATTCTCGTGAATCGCATTTGTCTCGAGAGGACCGTGTCCGCGCGGCAGCGCACGGCCCGTCCTCAGCGACTGTAAATTCTCGGGGTTGACCGCTTTCGCCGGTCAGAAAGCCGAGCGAAAAGGGACCAACGTCACAGTACATATAAAAAGTATAAAAAAGTGTGAAATAAAAAAAACTTTTTAAAAAGAGAAAAAACGCAGTAAAAAGTATAAAATAATTTTCATTTAATTTATGTGAATACACAAGAACTTAAATACAATACAATCTTCTCGTGGCGGCGCAAATATATTATTTAAATATAAATATATTAGTATTTAGAAGAATTTAAGTATTTTCGTAATTTCCAATGTCGAAAATTTTCAATTTTGCGCCGCCTCCGAAAATATTGTATTGCATTTAAGTTCGTGTGTATTCACTGTGACATGGCAGTTCCTCTACGTCACTCTAAACTCTCTAACGGAAGACCGGGCCACCCTCTGGTCAAGCATCGCGATAAGGGCCGCTGCGAGCGCTCTCCCTGGGCACGAGTGAGACCCAAAAAGGCGTATTCTAATGTTTTGAATGTCGCGCCAAATTGCGCGACGAAAGTTTACAGGACCGTATCCGGGTCCCAGGCGGGATCCGAGATTCTACTTTCAATTGCAACGAACCCTCGAGGGTAAGCACCTCGAGGAAGGCAGAAGGCAGGATCCCGAAAGAAGACAACGAGAGATCGTCAAGGTCGAGGACTGTCAACCTGAAGGCGCCGACGAGGGCATTCGGTGCAGAGACGATCAACTACTCTGCCCTGCCGTCGCCTCGTCCGGGAAGAAGCTGCACCGCAACCGGATTGGCTGACGCCGATCGTCTCCTCGGGAAGCGGCCAATCGGAAGACAGCGCTGCCGGCTACGCCGTGAGATGCCGGAAGCCGAACGCCGTCGCCTAGGATTCGTCAACGCGGAATTCCGTATTAGCGATAGGCCGAGACGTTGCGCGAAGAAAGTAAAATAAGAAAGTGGGGGACGCTCTGCTCCTTGTACCCGGGCCACCGCGTGAACGATCACTGCGTCTTTAGAATCGTTAGCGAGAAGTTGTCACTTTGAACGATTGCTAAGAGACATTGTATTTTGCGCCTACTGAGACCGAGGGAAATAGTCAGAGATTCACTGCCGGTAATCTGCTGCCGAATTACCAATGGTAAGCGCCGATCAGGCTTTCGATAATAATTATTTGTGAACTTCGTGTTGGCTCGGCTAGCGCGGCAAGGTTATGTATTCGCGTCGCGAGAATTAACGGCAGAATAGGCTGACGATATTAGTGGACACTATTTGTGTCAGAGTACGAATCCTTCGTATTGTGAAGGATATCGTTTTGGAGATACGAATCCGGTCGGATAGCGGGGGCCGCGTGACCGCATTGTGACGGTTGTACGACGCCAGTTTGAACGCGAAGACGCGGATTCGTGATAAAATCGCTGCCGCCGTTAATTCTTACTAACCTGCACTCGTTCCACGGTGTGAAGCTGTCGCGTGTTCGATTCGCGGTCGTAAATTCTGTTCGATCGACGCAAGTCCGAGAAGAACCGCGAGTTCCATCTGAATTCGGTCGGAACGCGGCCTTAGATGCTCTCCGCGTCACGAAGTTCTTGTCGCTGCCGAATTCTTCGCGAAATAGTAAAGTACGAGAGAAATAGCGCGTGCGATTCCCATCTGTCGCGATAATACGCGCCGGCTACTTTTCTAATCGCTGCCGAGCCCGTCGGCAACTAATCCATCTCGTTCAATAAACGAATTATTAGCCGCAACTTTGCTTATTCCTTGTGTGAAACCTTCCCGCCGTGGGGAACACCTCGTGTTCTTTCGGCGTAGAACCCTGTACTTATCGTAGCTACTCGGGATTAGTTTATCGCGTCGTAGACTCGCGGGTCGAACGTAATATTATTTCGAAGATCTAGATTATTTCGTATGACACTTCCGAGTGTCTGGCGCCCGAATATTCGTGTTGGATACGGTAAATCTCGTGAGTCTGCGGACGTGTTTTGTCCCGGGAGGACCACGTGTCGTACGGCCGAACGTGGCCCAGCCTTCGGCTTATCAAATCCCGGTGTCGCGAACATTCGTATTAACATCATTTCGAAAAATTAGAAAAGCGACGTGACACATCACATAAATTAAATGGAAATTATTTTATACTTTTTAGTCCGTTTTTTCTTTTTAAAAAGTTTTTTTATATTTCACACTTTTTTATACTTTTTAGTGCGTTTTTTCGAAGTCCGTTTAATTTTTTTTTGTTTTTTTTTATTTCACACCTTTTTTTATCTCTGTAAGCCGTCACAATCCAAATCGTAATTTATAAATATCTGAAAGCCGCAATCGACGTCGCGTCGTTACTGTTCCTAATGTCTAACATTCAGCGGAGTTCACAACGGTATCACCACCCTACATTTTCGCAAATAAAATCGTAATTAATAAAAAAATGTAAAATTTTTTGCACGGTACCATCTCGGGAACATACTCTACAAGATGCAAAACGTGTCGTTCCGTTTGGTCCATCCATCTCGGCGTAATCGGTGAACATACATAGAAAAAAAAACGAAAAAAAGGCACATACAGATCGAATTGAGTAACCTCCTCCTTTTTCGAAGTCGGTTAAAAATAGGTTTGTAGTTTCTGAGGCCCTAAAACGCTGAGCGGGTTGCCCTCTGAAGGGAAACCAAAAATTGAGAAGCGGGTTGCCGTTCGAAGGGGAACTGAAAATTGAGCGCCGTGACAGTGTGTATTTTTCAGAGAGAGAGAGGGAGAGGGGGGAGATAGGGAGAGGGAGAGAGGGAGAGGAGAGTTTCCTATAAATTTGAGCCTTTTCCTGTGTTATCCAGTAGAATTGGACGAGAAGATGTGAGAAATCTAAGTTTCGATCCTCGAAGATCAACAGTTCAAAAATTATAACTGTTTAAAGTAGAGCATTGCAGTGTTTTTGACAGGTTAGCGCCGCCATTTTGTGTGCAGCGATGGCCGCGCGTCGTTTACCGAGCGGAGCCGCGTGGTGGCACCACAAGCACGCGGTAATGCCGATAATTAATTAATTTGTTTATTTTGTTGTTTAGGTGCTTACGTCGGGTGGGTTTAGGTGGGTGGTGGGAAGCGCGTCAGTTATAGTATTTTTAAATTGAAAATAGGTTCAATTTGATGTGCATAATAATAAAAATTACGTAGAATAAAAATGGTCCGGGTTGAAAGAAGTGTCTTGATTTTGGAACAAAAATTGCTTCGAGTGCAAAGGGTAAATAAAGCTAAAGGCTGAAGTAGAAGGAAGACGGACTGCTTGATGATGCGGACCGTGTTGCTCGCGTCGAAGAAGTTGGACAGGTCTGATTTAAGGTATTATAAAAGGGTTATTAAAATTTTTTTATGCTTTTATGCTATGAAAATATTTTATTTAAAATTTATATAACATTAAAAATGCATTTTACATGAAAAAAACAATAAAAAGTAATTTACGACGAAGGAATTCGAACCCACTACTTGGTAAAAATCTGAACTAATAGTTCTCTGCCCCTAATAGTGGGGTATTTTCGTATTTACGAGATCTATAACTCTGTAAAATCTCAACTAAATCCGTGAGGGACAGGGCGGGGGTTCTGCTTGTTATATAATTTGTTTATGGCATTGACATTTCGGTAAAGATATATTACTGTATCTTTGGTGAAAGGACGACTGATATTTGTTTACAATTTTCCGGTCTGGAAATCTGGTTGTGACGGTTACTCGGTATAGCGGAGGCGCTGTAGCTCGGTGTTAGTGGCGTAGCGGCGGAGGGGCGGATTCCCACTCGGCTTTCGCCACTGGGGCTGGATTGGTACCTGCTCGGCGTTTCGCCACTGAGGTGGAGGGACTCCCGTCGGTGTTTCACCACTCGGGCCGGGTGGTTCCTGCTCGGCGTTTCGCCACTCGGGCCGGGTGATTCCTACTCGACGTGTCGCCACTGAGGTGGAGGGACTCCCGTCGGTATTTCACCACTTGGGCCGGGTGATTCCTACTCGGCGTTTCGCCACTGAGGTGGAGGGGCAAGCTATTCGCATCGAAGCGAGCTACTCGCGCCGATGTCATCGGCTCGCATCGGTGCGAGTTACTTGCATCGATGCGAGTACTCGACCGGCTCGATCAATCCAGTCGAGCTTAGCTCAGCTCGCACCGATCCACAGTGCGCCGGAATGCCTGTTTCTTGGACAAAATTCAATAACTTTTGTTCTGTTTATGATAGAGACATGAAACAAAGTGGGTTTTTTTATTTATATTGAGAGCAATCACAATATGATATTATTATTAATATAGTATTTATTTAAACATTAAAAAACGATATTTATAAACAAAATTTTGTTTTATTGGTGGTTTTCAGTAGATATATGAATTCGCAGTTCAGTTCTTCCGAAACTGAAACGTCGTTTTAAATTAAATTTTTTTCATAAATAGCAAATGATCGGAATTGTGGAAGAAATACTAAAAGTTGCATTATACAACTTCTTTATGTGGACCTATATTGAAAATTTAACAAATACGCTTTGTAGATCTGTGTTAATTGAACAACAAACGTCTACTATTTGATCTTCCTAAAATTCGCGTACAGATTCGCTTGTAACTAATTTCCTACTGAATTTTTTAAATCTTTTTCTCAAAAACTGATTTATTTTGATATAGTATGAACATTGTTTTAAATCGATATGAAGCAGTGACTTTTTCGATTTTTGTCAATGGTTCGGCGCACTGTGGCGAGCGTGCGATTCGTACGAAACGAACGGCATGCATGAAGGAATTGATCCGAAATAAATTCAAGCGTAATACGACATTGAAGTTCTCGCCGTGCCGCGTTTAAATTATTATGTTGGATGTGTCTTATCGTGATTATTAATATATGTTTTTTCAGATTTTACAGAGTGTGGAAACAGGTTTTAAAAAATTGGAAATTTCCAAAAATTCGAAAAAATGCATATTTCCTACTGAAGTTTGGGAGATATCAGGTATATAAAAATTCAGTAATGAGATATTGTTGAAACAACTGTTTTTAATTTTTTCAGAATTTTTTATATAGTGCATCGTACTACATATAGTGTATTGATTCGATAAACTTCTTTATCCAAATACATATTATAATAAATATTGTAGGAAATGTAAATAAATAGAGTTTTTAGTGCTCGGTAGGTTTGGTGTTAAAAAAAACAAAAATTAATTTTTTGATATTTCGTTACCTTTTGGAGGTGTATTATGTAATAGTGAACATTCTTGTATTCAGAAAAATATTGTACAAACTTTAAAAAATGCAATACTCTTAAAAAAATAATTTTAAAAATATTTTATTTGCCTATATTTCAATATATGAACAATACTTCCAGCAGATACGATTAGTGCAGACGGCATGGTCTCCCGCTGCGAATCGAATCTCCGGCCTTGGATCAAATCCCACACCGAATGATTTTCTTTTTCGTTAAACACTTTTTTTTCTTCTTTCTGAACCATATAATTGTTGTAGTGATATTTCAAATATATTGTCAAAGCAATATTTATATTGCATTTTTACGTTTGTTAAAAATGTTCAATATTACATAATACACATACAAAAGGTAAAGAAATATCGAAAAAGTTGATTTTTATTTTTTTGTAAGTACATTGCACTATATATATATTGTATATATAAAATTCTGAAAAAAATTAAGAAAAATGATTTCGACAATATCCCATTACTGAATTTTTATAAAACTGGTATCTCCCATACTTCAATAGGAAATATGCATTTTTTTCGAATGTTTTAAAATACATATGCAATTTTTGAAAGACGTTCGCATAATTCGAAAATCTGAAAAGCATATGCATTAATAATCACGATGGGACACAACTAACATATTAATATAAACGAGTCTGGAAACTTTAATATAAAACTCATTTCACGGCTACACATCAGATACATTGTATACATTGTTCGTTTCGTGTAAGCCGTTCGCTTCGGTGCGAGTAAGCTATCTTCTCGGATCGGTGAGATCGGTGCTTTGAAAAATATATTTAATATATCTCTACAACAATTATATGGTTAAAAAAAAAGAGAAAAAAAGTGTTTAACGAAAAAGAAAATTATTGTAGGGTCCCTGCGGTCGCGGATTCAAAAGACAACGGCCGTTTGCGCGAACGGCTACAAGTAGGTAAACATCGCGATGTGCCGCGAACGTAAGAATGCGAAGAATGTGCGTGAGAGAAAGAGAGAGAGAGAGTGTGTATGTGCGGCGACAATAACATGAGAGAGCGCGAGGCGAACTGCCTAGACGATGAGACGGTTGTGAGACGCGCACGAGAAAGGAACGATACGAGCGAGACGATTCTCGAAAGACGGTCGAGGCGTGTTGGTCATCTCGTTTTCTTTGTATTTCTTTTGTAGAGTGGGCCATTAAAATACTTTGTTTTTTTTGTTCCGTAAGTCACCGGTATTCCTTAAAACCTCTGATCCCACATTATTCGGTGTGGGATTCGATCCAGGGCCGGAGATTCGATTCGCAGCGGGATACCTTGCCGTCTGCACTAATCGTATCTGCTGGAAGTATTGTTCATATATTGAAATATAGGTAAATAAAATATTTTTAAAATTATTTTTTTAAGAGTATTGCATTTTTTTGAGTTTGTACTTTATTTTTCCGAATACAAGAATATTCACTATTACATAATACACCTACAAAAGGTAAAGAAATATCGGAAAAGGTTATTTTTATTTTTTTTAAGTACGATGCACTATATAAAAAATTCTGAAAAAAATTAAAAACGGTTGTTTCAACAATATCTAATTATTGAATTTTTATATACCTGATATTTCCCAAACTTCAATAGGAAATATGCATTTTTCCGAATTTTTGGTAATTTCCAATTTTTTAAAACCTGTTTCCACACTCTGTAAAATCTGAAAAAACATACATTAATAATCACGATAAGAAACATCCAACATAATAATTTAAACGTGGCTCGGCGAGAACTTCAATGTCGTATTACGCTTGAATTTATTTCGGATCAATTCCTTCATGCATGCCGTTCGTTTCGTACGAATCGCACGCTCGCCACAGTGCGCTGAACCATTGACAAAAATCGAAAAAGTCACTGCTTCATATCGATTTAAAACAATGTTCATACTATGTCAAAGTAAATCAGTTTTTGAGAAAAAGATTTAAAAAATTCAGTAGGAAATTAGTTACAAGCGAATCTGTACGCGAATTTTAGGAAGATCAAATAGTAGACGTTTGTTGTTCAATTAACACAGATCTACAAAGCGTATTTGTTAAATTTTCAATATAGGTCCACATAAAGAAGTTGTATAATGCAACTTTTAGTATTTCTTCCACAATTCCGATCATTTGCTATTTATGAAAAAAATTTAATTTAAAACGACGTTTCAGTTTCGGAAGAACTGAACTGCGAATTCATATATCTACTGAAAACCACCAATAAAACAAAATTTTGTTTATAAATATCGTTTTTTAATGTTTAAATAAATACTATATTAACAATAATATCATATTGTGATTGCTCTCAATATAAATAAAAAAACCCACTTTGTTTCATGTCTCTATCATAAACAGAACAAAAGTTATTGAATTTTGTCCAAGAAACAGGCATTCCGGCGCACTGTGGATCGGTGCGAGCTGAGCTAAGCTCGACTGGATTGATCGAGCCGGTCGAGTACTCGCATCGATGCAAGTAACTCGCACCGATGCGAGCCGATGACATCGGCGCGAGTAGCTCGCTTCGATGCGAGTAGCTTGCACCAGTCGAGTTCGAGCTTAGATCGGCTCGCCTGCAGCCCTACTCGACAGTCGAATTTCAGTTTCGTTTCCGTAAGCCGTAAAGCATGGCAACATGGCAAGTTCTAAAAATAGATTGTGGCTGGCACAAGCGCACAAGCAGCGCACACGGATATAGTAAAGGTACGCTGGCGAGTGTAGCGCGCGGGCGCGTTGCTAACACGATACATACAGTGTCTTCTGCACCGACGAAATGCCGTCGGTGGCCTCCTGTTTCTCACTCCAGTCAGAATATATCCTAGAGGGCGTAAGAGTACACCGAAAAATTCTAGGCTCGCCAACTCCCATAAGGCTGGCAGTCTTTAATAGTATCAGAGAGTATATGAGAGTGCTCACGCCCGGGTTTTGGCCGTGCCCATTATAGTGCTGCCCTCTACACTAGTGCTTAGCCTGGATCAGCTCCCGTCTCGACACTTAGTCCGGACAAGACTCCGTCTCGACACTTAGTCCGGACAAGAATCCGTCTCGACACTTTGTCCGGACAAGAATCCGTCTCGACACTTAGTCCGGACAATAACCTACATCATCTTTGGCCTTGATCAGAACGAACAGTTTATATCGTTTTATATAAAATATGTAACTAAGATATAGATCTAATATACAAATCTCTAATTAATATAAATTAAATATAACATTAATTATAATGATAGAGGTGTATTTTAATTTTTCCCAATCTTGTAGTTGCAAACTCTAGTTGTAAAAAATAAAAAACCCGGAAGAATTCGAAGAAATACAGATTTCATATCGAGGCGTAAATGCGACCATCTTGAATATTATTAATTTAATAATGAGATATTGTCATCAACACTATCTCCGATTTTTTCATATTTTTAGCTACAGTTATTATTAAGTGGGTATTCTAGTCTACACCACTAAAAAAATGGATTTTTTATTTTTTGCATTTTCTGAAAGTAAACAGGACTTTTTGAACACGAGGAAGGACCATTGTATGGAACTGGGTTAGCAGACTAGTCGTAAGTATGCCATTCTCATATAACGGGTATGAGAAACTTTAAACACGCGTTTTTCTCGAAACAAAGTTATTTTACATGGCTGACATGATATCTCACACTCTAGTGACTAGAGTCTAGTCGACCGATTGACTTCAAAGACGTACACCTTCAGTGGATGTGCCGATATCGTCTCTGAATCAGAGTTATAGAAAAAAAATGTCTTATTTTTTTTGCTCGCTAAACATGAAACAAGCCAAGAAAATGGATATTCAATATTTAAAGTGCTACCATTATGTAAATCTCAAGAAAAATGCCACGATATGTTGGTGAAAGTTCCATAAAAATATGTTTACACTTCTCGGCGTTCGGAAAAACTCAAAGAATAGTATCCCTGGCGTATAAATGACCCTCGGCAGACCCGTGTTGGGGACTTATATCGATAAATAAAATACGTACCCCTCGTTTCAGGTAGAGACGAGTCGAGCGGACCGCTATTATGAGCCGTTGTCTATACCGCTGGTCTCGAGTTGGTATTTTTACCAGCAGACTGTATACGACTAAATGACCCTATTTATACCTCGAGAACAATATTAGTAACCACTCTTGGCCATCGATACCTTTTTAATGAAGAGGTAAAATCCCCGAAACCCTCATCGCACAGTGGGCCCAAATGCCAATCTAGCTGATAAAAAATCATAGTGATCAAACGCAGCTTCTTATTTCAACTTGTATGGAGTCTTTGTAACCGGGAGACTTCAATCTTTAAATTTATGGTAATTTGGACCACAAAAAAATTTTTTAAACTTTTTATAGTCATTTACATTAATGTAATTTTAGAGAGAAGGAGCATTTCTGCGGAAATTAAAGTTACTAGCGTTTTTAGTCACAAAATGAACTAAAACGGACACTGAAATAAAAACCTCATATATATTTACAAACATACACACTTGATTAGTTTTGTACACACATCCATGCACTGAATACACACCTACACTATAGGAGAGATACTGACGATCTCTGGACAGGGAAATATAGCCATTTTTTCCAAAAATTCGTGTTTGTTACGGGAAAAACCTTACGACCAAGGACTATTCCTCCCAACCATGATTGAGACTTCCCGGCCGCAGCCGAGGCCCCGCGGTCGCGCCCGGTCGCGGTCCTTATTTTATGATAGACAGGTAATTACCAGTTACTTGACTTGCACAGAAAACCGAAAGTCTTGGATTCAAAAAACATTTATAATAACCAGAATCCTGTTCAGAGTTTTCATCGATTACTGAGTGTTCATCTATCGCCGCGTGGACACACAGTTATCAATGCTTGTCATATTTACTCGCGCAATTTTTACTCTAATCCTGTCAATTTTCAGAATATTAAAAAAAATCTTTCACAAAACATTCTTTATACCAAATACAATTAAGTAAGTACTATAAGGTATCAGTCTTTTAAATCTTATACAGCCATCCTATTCGTTTATGTGCTGTCACAAGAAAACATAAAATTTCGTTTTACACTAGAAGTATTAATTTTATGACCTACATTGATTAAACATTTTTTAATCCTCTCAGTCAGTACTATGAACCACAAAAATCTTAAACCCTCTTTATGAGTGATCGCAAACTGTTCCAAACTTGAAAGTTACATTAAACAATTTCTGGCAAATTCTGGCAGCTGATTTTTACAAGAATTAAACAACAGAGTCTACATTACGAAATCAAACAGGAAATTCGACGAATACGCGTAAATTTGGTTACTTACATTCGAAAAACTGAAATGCATGAAGTAAAAAATTGTCTACCTTTGAACACGGGTATTTGGAAAATTCATTAACTTTTGCAAATTCTGTAATTACAGAATGAAAGTACGTACTTTCTTCTACGAAACCCATGAAAGGCAAAATATTCGCATTTAATATTAACGTTTACCAGTAGCAAAAGCACTGACCGTTCTGGGGGACTCTTAATAAAGGCCGCAGCGACTATAGACTTTTGCGTAAATATTACCCTATACATATAAAAAGTCTTCAGAGCAAAACAGAATATAATTTAAACATCTACAGGGATTTAAGAATGGAAACAAATAAAAAAGTAAGTAATAGTATATGATTGAAAATACGACTTTATCAGCTAGATTGGCGTTTGGGCCCACTGTGCATCGGTTTGAATGGAATGAAGTCGTTCTTTACCAGCGCACTAGTGTCAAGAATGGTTCTTTATTACTTTACTGTCGGTGCCACCAAGAATGACTCGGACATCTTTCTATGCCTCAATAGCAATGATGTGTTATACATATACTTTGCAGACCTCCACGGTCAGTTGAGAGCTGCAGCAATTCATCTTGGAGTTTTCCCATCAACTCGCACACCGTGTTTAGTGACTCTTTGACCTTTCTTCTATCTCCATGGTGGACATATTGGAATGGATTTACGAAAAATGGATTTTTTTAAGATGTTAGAAAAGTCACTTTAATAGATAATGTATAAGAATATTTTTTAAAAATTACTATTGCTTGGAATTTTGAAGATAAATGGTTACGATTTAACAGGTTACGATTTTTAACTTTTTTATCTGTGCCTATAATGAAAATCTAAGATATGCCTTCTAAACAGAATTGGGCAAAATAAGTAATTAGATACAAATTTCGGATCACGAATAATAGATACAAAATTTGTAATTGGTTACTCTCGAAGATATAGATACAAAAGTAACTTGTATCCGACGTTTAATTAGATACTCTTGTATCCGAAGCAGAAGGATCCGAAGCTACGGATACATTTGTAACTAGTTTCTGTATCTAATTCAAAGATCCTTTCGGATCCTTCAAAATCCTTTTGACCAGGTCGAGGCTTGAATGAACACGTTCCGAGGCCCGAGGGCCGGGGGATTGCTTGGCCGTGTTTATTGCACCACTTGGCTTAGGCGCCCGAGGCACCGAAGATGGGCAAAAATATTGAATTAGATACTTTTTTCAAGATATCTTCACGAGTAAAAGCAGTAAGCAGTGACCGAATTCTATCGAGTTTAGACTTTTCTTAATCGGAAGAACGCCACGAACTGTCTCGTGGCACTTTCGTGAGGGCATCACGGAAAAATAAACAAGTTCAGGATTCACTTGTCAGGGGTTTCATGCCGAGCTACCTGGCTTCACGAGTCGTGAAGATATCTTGGAAAAAGTATCTAATTCAATATTTTTGCCCATCATCGGTGCCTCGGTCGCCTAGGCCGAGTGGTGCAATAAACACGGCCGGGCGATCCCCCGGCCAGCCAGGTAGCTCGGCATGAAACCCCTGACAAGTGAATCCTGAACTTGTTGATCTTTCCGTGATGCCCTCACAAAAGTGCCACGAGCCAGTTCGTGGCGTTCTTCCGATTAAGAAAAGTCTAAACTCGATAGAATTCGGTCACTGCTTACTGCTTTTACTCGTGAAGATATCTTGGAAAAAGTATCTAATTCAATATTTTTGCCTATCATCGGTGCCTCGGGCGCCTTGGCCGAGTGATGCAATAAACACGGCCGGGCAATCCCCCGGCCGTGTTTATTGTACTGCTATTGTGTTCTGGGCTCAGGTCTAGGGGGCCCAACCCTCGGGCCTCGGAACGTGTTCATTCAAGCCTCGAGCTGGTCAAAAGGATCTTGAAGGATCCGAAAGGATCTTTGAATTAGATACAGACCATCTCTCTCTCTCTCGTCGCCAATTTTTCCACGCTTCTCCGAGCTCGCATTTCGGTGGACCGAGTAGCTGAAACGCGAGTCGGGAGAAGCTGAGTCAACGATGGAAATGATCAAGATCCGCTAATGTAAGTTTAATTAATCATTTACAATTCAATCAAATATGTTTTTTATTTAAATGTATTAGATAATCAAATATTTCATAAATTTAATTTTTCTAACTATACAATCTATTTAAGCAAGTACAGTTTTTAAATATGTTAAATTTTGCAACAATTGTTTTGAAACAAATCAAGAGTTTAAAACAAATATTTTTTTATTAGTTAACATCTTTTTTTAACAGAATCTTGCAAGAAAAATTGTCTAAACAAAGTATATTTTTGCTCAGATAAAAGTTTTCGTATCCTTTTATAAACAGAATTTTCTAGGTAAATTAAATTGTTTCAACAAATATAATTTTTTGAACATGTTAATAATCTGTATTATTTTTTAAATATGTTTAAGTAGATTATAATACATATTTAAATAGAGTAAAAGAAGCCTTCAGATTTGAATAATAAAATGCATTTTCCTATATGCAGAATCATCGCTGTCATCGCTGCCTGCCAAAAGGTCAATACTTCCTCCATCGGCTTTCACCTAGTTAATTGTTATTGCATCCCTATCACTATATAGTTATGTATTATAATAATTTATAGGAGCTTTTAATGGTTTCGTAGTTTATTACAAACTGACTCTAAATACAAATTCAAACGAGTGTCGGTCGTTAAATACAAATCGATCGTCTGCTCATAACGACGACCAGCGAGATGAGCAGACGATCGCCTAATCGACTCAGCTGGTCGCCGACGATCGATCGGCATCAACACCAACGCATCTAAAGCGGCCCCTACACGGTCAATCAGGAATGACAGTCTGATTGAACAGTCAGACCAAGTCGGACTGTCAATCCTGACCAATCCTGACTGATCCTTACTTCAATCACGATTGACAGACTGATTATCAGATTGACAGTATTGAATGTTGAAATTTTATAACCAAGAACCAAGTCGCAATGTCTTGTAAAGAGAAAGCCTGTTTGGCGATTATTTTAGCATTAGGATTAAAAAAAAAAGTTAAAAGGTCCATATGGATGAAAGAATGGCTGAAGAAGAGAGAGCGCTATAGTCATGTAAATTTACTGCGCGAAATGTCTGAAAATTCTGAGGATTTTAGAAATTATTTTCGAATGGATCCAATGCTATTTAATCTACTTGTTCAGAAAGTAGCACCGTACATATCGCGCAAAAATACTCTCATGCGAGATGCAATAACTGCACATGAGAGAGTAGCTGTAACGTTAAGATTCCTTGCTACTGGGCGAAGCTTCGAAGACCTTAAGTTTTCTGCGATTATGTCCACTTCCGCTATATCACAAGCAGTTTTGGAAACATGCAGTGCATTAATCTATGTTCTACAAGATTACATCAAGGTTATTATGTTATTTAATAATAATGTATTTATAGATTGTAAAAAATAGTATAATTTTAATAATCTTTCTATTACAGAAAATATAGCGACTATCTTTCTATTACATTTAAGATTGTTTAGTTTATATTTTATTTTATAATGCTAGTTCACTCTCCATCCCTTTATTCTTATATCCATGTATTTATGTGTCGTGCATATACCTTAGCACGGGTTATATAAATGACTAGGATTCCATCTGGCGGCGACCAGAGCAAACTATAGGTTTTCACTATAGTTATACTACTATAGGTAACTATAGTTTTTTAGCAAAGGTCTTGGCGAACAAGTTAAAAACTATTGAGCCAATGCAAAAAAGATTGGTAGAGAAAGCGATTAATGATGATAGATTGACGGAACACGTCACGCAACTTACAATTGGTAGTGTATAAATATACAGAAAACGGAACGCAAAACAATTATAACTATTCAAGCACACACATACCCACACAAAGTAAATGATACAATAACTATTCAGATGCACACATACCCACACAAAGTAAATGATACAATAACAAACAAACAGTAACAATGATTATTCTTTGTAATTTGCGAAATATTCAGCTGCCGACGACTTTGAGACAGACGAATTAATTTGAACAGAGTCCCTATTAAGGGACTCCATTTCTGCCTCAAACAGTATGTCATTAATCGCTTTCTCTGCCAATCTTTTTTGCATTGGCTCAAGACTTTTCAATTTGTTCGACCAGACCTTTGCTATAATCAAATATTCATCTTCTTGTGATGAATTATTTGTATTGGATTGAGCTAAATAATCGCATGCCACTTGTAGTAGTTCGTTTTGCTTTGCTATTGAATTTTCACCTTTTTTCTTTTTTGTCGGCGGTGGATAAGTTGAAATTGAAGAATACGATGTTCCTGATTGTATAAATTCCTGAGATGCCTGTAACGCAAGTCGTTACGCGTCAGCCATAAAATCACATAAAATTGATGGCGCCAGCCACGGTGCATTATACAGGTGTGCCGACTTAGCATCTCTGTAATGCTGAAATTTGGAGGCAGATGAGTCGTATTCAGACGCGCTGAAACACACAATCTCATTCGCACACGTATGGTATTTGGGGAACCATGCGCCGTCTGGCGGCGGCCAGAGAATTACGACTCATCTGCCTCAGTTTTTTTAGGGAAGTCGGCACACCTGTATAATGCACCGTGGCGTCAGCCAATGATCGCGTGGTCGACGAAGTACGAGTAGGGGGATTAGCCAATGAACAAGTTCCGTTAGAGTCAGATGAGCAGATTCCGCCAGTTAGACACGAAAAGGAATTTGGAAATTAGGCTTAGGAAATTACAAAAAAATGAGAAAAACCAGTATTCATTATTTTATTAATAGATACATTTATTTGTTTCAGATGCCTACCACCCCTGAGGATTGGAAATTAGTAAGCAATGAGTTGGAAGATAAATACAAAATTAAAAACTGCGTTGGTGCAATAGATGGAAAACATGTGGCTATTAGAAAACCTCCAAATTCCGGGTCAACATATTACAACTACAAACATTTTTTTAGTATAGTTCTATTAGCGGTAGTCAGTGCTAATAAAAAATTCATAATGGTAGATGTAGGCACTAATGGCCGAATATCGGACGGAGGAGTGATGTTTCACTCTAAGTTTGGCGAACAACTACAAACAGGGAAATTAAATCTTCCACCTCCTTCACCTATGCCACACAGTTCCAAAAATTTTCCATTTGCATTCGTAGCGGATGAAGCTTTTTCGTTGCATACAAATGTAATGAAACCTTATTCAAAAAAAGATTTAAATAATGAAAAACAAGTGGTTTTCAACCAAATATTGTCCTCGGCACGCTCAGTTGTTGAAAATGCCTTCGGCATATTGGTAGCACGCTTTAGAGTTTTACTTACTACTATAAATTTAGATCGTAATAAAGCAAGTATTATTACTTTAGCGTGCTGCCATCTGCATAATTTTTTAATAGCCGAGAATGATGCAGATTATTTAAATCAGACAGGGTTAACAATATCAATGGATGGATGTTCTTTGTCGTTAATACAACAAAGAACAACCTCGCAAGCAAAAACTGTTAGGGACAATTATGCCGAGTACTACTACTCGCAGGAAAGATAAAACAGCTTGATTTCTCATTATTTAAATCTTTTTTAGAGTAATATATGTTTCATTACATTTGTATGCAACGAAAAAGCTTCATCCCCTACGAAGACAAATGTAAAATGTGAAGGAGGTGGAAGATAAATTAATGAAGAAATTATAAATTTTATTTTAATTCCAATACAAATTTTTGTAGTTGTAGTATATCCCAGACAGCCAAAATCCTTGATTCTGTCCAGGCCACAAATGCGCTTGAGGGCTAGTAGTCTTCCCTGGACACGATCTTGGCACATGATGTCGTCGCCACAAAGGAAGAGTTAGTGCGGCTGTGCTGCCCTCTTACAACGGCCCGATCGTTAAACCAGACACGATCGGCCCGGATTGTGGCAACGACATCATGTGCCAAGATCGTGTACAGGGAACACTACGAGCCCTCACGCGCATTTGTGGCGTGGCCACAATCTAGTCATCGTGTGGCTTGGACAGCTGCGAGTGGCGTTCGACCACTGTACGTGACCGTTTGGTGGCGTCGACACGCTGGGCTCGAGATGTGGCTCCGGCCCGCTTGGTTGTCTGGGATGTTAATTATTGCTACGGACAAAAAAAATATTGTATATACTTAACAATTGTTATTTTTTCTGAAAAATTGTAAATGTTGTAAAAAGTTATGTACAGTGCAAATATAATTACATATAAATGTCATAGGATGACATATATAATAATATGTAATTAAAAATAATAACTAGAGGGGTGTTGTTGCTCGCTCGATTCGCGAGCTTCGCAAGTAGGGTTGTCGTAGCTCGCTCGCTTTGCGAGCTCGCGAGAGGGTTAGTGGTACGGATGTTATTTGGTGTGTGACTCTCCACGAGCCACACAAAGAACTTCCCGATTCGTTAGTTGCAGTATATTATTATCATTATTAAGTGTACGTTTTAAGAAGATTATACGTTTTCAGGGAAATTCAATAGTTTTCTACTTATCAAAATGTTTGCTATATGGCGTTGCATTAAACCAACATCGTAGGCTCGTTGCTCGCTGGGTTCCTTGTTATAGCATACTAATGTTGCAAAATAAATTGTCTTAATTAGTTTTTCGCAAACGATACAACTCCTCATTATCCGGGTTTGCAGTATTGATCTTGGTTTTCTTCGATACTGTTAATTTAAATTGTCCCAAGATATATAAACCGCGCTCAATTTTGAAACTCTGCTCAGTGCTACATACAAAATTTGTAAAGTTCGCCTTTCTGATTTTTTAAAATCCAAACATACTTTCTCGTATGTTTGTCCCTGACTTTTATGAATCGTAATCGCTTCAGCAGGAACCACTGGAAATTGACTACGTGTGATTTGATATTTTTCCTCTCTCGACATATTTACTTGATTCGATATTTTTATTATTGGTGCTAAATGATCAATATTGGCATTTTTCATATAATCACGATAACGAGTTCTTACTTTCACTCCTACTCTGGCCAATTGAAAATCTAACCAAAATATAGACGGAATTTTAGTATTTTCTTGAAAAGTAATAAATTTTAATATTCCGCATGTGTGCTCCATTAACCAATCCGTTTTCAACATCAATGTTATTAATAATTATCATATAGTTTATATTAATTTTCAATTTAATCTCAGTTAATAATTCGTTTTGAACTGATTGTGTTTTTAAAGATTGTAATATACATTTTTTTTGTACTTTCATCGATATTCTTCGAAAATGTATTCTCGGCAGTAGAGATGATTAACTCACTCTTGCATTGGGATAATTTTCGATTATTGTAAGCGTAAAATTCGTCGTAAGATACAAAAAAATTTTTAAAAAAAAAAAATTTTTTTTTTTTAAAAATTGAAAAAAAATTTTTTTGTATAATTACGTTTGTTTCTTCGGTGGAAACTTTCCGTTCTCTCGTATAAATTGCATTGTTGAATGAACTTCTTTCGAAAAAAACTAAAAAAACTAAAAAACTACTTGATCAAAATGGACCAAAATCTAATCAGCTCTAAGTTACAGCGGGGCACATCGATTGCATCATTCATCATCCTGATCGCGTTGTTACTTTTTCTGAAAACGTTAACGAAAAATTTGATTACATAGAAACGGCCATACGCACACACACACACACACACACACACACACACACACACACACACGCACACACATACGAACATTTTGCTGAAAATAGTCTAATATGTCTGCAATGACCTTGAAACGTGTAGATCTGCTAAAAAATCGATTTTCGATTTTCGGGGTCATTACAATAACTTCCCTATAAAATCGGGAAGTTAATAATAATAATAATTTGGACATATTACTTACCTGTGTATTGTCATTTTCCATGATCAAAGGAGCCGGGCTTTCCGAATCTTGTAAAAATTTTAAAGCGTAAAAGACCCATGAAGTGGGCTTGTAAATTTCATTTGTACCAGATCCAGACCTCATTGAAGTTTTAATTTTATTGAGCTCTCGTCTATAATTGGATCGTAATGTGTTAATTTTTTTTGAAACGTCCTTCAATATAGCCGTGGGTTTCATTTCCTTGTAAATAAGGAGCAATTTTTCCAATGCTCTTTGTTTTTTATATTTATTTAAATAATTTGGATGAACTTTGCTCCATAGTTCTGGCAAGGTCTCATATTCTCCGATAAATCGTCTTAGACATTCGTCACCATCGTTAATTGGTAAATCTTCTAGTAGATCAAATTCAAACTCAAATTCATTTTCGGCCTCCATCTCCACGTTTGCTTGTAAATGGTAAAGACAAAACAAAGTGGTTGCCCCTGCTTCTACTTCATGTCCAGAAGTTGCTCGATCGGGGAAATTCTCAAGTATACTTGGGCCCAAATAAGAAGGTACTTGACGTACTTGTTCTGCTCATGTTGTTGCGCGTCAGCCATAAAATTGATTAGGGGGATTAGCCAATGAACGAGTTCCGTTAGAGTCATATTCGTCGGATAGTAAGTACATTCTTATTTGGGCTCAAGCATAATATCCGTGGAATACAGTGGAATACCCCCACTTCTTGGGAGATACCTCCGATCGAGCAACATAAATTTATTAAAAATTTACACGTTTCTCAATTTATTTAAATTGTTATATTTATTTAATAATAAAGGACATAAATAAAAAAATTAATTTATTAAAAATTAATATTATATAAGTATATAATTTATTTATTTAGACATTCTCCTATAATATAAGGTTATATTATAAACTTCTGGACACGCCTGCTCTACAACATCATTCAGACTGTTAGTCTCCCCTGGTCTCCCTTCCACTTCCCGTGATTGAAGCTCGGATTTCCAAATATCTGGAAATCCGTCAGTCCATTTCATCAGTACATCAGTATTAATCTTTCACGATCAATCCGAATCAATCCGAATGTCAATCTTCGACAAAACTGTCATTCCGATTGACCGTGTAGGGGCCGCTTAACATCTAATTCATTCCTACAATTATTTATTTGTTTTATATTATTTGGATTATATTTGTCTATGTATTATAATATTTGTGTTTTTTGAGTGTGTGTGTAATAAATGATATTAATTTGTGATAACAAATGATTTTTTGATTTTCGATTAATTGTTTTGTTTCGCCTTTCTTTTATTTTCCAGTCCATAGTTAAATTCCGACTTTCAAACTAAATATAATTTCTAAAAGTCCCAAGTAAATAGTACCTTGTACATACATTTTCTAGTTTGTTGGAAGTAGAGCTTAAATGTTATTCGATCTTTTTTGTTTAAATAAACAATTAAATTAGTTATTCCGTACAACGTGTCTACTTCAGCAATCCTGTCTTTTATTAGACCTTATTAAATAATTATTTTTTGCAGTTATTTTAATACAGGATATTTCCTTCACTTCGTGAAAGAATCTTAGTTACATATTTAATATAAGACGATATAAACTGTTCGTTCTGATCAAGGCCAAAGATGATGTAGGTTATTGTCCGGACAAAGTGTCGAGACGGATTCTTGTCCGGACAGAATAATTCTATAATACTAACAGAAGTAGAGAGAGAGAGAATAGTTATAATAGAATACTTACAGTTATTGTTATGTACAGCAGTGGTATTTGTCGTAGAAGCAAACAAAACATAAAAAAGCGAAGCATCTTGCACATCGTATAAATACACTTTCACAACATGAACATTTCTTTTTCTACAGTTCCATTGGGAAGCACAGCTGATTTTTTATGTTTTGTTTGCTTCTACGACAAATACCACTGCTGTACATAACAATAACTGTAAGTATTCTATTATAACTATTCTACATCTCTCTGTTAGTATTCTACAGGGTGTCCCAAAATTCGTGAAAATCCCGAAAGGGGGTGGTTCCTGAGACCATTCTAAGAGACATTTTCCTTTGCACCAATGTCAACTGCGGCTTTGTTTAGGAGTTATTAACGAAAAACACGGACCAATCAGAGCGCGCCCTGGCCCGGCGCGCCACGCCGCGCCGGCAAGCGAGTGTCGGTGGTACGCCGCGACATCGCAACGAACAAGAGTTTCTCGATAATGTGAATCCTCTCCGATTTCGATGCGCTTTGGATAGGTTGTCAAGACCATGATTCTGAACAACATTTCTCTTTAGACTTTTTGGCAATCGGCTTTAGTTTACGAGATAATCGTAAAAAAAGAGAAGAAGCAGAAACTGATTGAATTAAAAACTCACGTATTCAGCCGTAAATCCATTTGCTGCTTCGAAATGTGTGTCACTGGGTCACTCGGTGACGAACTGCACAGATGTCTTCAGGTACACGGCAGTACCGAAAGCCAAGGGACATACGGCCAGGTCGACGAGCTGCACAGCCGGTGGTAGAAGGCCTAAGGGATGCGTGGTCAAGTCGACGATCCAGAATTTAACTTTCACTTTCGAATCGATAAATAATTCGTATGTTTATTTTACACAGATGCCTTGAAATTTTTCCACACTCACAATCACTGTTCACATTTGTCAACACATAGTTATGCACTAATAATAATTGCCATATCTCTTGTACTGCTGCACAAATCACAACAATCAGGTAATGCAATCACTAGACTGCGGATTTCATGCATTTGTAGCAAATATGAGTAGGTGCATTTTAATACAGTAGAGAGATTAAAATAATTTCAAAGCACCATAGTATTATTTTCAACTTCTTAAAATGATCACAGTAAGAATCAAATATCTGTCTGGCTCCCCTGTCCCTTGTAATAGCGGCAGCCAACATTCATTTTGCATAAAGATTCGCAGTCTAGTGATTAGTTTAAATATCACTATCAAAAACACAGCTAATAGCAACCGTTAGTTTTGAATTGACAAGTCTTTGGAGATGTTCTCTCTACCGCGGCTCGAACGACACTGATTTTCCTCAAGATTTTTCTAAAGAATTTAGGAAGGGCATTTAGAGTGTCGAAATTCGAAATGCACGCTGTAGCACGAGAACGACGGGACAGTTAGACGAAAAACAGAATGCGAGAAGGACCGCTGTAAGCTTTGTGGCAAACACATGTTTAGTTTTTCCTGCAGGTTGGTACGTAGAGTCGATGGGTAACTGTTCGAAAACGTCATCCGTCCTTTTACCCAGCAAGGGGTAAAAATGTCAGGTCAGCGTAGCATCCCTATTGTCCTATACCTTCCTTAAGAAACTTTCTAAAAGAAGGACAGACGACGTTTTCGAACGGTTACCCATCGACTCTGCGTACCAATCTACAGGAAAACCTAAACATGTGATTGCCATAAGTCTTAAAGCGGTCCTTCTCGCATTCTGTTTTTCGTCTAATCGTCCCGTCGTTCTCGTGCTACAGCGTGCATTTCGAATTTCGACACTCTAAATGCCCTTCCTAAATTCTTTAGAAAAATCTTGAGGAAAATCAGTGTCGTTCGAGCCGCGGTAGAGAGAACATCTCCAAAGACTTGTCAATTCAAAGCTAACGGTTGCTATTAGCTGTGTTTTTGATAGTGATATTTAAACTAATCACTAGACTGCGAATCTTTATGCAAAATGAATGTTGGCTGCCGCTATTACAAGGGACAGGGGAGCCAGACAGATATTTGATTCTTACTGTGATCATTTTAAGAAGTTGAAAATAATACTATGGTGCTTTGAAATTATTTTAATCTCTCTACTGTATTAAAATGCACCTACTCATATTTGCTACAAATGCATGAAATCCGCAGTCTAGTGATTGCATTACCTGATTGTTGTGATTTGTGCAGCAGTACAAGAGATATGGCAATTATTATTAGTGCATAACTATGTGTTGACAAATGTGAACAGTGATTGTGAGTGTGGAAAAATTTCAAGGCATCTGTGTAAAATAAACATACGAATTATTTATCGATTCGAAAGTGAAAGTTAAATTCTGGATCGTCGACTTGACCGCGCATCCCTTAGGCCTTCTACCACCGGCTGTGCAGCTCGTCGACCTGGCCGTATGTCCCTTGGCTTTCGGTACTGCCGTGTACCTGAAGACATCTGTGCAGTTCGTCACCGAGTGACCCAGTGACACACATTTCGAAGCAGCAAATGGATTTACGGCTGAATACGTGAGTTTTTAATTCAATCAGTTTCTGCTTCTTCTCTTTTTTTACGATTATCTCGTAAACTAAAGCCGATTGCCAAAAAGTCTAAAGAGAAATGTTGTTTAGAATCATGGTCTTGACAACCTATCCAAAGCGCATCGAAATCGGAGAGGATTCACATTATCGAGAAACTCTTGTTCGTTGCGATGTCGCGGCGTACCACCGACACTCGCTTGCCGGCGCGGCGTGGCGCGCCGGGCCAGGGCGCGCTCTGATTGGTCCGTGTTTTTCGTTAATAACTCCTAAACAAAGCCGCAGTTGACATTGGTGCAAAGGAAAATGTCTCTTAGAATGGTCTCAGGAACCACCCCCTTTCGGGATTTTCACGAATTTTGGGACACCCTGTAGAATTATTGTGCGTGAAATCGAATTGATTGAAATTAGTAACATACACATACATCGAGGTAAATGTTCCATAAATAAAAAATAAAGTAAAATTAAAAAAAAATCGAATCACATGACAGGATTTGAACTCTGGTCTTCCGCGTGAGCACTTGACACGCTACCATCACGCCACGCTGTCTCTTGTTGTAATCTATAAAGAATACTATATGTATTTAAGGGGAGCAATGAAACTTTAATCGTCAATATCTCAAAAAATATTGAGCGACTGCCCCTATAATGGTATATATTCGTAAACAGGAGAACGAAATCTATAAGTGTGCGAAGTCTCAACGATATCGGTGACCCGAAGGCCGCGGCCTCTCCTTCTAAGCAGAGATGGGCAGTATCTAAATAAAAAATTATTCAAATAAGTTCTAGATAAAATAACCTCTATCTTTTGTCTTTTATTCGAAGTCGAATGCAGCGCCACAATGTATTTGTAACTTCATCTCTCGAGCGCTCGATTTGGAGAGTTTATTCGTTTGTCTCTCCGACGATTTTCTGGTTATCTTCGACTTTTATTTGTGAGTCGAATACAGCGCCACGATTTATCTTACGGTTGTATCTGTCGTTAATTTGGTTGCAGAGTATCCGTCAGATTTTATTCGATGAAATAGATTTGTAATCATATGGATTATTCGAATCCCCAGATGTCGCGCGAGATTTATCCGTCATCTTTATTCGTTATTCTAAGCTCGATTTAGCCAGACGATTTATTTGACGCATTTATTCGTGACGAGTAACTGGAAGAGATGAAAATCACATGTATCTTTATTCGTTATCTTTATTTGATTTCAAATAACTGAGATCTCGATCCGACGTTGCCACGTCGTAATACATACAATATATACGTAATGTATTGGAGGATGGCGGAGCACCGTCAGTGGTGGGGTGCGGTGTGTAGGTATATTAGGAGTTATCACAAAGTGGAGAAAGATATTTGCGAAGAACTGTTTATATCACACTGAGGGGTGGATTGGGACAGTGTTTCCAATCAATAAAGTGCGAAGATAGCAGTAGGAGGTAAGGAGATATCTCTCATTGTCAGTAAAAGATATAACCTATACTCCTGATCCACGAAAAAGGCGGTAAACCGTCCCGCCACCTGGCGGGGCGCACTCACACTCATAGATATATAAAATAACTAGATACATAGGACCCAATAGCAACGTTCAAGATGGATCCACCTGGGAAAGAGACCAACCAAATTATCAAAGTACAAAATTGTTCAATGGAAGTTCAGGCAATGGAGTCAGTGCAAGTATCAGAATTGGTCAAGTCAACACAGAAATGTGCAATAATTAATAATATATTGGTGAAAAAGGATGCCAATATAACTTTAGCAAGTAAGGAAACTGACGATAGTACAAAGGTAAACTGTGATACGCCTAATCAAACAAATTTAGATGTAAAACATAACTCTATTATAGTTAATAATCCAAAAAACACTCCAGGCAACGTTGTAAACAACATAGCCGATAACAGAGACAAGATAGATTTATATGAAGAAGATACTAACAGTGGCAATTACATTGTCTCTATCTCATTAAAAAACCATGCCATAACCAAAACTAAGAAATACAATCTCATAAAAATTTATAGATATATAACTAGCGAAGGAGTAAACCCGGAATCTATAAAGATGACCGGCTTCTCCAGGGCGGAAATGTCAACAAGAAATAAAAACGACGCCAACAAGATGCTAAGGAAGGGTTTACTAGAAGAAAGCAATATGTATACTTCAATCCCATATAGGCTTAGATACAGAAAGGGAGTCATCACTGAGTGGGAGGAGTCTGTAACCGTACCAATTACATATCGAGTGAGAGCGAGAGGGACTATCGCGAATCCCCACCACAGCGTGTCGCGACAAGATCTGCGATCCTTGTCAAAATAAAGGACCGCAGATCATCATCGCTAATTAGGATGCGCGCGCACCGATCCCCACTCGATACAGATCGAAGGAGGTCGATGCGCGAAGCAAATTCAGCACTCTACGTCTGGAAGCGGGTCTAATAACACGCGACTCTAATAGATCCGGCGAAAACCGGTACTCGTTCGAGAAGTCAAACCGACTTCGCATTTCTAGTCAAACCGCCTAGATTGCCTTCGTCTTGTACGCGCCTCAAACCGAGGAGTCACAAGTACAAACCGTACTGTGGCACAGCCGAGATTAATAACTATTATCGTGTGTAACGATCGTGTCGGCGTAGAGTCAAGTGTAAAGGTAACGCACGAGAAGACGGCAATCTAATAGGAACTGTCGATAGATAGAGTCGTGTTATTATTATTAAAATCATAATTGAACGACAGAAGGATTTAGTACGATTCTTATTTGCGATTCTAGAACCGGAGTGGGATCAGGCTCGCTTAATAGCGCAGACGAATTCACTCTTTCGGTGAAGCCTAGTAAAAGGAGTCTTGTACGTGTCGGCATATATGTGCTTCTCCGAGAAATCGGCAGAGTACGTATGTGATACGACGGTCGTCATCTGTCGGGTTTTTACACGTTCAAAGGACAAAAGTGATTATGTACTGTGTTGATTTACTATTCCAGAACCGGAGTGGAATCAGGCTCGCTTAATAGCGCAGAAGGATTCACTCTTTTGGTGTTGCATAGTAAAGAGGCGCCTTGTACGTGTTGGCATACAGCATACTTCTCCGAGCAATCGGCAGAGTATCTATGTGTTTCGACGGTCATTTGTTGTCCGGAGTATAAACTGTAGAATTGATTAGCACAATACGAGTGACTAGACACTGAACCGGAATACAAACAGGCTCACCGCTTGGTGCAGAAAGGGTGTATTCTTTTGGTGAGGCAAAGGTGACGAGTATTGTGCGTGTGAGCAGGGGCGATACCTCTCCGAGGAGTCGGCAGGGTACGCTCGTGTTATAACGATCGAGTCTAGCAGTCCATGTACGTTTAACATCTAAATCCAGATCAATAACGATTGTTGAAACAATTCCAGACGTAGCGTCTCGTGGGTGTACTGGGAGCGTGGCTATAATTTGAAGTATCGCGTTTGGCGACCGTATTTGTAGTGGGAGTTTTCGGTAAAGAATATATTATCTTGCCTGCGTGCAAGTTTCTTTGATAATCGCATTTAGCGAACGTCTATTCAAGGTTTACAGTAAGAAACTTTGACTGGGTGGAAACCCTAATTTGAAGTATCGCGTTTGGCGACCGTATTTGTAGTAGGAGTTTTCGGTTAAAAATATATTATCTTGCCCGTATGCAAGTTTCTTTGATTCGCGAGCGAAACCGTATCCGTCACGGTTTATACATTTTCATTATATATTACATAGAACGGTTCCTCGGAAAACCTTTGTATTTCGGAGAAGTAGGGTTACCTCACGGTATTGATTTACAACACTGAGTATATTAGTTGTCGGCGAACAAATGTGCGACATACCAGCGTGTTGACGCCGAGAGTCTATAATCCTGACGGAAGATCACTATATAGAAAAACCTGTATACAAAGCTTGGTACAATATACCCTACTTTTACCTCCTAACTGGTTCTCAACTTATTTATCAGATAATCCAAACCTCTCCGCTTCCAGTGCCTGGAGGCACGAACTAAATATCTTTTGTTTCAGTCAATTATTATGTTTAATTATTGATAAAGTAAATTCTGTTAAATTCAATCAATAGTAATTCAGGAAGTAACATTAATACGGTTACAAGTCAATTGATGAGCTACTAACACAGTTAGCCCCCAATCAGGGGAAATTCACCTTAGAAAGATTGAAAAAAAGGAAGACTACAAACAATGAAACCACTTGGGAAGAAAGTAAGTCGATACTTATAAAATTCCAAGGCGACTCGTTACCGACTAAATTACTGATAGGCTACGGCCATGTCTGGATTAGGATTGAACCTTTCGTAGAATCAGTTAAGCAATGCTATAAATGCTTGAGGTTTGGTCATACCCAAACAAAATGCAAGAGCCAGAAAAGAAGGTGCTTTATCTGCACAGAAGAGTCCCACGGGAGCTGCGTAAAAAATCCCAAATGTCTGAACTGCGGTGAGGATCATATCAGTACATCCAAAGACTGTAAGATAAAACAGAAAGAAAGATTTATTTAAAAAATCATGGCATATAAGAACATTTCCTATAAAGTAGCCAGAGAAAAGGCCTCTGCCTACTGGCAAGATGAATCACTCCACTCGGAGGACAGTATTTCACAACAACAACAACAACGTGATGACAACTATGGAGCACGAGATGAGGAATTTTATGCCCATGATCTACGGCCTTCCAACCACCGAACCCACCGGTACCCTAAACTTCCAACTCTTATACACCAAAATAGAGTGGACTATTGGGAATCCGTCACGGGACCAATAGAAAAAGAGATCAGCAATTTTAGAAGAGATAATCAGAGGCCAAACAAACACAGCTGGGCTGCAGTGGCCTCTAAACTATGCCCAAACAAAGTCACCCAGGTTGGCAACAATAGGAGCACTGACAATGACAATGCAAGAAACCACTCTAATAGAGGAAAAACCGACGGCCAACGATGGTCGAATAGTTGTAGCAACCGCTTTGAAATACTCCATGACAAGTTTGATGAAACAAAACACCGTCTAGGCGATATGGAACAGACATTCTCAAGAAAGAATCCCACCCCCAATAACATAACAGCGAATCTCCACAGTAACAGCCGCAAAGGCAGCAACCATTTCAATGTAGAACCCTCACAAAGCACATTTAGGTCTAGGAATCAGCTTAGAGTAGAATCAGATTTAATAAAAACAATGTCTGAGGAAGAACTCTTAGAACAACTGCTACTTATAATTCAACAACAAAACCTTGAAGAGAAATTAGAAAAGAAGATGAAGCAAACAAAGTATCAACGAAAGTATGAAACCAATGAAATGTTCTCTAACAGGAAACAATGTCAGGACCGCACCCCAGTGGTTCCTGAAAAAATTAAGAGGAAGATCTCCAAAGAGGGAGAAATAGAACTGATTAGGAAAAGAGTAAGAGACAACTACAAACTGGAAGAAGCAAAAAGGCATATCCACGGTGAAGGATGCAAGGACCAGCCCTCCACGTCATCATCTATTCAAAACTTCTACAGTAGTTTTACCGGAGAAGAAGATGATGCAATGATACTAGACGACAGTCCTTCCCAGAAAGGGATAACAAGGAATCAAAACAAAGAACCTGAAATAAAGTCCTTCGATATAGTATCCACTTAAGAAATAGAAACCGAGACCCTAAACAGGTCTTGCAGCACTGACATCAAGTTTCTAATATACTTACAATTAACATACTATTCATTTGACACAAATGACTACCAATTCTATCAGAATAGGCTTATGGAATGCAAGAAGCATAAGAAACAAATTCAACGACATCAAAATTCTTGCAGAGGAATTTGATATCCTGTGCATAACCGAAACATGGTTAACACACAAATTTAACTCCTTTAAGATTAAAGGATATAATATCTTTCGAAATGACAGAGAGAATAACCACCAAGGAGGAGGTGTATGTGTAATAATCAAGAATAATATTAAACATTCGCTAAATACCATATCAACTCAGGAATTGAAGGAAACAGAATCTATCTTCATCACTATACACAGCTCCGAGAAGGAAATAGACATCATTGTATCCTACAGAAAACCAGGACTTAGTTGGACCAAGCAAAACTGGACTAATTTTTTTAACTGCAAAAGAAGGAATACTGACACTTTATTCTTAGGTGACTACAATGCTAAGAACACACTGTGGAACTGCTATAACACAAACAAGGAAGGTCGGATTCTACAGGAAGCCTTAATGGACTCCGACTTATTTATTGCCAACGTGGATACTATATCCAGACTCGGAGACGAAAAGACAAACCCGTCCAATATCGACTTGTTCATAGCAACCATGAATTTAATAGCAAAAAGTCAGTACAAAAATACAGGCGAACAATGGGGCTCTGACCATTTCATCATGGAACTGACACTGTATGAAAACATTAGTCTCTGTAACAAAAAGAAAACCGGTAGAAAACTTTATAATAAAAGATTGAGATCTTCCCTTACCAATGAAACTGAAAACAAGGAGGAAATTGCTCTCCTCCCAATCCAGGAAAGATATAACAGATTTGAAACCATAGTTAAGGAATCTATTATGATTGCTCAAGACAAAAGTAGTAGTACGAATAACCCCAACACCGAGAAATCCAGTGTCAATATCCGCATGAGTACTAGAGAGAACCTAAACGAACGGGTCCCAAAAAGGAATCCCCCAAATTATGTGAACAACAGCAAGAGGAGCCCTCCTTGGTGGGACAAGACCTGCTGGGAAAAAAGGAAAAATTTGAGAAAGGCTGCTAATAAATTTTGTAAAAACCCATCTCTAGACAACTGGAACACTTTGAAAAAGGAGGAAACTGACCTAAAAATACTAATCAAGGCCAAGAAATACGATAAATGGATAGAATTTACTGAATCAATAAATAACAGAACTTCCACAGGTGAACTATGGAGTAAAATTAAAAGATTGCAACACGGTTTCGTTAAACAGAAAGGTAATAGACAATCGCCGGAAATCAGAAACCAGCTTGAAGAAAAAGCAATAAATGAGCTCTCTAAAAAGCCAGATAACATAGAACTGCAATGTTGTCCAGACAATGATGTCGAGGTACCCGGTATGCAAAACGAAACAAGAACTTTTCCAAATTGCAACAAGATCTAGCTGCTCGTCTAGATGTAGAGAGTCAAAGGTGTAAGGAAAGTCAGAAAAACCTTCGTGACGAGATCGAGAGCCAGCTGCCAATACAATCAGATGACAGCATTACCAACGAGGAATTATATGAAAGAATAACTGATCACAAACGTGAAATGAGAGATTGGAGACGCGAATTTGAATCACGTCTTGAGCGCCTTCTGCAAATGACGGCAGATAGGGGAGTGCCTGAAGAGGTAAATCCAGTCGGTCCACTTACGAGCACGATCCGACATACAAGTGCTAATGAAACAGCAGGCGTCAGGCCACGCTCGAGAGATCAACGTGTCGAGCCAAACGAAAATCGTACTCGGGTCACGCAGAGATTGTCCATCAACCCTCGATGGCAGGACAACGAATCAACGAGACTCGATTCCTCAATGGCAATTATGACAAGACCATTCGCAGTAAAACCAAAACTCCCTATATTCGAGGGAAAGGTAACAGAAAAACCACCAAAGTTCATACGCGAAATGCGACAGTTCATTCAGGCTGCACGAGTTCCTGAGGATGAGGTAAAATTCATAATCACACAAGCTCTCAAAGGGGTAGCAAGCGAATGGTGGGACATAATATCTGACCAAGTGGAAAACTGGAACCAATTCTCACGAGCATTTCTGGACAGATTCTGGAGCTCAGCTATACAGCGCAAAATAAGGGAAAACCTTGATACAGGGGTACACCGATCTGAATCAGGACAGACGCGTGTGGCATACGCAATGCGCTTGATTGGGAATGCGCGAGATTTAGTACCACGTCCATCTGACGAAGAAATCGTACTAATTCTCGCTCGACACTTTACGCAAGCAGTCGACGACTGTGTACTTGGGCAAAACATAACGGAGATCAACGCTTTCCTAGCTCTTCTGGAGCGATTTGATAATGGCGGTACAGTCAATCGACAACGGACCAACGAGGCTCCCACCTATAACAAGGCATGGGTTAATCGGTCGAACCATGAACAAACAGCAAGGGGCAACCCATATGCGGGAGGTACCGCTCGGGTGCAACCGAATGAACAACAAGTCCGACAGCAAAGGGAATACCAACGTCCTACAGCAGAACACCCGCGCGAATACTCACGGGAATATCCGCGGAAGGCGCAGGACACACCGCGAAGGGAAATGTATCCAAACCAGGCGTACCAATACCCAGAACGTAGACAAGATAGAGGAGAAAAAGGCGACAAACGATGGTCGACCCGCCCGAGTCACATAAGAACGGCTCAGATACAGGAAGAATTACCTGCAGAGGATGAGGAGGAGGAGGAGATATGCCCAGATGAAGCCATGTCGGAAAACGAATAAGGAGGAGCTCTGAAAAACGGCTGAGCTACTTCCCTGCTCAGGTGAGAGTCGCCTCCAGGCATAATCAAAAAGGGGAGGAAATCCGTATGATGGTTGGAACAATTTTTGAAAATCCGCGACAGGACCTAATGGAGGAAGAAACCGCAGCCCCTCGAATGAGCAATGATGTTAACCGCTGCCCAGAAATCCTCATAAAAGTTGAGGGAATTCCTGTAAGAGCACTGCTCGACACAGGAAGTGCGATAACAGCAGTCTCGGAAAATTGGTATCAACAATACCAGGACAAGCTGTTAAAAAACCCCATGTTACCCGCTGTAGGGGCATTCGTGATCGGAGCCACAGGACACAAATCAGCCCGAATAAAGAAACAAATTTGGGTGACAATTGACCATGATGAATCTACGGTGGAAGCACCGGTGGTGATTGTTCCTGGCCTAATATGCGATTTTATTCTGGGTATCGACACGTTAAGACGTACGAAAGCAATCATCGATCTCGAAAAAGACATCCTCCAAATATCTACGGAACGCGGTAATACCTCCATCAACATGGTGCAAGAAGAATCGACAAAAGGAAAGATGAGAACGATCAAGAATACACGTCCTCGACTGTGTACAAAACAGGAAATGACCACCGAAATTCCACCAACATTGTTCCAATCAGACCATATAACGGACATACAAGAAAAACAGCTACGAAAGGTAATTCTGGCGTATCCCCGACTATGGAGAAAGAACGTGGGACGCCTAACGTGTTACGCACACCATTTACATGTAAAGGCGGACACCCCGTACTTTCGACGAACGTATCCTACTCCACTCAAATATCTGGATGCAGCTGATGCGGAAATAGAACGAATGTTAACGAATGACATCATACGACCAAGTAAAAGCCCATACATCAACCCGGTGGTACCGGTACTCAAAAAGAATGGATCACTTCGACTATGTTTGGATGCAAGAATGCTCAACCAAGCTCTCGTAGATGACCACGAAATGTCCGAGACGCCTGATGCGATTTTCCAACGCTTTAAAAAAGTAGAATTTCTCTCAAGCCTCGACTTAACAAGTAGCTTCTGGCAGGTTCCATTAACCAAAGAATCAAGAAAATACACTGCTTTCTCATACCGCGGTAAATGTTATGAATACGTGGTAACTCCATTCGGTCTCAAAACAAGTAGTGCAAGTCTGGTTAAAGCTCTGCGACAAGTGTTACACGGCATGGAAGGATTCGTTACCAACTTTATCGATGACATCTTATGCTTTTCAAACACGTTCGAAGAACACATACAACACTTACACGCATTGCTAGAAAGATTACAACAGCATAACTTAACGATCAATTTAGAAAAATGTCGCTTCATGAGGCGAGAATTGAAGTTCCTGGGACACGTGCTATCCACGGAAGGATTGAAACAAGATCCGGAAAAATTAACAGCAATACGAAAGTTCCCTGCTCCACGCAACCTGAAGCAGCTGCGGGGTTTCCTAGGCCTGATCAATTATTATAGTAAATTCACGGATAAACACGCCGAAGTAACAACACCTTTACTAACTCTGATGAAAAAGGGAACGCGCTGGACATGGAACGAAAAGCTACAAACAGCATTTGAGAATACAAAACAAACATTTTGTAAAGAAGTCGTGCTGCAATACCCAGATGCAACCAAGGAATTTTTCTTGGCCACTGATGCAAGCTTCGCGGCCATCGGAGCGGTAATCGAGCAAAAAGATGCGCAAGGAAAACTGCGTCCAATTGCATTCGCAAGTAGAACACTGAAGGGTCCAGAGCTGACGTACTTTACAACAGAGAAAGAGTTGTTAGCAGTCGTATGGGCACTAGGGAAATTTAGAACATATCTGTACGGAGCAAGAACGATCCTGTTAACAGATCACAAGGCTATAACCTTCCTCGTGAATAGTAAATTGCTAAATCAGCGGTTGACTCGATGGATTCTGTCAATTCAAGATTATCGCGTTGAGATCCAATACCGACCGGGAAAGGAAAACATACCGGCGGATGTAATGAGCCGATCGTTCCACGAAGTGGGCAAAGATACCACAAACCGCGAAACACGGATTCCCATCCTCACAGCGATAGCGCGCACGATGTCAACAACGCTATTGAAAGCTCTTAAAAATTTGTCGGAATGGCAGCAAAAAGACGAGAAGACACGTACTGTGTTCGAAAAATGTCAACGACAAGACAAAAGGACCAAGGGTAAATACTGCATTCAAGAAGACATACTATACAAAATAGATCAAAAGGGTAAAATAAGAGCGGTGATTCCCTCGCAATTACACGAGGAAATGATCAAAGAAGTACACGAGATGTACGCGCATCTTGGCAGCGATAAAACAAGTGCTCTGATCGCAGAAAGCTTCTATATCACGAAGCTGAACCGACATGCCCGTAAAATGATAGCCGCCTGCGATACGTGCCAGAGAGTCAAAGTGTCAACTCACGCACTCCACTTTGACTTACAAACAATTTTACCAAAAGGTCCATTGGAAATTGTATCAATTGACTACTATGGCCCACTACCAACTTCAAGGGGGGGCGTGAAGCACATCCTGGTTATGGAAGATCTATTCACAAAATTCGTAAAATTATACCCGGTAAAGAATGCAACTACAGCGATAACCATAGGCCGAATATTCAAGAGCTACATCCCAGCATATGGAAAGCCCAGAAAATTGCTAACAGACCATGGGACACAATTCACATCGAAAAAATGGACACAGAAACTGCAAGAGGAGGATATCCAGCACATCCTATCATCAGTCAGACACCCTCAGAGCAACCCAGTTGAGCGAGTGAATCGCGAAATCGGGAGAATATTCCGCACACTTGCAGCAAGTGCACATACATCATGGGCAACATGGGTAGGAGTAGTAGAGACATGTTGTAACGAGGTGATGCATGAAAGCACGGGATTCACACCTATGGAACTGTTTCTTAAAAAGGCTCCGACACGACCGTGGACGAAATGGCTCGACAAAAATATAAGGGACCAATCAACAAGTAACCTTGACGACAGCGACAAGTTACAACTGGCTTTTCGCAACATGACACGCAAAGCACAGAAAAGATGCGAGAGAGCTAATGCAGGAAAAACACATACACACTATAACATTGGTGAGAGTGTGTTACTTAGAACAAATCCCGTGTCAAATGCGGCAGAGCGAGAAATCGCGAAATTTTTCCATCTATACGAAGGTCCATACGAACTAATAGAAAAAAAAGGCCCAGCAACGTACGTATTACGAAGACCTCAGTCGAACGAAATCCGAGGTACATTTCACGCAACAAGCCTACGTCGTTACCATCAACAGCAAGAGAACACCGTGAAATGTAAACAAGACGAAGAAAGGGAAGAAACACGCAGTACAATTCTACAATGAGGGAAAATTCATAGAATACCCCACTTATCCCCGTGGGTATAAGTACAAGGGACCTCGGACGAAATTCACAGTTTATCATGGAAAGCGAAGTCAAAACCATGTCAACGAGGAACACTACGTGCGACAGGGCCACGCAAGCCTACGCGGCCTGGGCGATGATGTCGAAAGCAACGCAGACAGGAATGGACCTGCGGTACCATGAAATTCAAAACTATCTAAATAGGAAAAGAGGTTAAAGCGCTTACTTAACAATTTTGAATCAAACCACAGGTATCATCACTCCCCAGTCAAAGAGCTGACAGTAAGAACAGCGCGGCCATGGAGTTGCAACAGATATCGGCGATTCCGGGCAGGCGTGGCGACACAAGCCACCACAAAAAAAAGAAGCCAACATACGCAGACACCACAGAAGGGTCCAGCGGAAGACGGCGGCAAAAAGCGAAAAAAATCCACCTACATTTCCACGGTGACGAATCCGCCCGCAGAAGACCAGGAAGCGGACCTGTCGTGGGAAGTGATCCCTGAGTTCGTCGAAGCCGCGAGCAGGAGGGTATGCGGAGACGAACCAGTACACCCATTCACACCAGCAGAGGACAAAATGGAACGCTCTTGGGAGATCATACCGATGGAACGCGAGCAACCGGTCGAAATTCCATCCCTCAATCCGAGAGACCCACTGGGCCTACTGTCCTTGACCGAGGAACTGATAACCAACCTGCTGGAGATGCCAGAGCAACAGCGGGATTAATGGAATGTTCCAGTGCAATTTTTTTTTTCTCGTTCCTCGTTCTCGGTTCTCTTCTTCGGTGCCTGGGATGAGCAAAAGTGAAAAGTGTTGTTTTTTATATTAGAGCTCTGTGCAAAGTATTTTTTTAGTTTGTTGCAATGCCAAATCGGCAGCACAGAAGTTAAGTTGATTTTCTTTTCCCTTTGTGAATACATAATCATAGTTGCAAAAAAAAAAAATTCCTTTTGCTCATTCTTAATAGTCACATATATAAAGCCGAATAGTGGGCGTGTGTGTGTTGGACAGGCGCGGGTGTGTGATCTGTGCATTGCGTGTGTGTGTTTTCGTAATGCTAATACAGCGCAAGTTTACTGCGTACTTGCATCTGCATTAGCAATTCACAGTGGGGGGCATATGTAACCGTACCAATTACATATCGAGTGAGAGCGAGAGGGACTATCGCGAATCCCCACCACAGCGTGTCGCGACAAGATCTGCGATCCTTGTCAAAATAAAGGACCGCAGATCATCATCGCTAATTAGGATGCGCGCGCACCGATCCCCACTCGATACAGATCGAAGGAGGTCGATGCGCGAAGCAAATTCAGCACTCTACGTCTGGAAGCGGGTCTAATAACACGCGACTCTAATAGATCCGGCGAAAACCGGTACTCGTTCGAGAAGTCAAACCGACTTCGCATTTCTAGTCAAACCGCCTAGATTGCCTTCGTCTTGTACGCGCCTCAAACCGAGGAGTCACAAGTACAAACCGTACTGTGGCACAGCCGAGATTAATAACTATTATCGTGTGTAACGATCGTGTCGGCGTAGAGTCAAGTGTAAAGGTAACGCACGAGAAGACGGCAATCTAATAGGAACTGTCGATAGATAGAGTCGTGTTATTATTATTAAAATCATAATTGAACGACAGAAGGATTTAGTACGATTCTTATTTGCGATTCTAGAACCGGAGTGGGATCAGGCTCGCTTAATAGCGCAGACGAATTCACTCTTTCGGTGAAGCCTAGTAAAAGGAGTCTTGTACGTGTCGGCATATATGTGCTTCTCCGAGAAATCGGCAGAGTACGTATGTGATACGACGGTCGTCATCTGTCGGGTTTTTACACGTTCAAAGGACAAAAGTGATTATGTACTGTGTTGATTTACTATTCCAGAACCGGAGTGGAATCAGGCTCGCTTAATAGCGCAGAAGGATTCACTCTTTTGGTGTTGCATAGTAAAGAGGCGCCTTGTACGTGTTGGCATACAGCATACTTCTCCGAGCAATCGGCAGAGTATCTATGTGTTTCGACGGTCATTTGTTGTCCGGAGTATAAACTGTAGAATTGATTAGCACAATACGAGTGACTAGACACTGAACCGGAATACAAACAGGCTCACCGCTTGGTGCAGAAAGGGTGTATTCTTTTGGTGAGGCAAAGGTGACGAGTATTGTGCGTGTGAGCAGGGGCGATACCTCTCCGAGGAGTCGGCAGGGTACGCTCGTGTTATAACGATCGAGTCTAGCAGTCCATGTACGTTTAACATCTAAATCCAGATCAATAACGATTGTTGAAACAATTCCAGACGTAGCGTCTCGTGGGTGTACTGGGAGCGTGGCTATAATTTGAAGTATCGCGTTTGGCGACCGTATTTGTAGTGGGAGTTTTCGGTAAAGAATATATTATCTTGCCTGCGTGCAAGTTTCTTTGATAATCGCATTTAGCGAACGTCTATTCAAGGTTTACAGTAAGAAACTTTGACTGGGTGGAAACCCTAATTTGAAGTATCGCGTTTGGCGACCGTATTTGTAGTAGGAGTTTTCGGTTAAAAATATATTATCTTGCCCGTATGCAAGTTTCTTTGATTCGCGAGCGAAACCGTATCCGTCACGGTTTATACATTTTCATTATATATTACATAGAACGGTTCCTCGGAAAACCTTTGTATTTCGGAGAAGTAGGGTTACCTCACGGTATTGATTTACAACACTGAGTATATTAGTTGTCGGCGAACAAATGTGCGACATACCAGCGTGTTGACGCCGAGAGTCTATAATCCTGACGGAAGATCACTATATAGAAAAACCTGTATACAAAGCTTGGTACAATATACCCTACTTTTACCTCCTAACTGGTTCTCAACTTATTTATCAGATAATCCAAACCTCTCCGCTTCCAGTGCCTGGAGGCACGAACTAAATATCTTTTGTTTCAGTCAATTATTATGTTTAATTATTGATAAAGTAAATTCTGTTAAATTCAATCAATAGTAATTCAGGAAGTAACATTAATACGGTTACAAGTCAATTGATGAGCTACTAACACAGTTAGCCCCCAATCAGGGGAAATTCACCTTAGAAAGATTGAAAAAAAGGAAGACTACAAACAATGAAACCACTTGGGAAGAAAGTAAGTCGATACTTATAAAATTCCAAGGCGACTCGTTACCGACTAAATTACTGATAGGCTACGGCCATGTCTGGATTAGGATTGAACCTTTCGTAGAATCAGTTAAGCAATGCTATAAATGCTTGAGGTTTGGTCATACCCAAACAAAATGCAAGAGCCAGAAAAGAAGGTGCTTTATCTGCACAGAAGAGTCCCACGGGAGCTGCGTAAAAAATCCCAAATGTCTGAACTGCGGTGAGGATCATATCAGTACATCCAAAGACTGTAAGATAAAACAGAAAGAAAGATTTATTTAAAAAATCATGGCATATAAGAACATTTCCTATAAAGTAGCCAGAGAAAAGGCCTCTGCCTACTGGCAAGATGAATCACTCCACTCGGAGGACAGTATTTCACAACAACAACAACAACGTGATGACAACTATGGAGCACGAGATGAGGAATTTTATGCCCATGATCTACGGCCTTCCAACCACCGAACCCACCGGTACCCTAAACTTCCAACTCTTATACACCAAAATAGAGTGGACTATTGGGAATCCGTCACGGGACCAATAGAAAAAGAGATCAGCAATTTTAGAAGAGATAATCAGAGGCCAAACAAACACAGCTGGGCTGCAGTGGCCTCTAAACTATGCCCAAACAAAGTCACCCAGGTTGGCAACAATAGGAGCACTGACAATGACAATGCAAGAAACCACTCTAATAGAGGAAAAACCGACGGCCAACGATGGTCGAATAGTTGTAGCAACCGCTTTGAAATACTCCATGACAAGTTTGATGAAACAAAACACCGTCTAGGCGATATGGAACAGACATTCTCAAGAAAGAATCCCACCCCCAATAACATAACAGCGAATCTCCACAGTAACAGCCGCAAAGGCAGCAACCATTTCAATGTAGAACCCTCACAAAGCACATTTAGGTCTAGGAATCAGCTTAGAGTAGAATCAGATTTAATAAAAACAATGTCTGAGGAAGAACTCTTAGAACAACTGCTACTTATAATTCAACAACAAAACCTTGAAGAGAAATTAGAAAAGAAGATGAAGCAAACAAAGTATCAACGAAAGTATGAAACCAATGAAATGTTCTCTAACAGGAAACAATGTCAGGACCGCACCCCAGTGGTTCCTGAAAAAATTAAGAGGAAGATCTCCAAAGAGGGAGAAATAGAACTGATTAGGAAAAGAGTAAGAGACAACTACAAACTGGAAGAAGCAAAAAGGCATATCCACGGTGAAGGATGCAAGGACCAGCCCTCCACGTCATCATCTATTCAAAACTTCTACAGTAGTTTTACCGGAGAAGAAGATGATGCAATGATACTAGACGACAGTCCTTCCCAGAAAGGGATAACAAGGAATCAAAACAAAGAACCTGAAATAAAGTCCTTCGATATAGTATCCACTTAAGAAATAGAAACCGAGACCCTAAACAGGTCTTGCAGCACTGACATCAAGTTTCTAATATACTTACAATTAACATACTATTCATTTGACACAAATGACTACCAATTCTATCAGAATAGGCTTATGGAATGCAAGAAGCATAAGAAACAAATTCAACGACATCAAAATTCTTGCAGAGGAATTTGATATCCTGTGCATAACCGAAACATGGTTAACACACAAATTTAACTCCTTTAAGATTAAAGGATATAATATCTTTCGAAATGACAGAGAGAATAACCACCAAGGAGGAGGTGTATGTGTAATAATCAAGAATAATATTAAACATTCGCTAAATACCATATCAACTCAGGAATTGAAGGAAACAGAATCTATCTTCATCACTATACACAGCTCCGAGAAGGAAATAGACATCATTGTATCCTACAGAAAACCAGGACTTAGTTGGACCAAGCAAAACTGGACTAATTTTTTTAACTGCAAAAGAAGGAATACTGACACTTTATTCTTAGGTGACTACAATGCTAAGAACACACTGTGGAACTGCTATAACACAAACAAGGAAGGTCGGATTCTACAGGAAGCCTTAATGGACTCCGACTTATTTATTGCCAACGTGGATACTATATCCAGACTCGGAGACGAAAAGACAAACCCGTCCAATATCGACTTGTTCATAGCAACCATGAATTTAATAGCAAAAAGTCAGTACAAAAATACAGGCGAACAATGGGGCTCTGACCATTTCATCATGGAACTGACACTGTATGAAAACATTAGTCTCTGTAACAAAAAGAAAACCGGTAGAAAACTTTATAATAAAAGATTGAGATCTTCCCTTACCAATGAAACTGAAAACAAGGAGGAAATTGCCCTCCTCCCAATCCAGGAAAGATATAACAGATTTGAAACCATAGTTAAGGAATCTATTATGATTGCTCAAGACAAAAGTAGTAGTACGAATAACCCCAACACCGAGAAATCCAGTGTCAATATCCGCATGAGTACTAGAGAGAACCTAAACGAACGGGTCCCAAAAAGGAATCCCCCAAATTATGTGAACAACAGCAAGAGGAGCCCTCCTTGGTGGGACAAGACCTGCTGGGAAAAAAGGAAAAATTTGAGAAAGGCTGCTAATAAATTTTGTAAAAACCCATCTCTAGACAACTGGAACACTTTGAAAAAGGAGGAAACTGACCTAAAAATACTAATCAAGGCCAAGAAATACGATAAATGGATAGAATTTACTGAATCAATAAATAACAGAACTTCCACAGGTGAACTATGGAGTAAAATTAAAAGATTGCAACACGGTTTCGTTAAACAGAAAGGTAATAGACAATCGCCGGAAATCAGAAACCAGCTTGAAGAAAAAGCAATAAATGAGCTCTCTAAAAAGCCAGATAACATAGAACTGCAATGTTGTCCAGACAATGATGTCGAGGTACCCGGTATGCAAAACGAAACAACGTCAAGACTGCACGAACCCTCTACCAGAGTTGTTCCTGACACATGGAATAGTGACATCACACAGAATGAGATGATGCATAGTATTCTAGGATCTAATAGCAAGTCGGCACCTGGCATAGACAACCTGGATTATAATATAATCAAAAATCTACCTGCTGAAGCCAAACAGGAATTACTAAACATCTTTCATAAGATATGGTCCAGCAATGAAGATATCCCCCAACAGTGGAAAACGGCTAAAGTCGTGTTTATAGATAAAACAGGCAAAAACTCAGTTAGACCAATAGCTATGACCAGCTGTGTGGGGAAGATATGTGAAAGAATTGTGACAAATAGGCTCACTGACTGGGTAGAGAACCAAAAACTGATACACGAGTCTCAAAACGGCTTCAGGAAAGGCAGAGGCACGGTGGACAACCTGGCTTCCATCATGTCAATTATAAGGCGGAATAAGGGAGAAAATAAGGAAACAGCGGTGATTCTGATAGATGTAAAAGCAGCTTACGACAATGTTGACCATAAAACACTCCTAAGTATACTAAAAAGGATAGACTGCCCAATAAAAATATATAATTATATTAGGAAATGGCTAAAGAACAGAATAAACATATTCAATAGGGAATACGAGCCTGACGTGGTTAAGGAATGCCTGATTGGTCTCCCACAGGGCTCTATTCTTAGCCCCATTTTATATAACATTTATACAAGTGAACTAGGCCGGAATATAGAAGAAGAGGAGTGTGAAATTCTGCAATATGCAGACGATATTGCCATTATAATCACATGCAACAATATATATGAAGCCGAACACAAAACCTTGAAAGTAATACACACTCTTTCAGATAAATTGAAGGAGATACATCTGGGGATCTCCAGAGAAAAGACCCAAATTTTATACTTTAGTAAACACTCAAATCGAAATAAGAAGCTTTCGTTGAAACTGGGAAATAGTACCATCGAAGAAACCGACAATGCCAGATTTTTAGGCATAATTATAGATAATAAACTAAAATTCAACCTACAAGTCAAAGAGATAGAGAATAAGGCAAAGAAAAGACTTAACATGCTAAGATACATAGCTCATATAAAAAAAGGAGTTACCCCAAGTATTATGATACAGTTATATAAGAGTCTTGTAAGATCCGTCTTAGAATATGCTGTAATAACCTACTACAGCCCAACGAACAAATCGGTAGAAAGATTCCAGAAAATTCAGAATGAGGGAATCAGAATAGCTATGGGCTACAGAAACTCAACCCCAACCAACGTCATGGCAGTTGAAGCCGGATTAATGAATTTTGAGGAAAGAGTCAACCTACTAGCAGAGAAGTATATGATAAAACAGAGAGCGAAGAGCACCAGCAAGGTTATGGACCATATTAATAACCAAATAATCAATTATGAAGGAACGGGCATACCTCATGAGGAAGGCATTGTCCTAAATAAAGCATGGTTGGAATCAAAATTGATAGAAGATATCATATGGAAATCTGACACATTGGTAGATGAAAAAGAACTAAATGCTCTTAAAGAAATTAACTGGAAAGACCTGATCGACCTGCAGTCTGGCTATGTAAGGAAACACCACCACATCAGTGACACAGTTCTCATAAATATGATTAAAGAACACCTTGGGATCGGCGAATATAATCCGATTCTTATGTATACGGATGGCTCAAAAAAAAATAATAGCTCATCAAACGGAGCAGGTATCGTTACAAAAAAGGACAACCTATGGGATGAGGAGGGACTTAGCATTAACAAAATTGCCACTATCTATACCACCGAGTGCATTGCAATTAGCGAAGCTATTAAAATAGCAGAGGAAAAATATCTAAAGGACGATGAGAAAATAATTATACTAACAGACTCAGAGAGTGCCCTGTCGGGTCTATTAAACATTTCTTCAGGTAAGGCTATCAACCCATGGATTAAAAAGATTGCCAAACAAGCTAACAAATTTAACATGAATGGTCTCAAAAGAGTCTTATTTGCATGGATACCTGCACATATGGGAATTGAAGGTAATGAAAGAGCGGACCAGATAGCAAAGGAAAGAACGGAGTACGAACATGACGAGGATATCAAAATCCCAATTAGTGACATAATTAATCATATCAAGGATAAAAAATGGCAAAAGTCAGACCTTAAACACGTAAGGGAAGGTACTCACAAGGGAAAAAAATATTTTGAAACGTTGGACAACAACATTGGCAATAGAAGACCTTGGTTTGAATCGATAAAAAATATAGAAAGGCACTCCATCAACATACTGAGTAGAATTAGAGCCAATCACTACAATTTAGCAGCCTCTCTCTATAGGAAAAATTACGTCACTTACTCACAATGCGATTGTGGACATGAGAACGAGGATATAGATCACATCATATGGAACTGCCCGCTATACGAGGAGAAAAGAGGGAAGCTTCTTAGATTTTTCGCCAGGAAAGATATTATCCAGAATGAGGAAGTTCTGAAGCTACTATGTAAAAAAGATGATTCGATTTTAAGATCAATAGCTATTTTCCTGATCCAATTAGATAAAGCAATATAACTATGCCTCAATAGTATCCCTAATAATAAGCTGTAAACCAATGTAATGTAAACATAAGTAATGTGATTTAATTAAGATAATCAAAAGAACCATGTTAAATATTAAAAACATGTAAATCATAGGAAGTAAGAAAAACGTTTTGTAAGAATTAAATGTATTGACAAGCTTGCTTTGGGCAAATAGAGCTACGGCTCTCCAACGCCATCTCTGTATCCGACACGGGGAAAAGAATAAACCATTAACCATTACGTAATGTATTGTAATGTAATACGTGGTACGTATTTACGGTGACTTTCATTATTATTCCATATTCGGACACTCTTATAAGGACGATAACAATTGTTTAAACAAATACATTTGTATTATTTAAATGATTGGTTAAACAAACCATTTTTATTATTTAAACACACGTTTAAACAAATAGAGTTTCATTATTTGGACGATTCTTTAAACAAGTACATTTGTATTATTTAAACGATTGTTTAAACAAATGCATTTCTATTATTTAAACAAATGTTTAAATCAACAATTTTTTATTACTTAAACGATTGTTTAGACAAACAAATTTTTATTATTTAAACACATGTTTAAACAAATAGATTTTCATTATTTGTACGATTTTTTAAACAAATGCATTTCTATTATTTAAACAAATGTTAAATCAACAATTTTTTATTACTTAAACGATTGTTTAAACAACAAATTTGTATTATTTAAACAATTTTCGTCAGTTTTTGCAATGAGTAAAAGTCTGTAGAATAAATGGAAATGTCATTGGGTTTCACCATCTTTAGATGACAGTATTATTATAAGCATTGTAAATATACAGGGTGTCCCAAAATTAGGTCCGGAGCCGAAAATGGGAGGTTCCTGAGATCATTTCAAGCGACATTTTCCTTTGAAAAAATGTCGTCCGCGGCTTCGTTAACGAGTTATTAACGAAAAACACGGACCAATCAGAGCGCGAGCTAGACGCGTGCAGCCCGGCGCGCCGGCAGCCGAGTGTCGGTGGCACGCCGCGATGTCGTAACGAACAAAAGTTTCTCGATGATGTGAATCCTCGCCTATTTCGATAAGCTTTGGATATGTTGTCAATACCATGATTCTGAACAACATTTCCCTTTACAGTTTCTGTCGATCGGCTTTAGTTTACGACATTATTGTAAAAATTTGTAATTGTAAATCGATCGATGTACTATTTCCTATCCGATTTCGATAATCTTTGGATATGTTGTCAATACCATAATTCTGAACAACATTTCCCTTTACAGTTTCTGTCGATCGGCTTTAGTTTACGATATTATTGTAAAAATTTGTAATTGTAAATCGATCGATGTACTATTTCCTATCCGATTTCGATAATTTTTGGATATGTTGTCAATACCATGATTCTGAACAACATTTCCCTTTACAGTTTCTGCCGATCGGCTTTAGTTTACGATATTATTGTAAAAATTTGTAATTGTAAATCGATCGATGTACTATTTCCTATCCGATTTCGATAATCTTTGGATATGTTGTCAATACCATGATTCTGAACAACATTTCCCTTTACAGTTTCTGTCGATCGGCTTTAGTTTACGATATTATTGTAAAAATTTGTAATTGTAAATCGATCGATGTACTATTTCCTATCCGATTTCGATAAGCTTTGGATATGTTGTCAATACCATGATTCTGAACAACATTTCCCTTCACAGTTTCTGTCGATCGGCTTTAGTTTACGACATTATTGTAAAGATTTGTAATTGTAAATCGATCGATGTACTATTTCCTATCCGATTTCGATAAGCTTTGGATATGTTGTCAATACCATGATTCTGAACAACATTTCCCTTCACAGTTTCTGTCGATCGGCTTTAGTTTACGACATTATTGTAAAGATTTGTAATTGTAAATCGATCGATGTACTATTTCCTATCCGATTTCGATAATCTTTGGATATGTTGTCAATACCATGATTCTGAACAACATTTCCCTTTACAGTTTCTGTCGATCGGCTTTAGTTTACGATATTATTGTAAAAATTTGTAATTGTAAATCGATCGATGTACATAGTATTTCCTCGCCGATGTCGATGAGCTTCATTTCAAAGGAAAAAGATATTTAAAACATCGAATTTATAACATATTTCAAAGTAATCGAAATCGGTGAGGACCCACATCATCGGCAACTTTACCCGAACGATAGAAGAAGCACAAACTTATTGAATTAAAAACTCACTTATTCAGCCGTAAATCCATTTGACTACCACATACAACCACCACACTTTTACATAATCTTCGAATCGGTGTTTTCGAGAATCATATGATTCTCGAAAAATCAATATCTCCTTGGGAACGATTTCATTTGTTTTAAACGACGCCTTCATCGAATACATTGTACGCTGGGAGAGCACAGTTTCGCGCGGCATCGCGAAGAGCATCGAACTCTTTCCGCGTCGGAGTAAGTAATTTCGTTCGATATCGATACGAGTTATAAAAGTGTGCTACCAGTTCAACAATTATGTAAAAGTGTGGTGGTTGTATGTGGTAGTCAAATGGATTTACGGCTGAATAAGTGAGTTTTTCATTCAATAAGTTTGTGCTTCTTCTATCGTTCGGGTAAAGTTGCCGATGATGTGGGTCCTCACCGATTTCGATGACTTTGAAATACGTTATAAATTCGATGTTTTAAATATCTTTTTCCTTCGAAATGAAGCTCATCGATATCGGCGAGGAGATAGTATGTACATCGATCGATTTACAATTACAAATTTTTACAATAATATCGTAAACTAAAGCCGATCGACAAAAACCGTCAAGGGAAATGTTGTTCAGAATCATGGTCTTGACAACATATCCAAAGCTTATCGAAATCGGACAGGAAATAGTACATCGATTGATTTACAATTACAAATTTTTACAATAATATCGTAAACTAAAGCCGATCGGCGGAAACTGTAAAGGGAAATGTTGTTCAGAATCATGGTATTGACAACATATCCAAAAATTATCGAAATCGGATAGGAAATAGTACATCGATCGATTTACAATTACAAATTTTTACAATAATATCGTAAACTAAAGCCGATCGACAGAAACTGTAAAGGGAAATGTTGTTCAGAATTATGGTATTGACAACATATCCAAAGATTATCGAAATCGGATAGGAAATAGTACATCGATCGATTTACAATTACAAATTTTTACAATAATGTCGTTAACTAAAGCCGATCGACAGAAACTGTAAAGGGAAATGTTGTTCAGAATCATGGTATTGACAACATATCCAAAGCTTATCGAAATTGGCGAGGATTCACATCATCGAGAAACTTTTGTTCGTTACGACATCGCGGCGTGCCACCGACACTCGGCTGCCGGCGCGCCGGGCTCCACGCGTCTAGCTCGCGCTCTGATTGGTCCGTGTTTTTCGTTAATAACTCGTTAACGAAGCCGCGGACGACATTTTTTCAAAGGAAAATGTCGCTTGAAATGATCTCAGGAACCTCCCATTTTCGGCTCCGGACCTAATTTTGAGACACCCTGTATATATACACAGACTACAGACATTGCATGCAATATGCAATGACTCTGTAGAAAATGCTCTGGTAAGGTAGCGGATTCTATCGAAATGGAACGGTCAGCTAGTGAAATATATGACGTAAACATTTGGAAAAACGGCAGAACCGTAATGCAAATATATCTTCTTCACAAATAAGTATTTTATACTTAATATCGCATAACCTATATGTATAACCTATATAACCTATGTAAACAAATTTATTTATAGATTTCCGAAAGATCCATAATTAAGAAAAAAATGGATGAAACCAATTCATTGTGTGTTTGTCTTAACATTTTGGAAGTGATGGCTTTGTTGTTGTGTACCTGAAGTGTCACGTATACAACCAATAGAAGTAGTGAACGTCCCATGTATTCAAGTAGAAAATGAAAGTGCAAGGTATAAATCTTTTTATAATCAAAACTTGAACTTAGTCTGCGATAGATTAAATTTGTATAATTTCCATATTATTTGTTTTCAGCTTAAATAATGAAATTGCCGATGAAGCTGATAGTTTAGAATCTGCTGCTTGTACCGATGAAGACAATTTATCATTTCAAGAGATACTTTTGAAAAGGAAGAGCAAAAACAACAAACAAACAGAAGACTGCGTATAAAGTTGGAGATTCAAATGAATTATTGAATCGAATTTCATAAGAGAAGCGTGAATGTAATGTTTTAATTGCAGGTCATAATAGGATAAGATTTAAAGTAAAAAGAACTATTTTATTTTGTAATCAATAATTAAGAATAAAATAAGTGTTTATTGTATTATATGTATTATTCATAAATAAATATTATTAATATTATTATTAATATTAGTATTGATGGCTGGAGCAACGTTGGATGTGAGATTTCCTTAAGATCTATTAGCTTTTATTGTCCTACCATCAAATTTTAACATTTGGACATCTCACATTCAACGTTGCTCCATCCACCAATTCATATTATTGTTCTTACTGTATTTTTTTAAAAATAAAGTAAGTTGTAAAGAAATAAATACAGATTTCATATTATTAACTTCTACATTAAAGTTTAACTTTCTCCAAATTATATTCGACAAAATAAGTTAGCCATATTTAAAATAATAAGACTAAAGTAAAAATGAACGGGTAATGAAATAAAATACATGTACAATGTACACTAGTGGCCAAAATGAAAAAATTTTAAAAACGCCATAACTTTTTTAATATTGAAATATAAAACTTGAAAATTTTTTTGAGAAGTTAGAAGAATTGGTTTGCTACACAACGTGACAAAAATTTTTGAAAAACTTACAATTTGTCGGAATTGCAGAGGAAATACTGAAAGTTATATTTTTCAACTTTTTTATGTGGGCTTATATGGAAAATTTAGAAAACACGTTTCGTTATGGAAAATTTCGAAAACACGTTTCGTAGATTTGTATTAATTAAACATGTTCTGAAAATTTCATCAAAATTGTTGTAATGAGCTACAAATGTTTAAAGATGGTAAAAATTGCAGTTTTTCACGATTTTTCGCCTCCAACTTCAGTAATTCTAAGGATTCTTACATCTTTCAATGCCTGTCGTTTGTTTCCGTATCAGCCAATTTCTACGAAACAGTGCATATAACACTGTCCAACAGCCAAAAAGTATTTCGATTCCCACTATGCGATTCTTATAGAGTTTTCCGCGCTGATTCCGAATCTGTTTTTCATTTTTTTCCTATACGTCCAGTTTTTGAGAAAATGGAGTTTAAAAAAAGACATATTTTTCAACTTTAAACAAATATTGTTTTGTTATTATAAAAGATATTGAATTGTTCTTTACAGCAAAAGATTCTGTAGACTTTCCCGAATACAGTGATATCCAATATTAATACATTATGATTGTTTAAACATGTTTAAACAATGATTAAAGACGGAGAAACACCACTTTTGCACCAATTTTTGCGGATATTTTCGAATTTATCTCAAAAAATAAGGGTCCAGCGAAAAATTGAACTACATCACGCGAAAGAGCAGACTTTTATCTTGAGAAACCCCCCTTTTAAGTTTACATGGTCGACGTTTTTTTCGAACCAGAAAGCAAAATATCTTCGCCCGACATGAGTTGTCACCAGTGGCGCTCACCACCAGAACGGTCGTTCGCCGCTCCGTATCCCGTCGCTGCGCCGCGCCGTATCCCGTCCCGACAGATCTACAAAACGTATTTTTTAAATTTCCAATACAGGCCCACATAAAAAAAGTTGTAAAATGCAACTTTTACTATTTTATCTACAATTCCGACCAAACGCAATTTTTGAAAACATTTCTTTTCCTGTCCTGTAGTAAACTAATTGCTCTAGCTTCCCAAAAAAGTTCAAATCGCATAGTCCAATATTAACAAAGTTATCGTTTTTTTGAGAGCGTCCGAATATTAATGGGAATCACTGTATGTGTACGCTGATATTTGTATGTACATATATTAAAAAGTCTCGTCGTCAAATCCCACAAATGAAGTTCGTTGATGAACTTCAAAGGAAACATTTCAATACTGGCACCGTCTAACTTATGTGATTTGTGGCGTGTTTAGACTTGTTTTCATCAGCAAACTATTAGCAATCGACTTCCATGGCAGCATTGTAGCAAACATTTTATTGCTATTAACACGTTCCGTGCCACGTTAAATCCATTCAAGCTGCATGTACCACTGGAGCCACTGGTGGCACGAAACGCATACATTGTTGTCTCGGCGTTCGATATTATCGTCGTGACGTGTTTCAGCATCAGAAGCAACATTGTAACGAATAGTGTGTTGGCATTTACCAACTAAATCCAATATTATATCGATTGAAAATGTTTTCCTGAACAAAGTAAGCCCAAAGACGGTATAAATCGGATAATAATACATATAGTTGGGTTGTACAATGTATATGTACTGTCTTTTTGTTGCGCCTTCGGCCGCGCGGCCGTGTCTTATTCTATCTACATACGTTCGCCGCGGGCGAAGCGGCCACAAATACAAGGGTGGTACACGCAACTTGTTCAGCCTCAATAACTTCCGAAGTATGCATTGTATGAAAAAACTTTTGCAGAAAAATTGTATAGTTTGAAGGGATACATTATGTAATTCATATACTTTTTTGTAAGTGCAGGCATTACGGTGATTTAAAGATCAACTTCGTTTTTTTAAATAGAATATATATTTTTTATACCAAAATATCGAAGAGCGTTAATTTTTTAGTAGAAAGTACCGACCTTTATTAGCCTTAAACCTAATAGTTAACGAATAATTTCACTTTGTTTCTTGTAAAGGGTCTGTACATGATATCAAAATACCGCACAGCAAAGATTTCCGTAACACTCCTTGCTTCTTCTTCAGCTCTCCTCGTTCAAAGCAACTGAATTACGTACCAAATAGATAATAATTTATAGGGGAAAGGCAAAAATTTTTGGTCTCGTAAAGTAAAGAGTAGCCTTCATTTTTGCTGTGATCTTACTGAGATAGTCACGTGTAAACGTTGATGATAACTTCAACAGTGAATCACGAACAGAATAGACGATTACGATTCCATGTTGATAAACATTGTCACGTCAATTCCGCGGTCTTTCGAAAATCTTTGCTGGTATTGAAACTATTACTTGACATATTGCACAGACCCTTTTCAAGAAACACAGTGAAATTATTCAATAATTATTAGGTTTACTGCTAATAAAGGTCAGTACTGTTTTTACTAAAAAATTAACGCTCTTCGATATTTTAGTATAAAAAATATAGCATTCCTTTAAAAAAAACGAAATTGATCTTCAAATCACCGAAACGCCTCCACTTACAAAAAAAGTGTATGAATTACATAATTTCTCTAGAAAAGTTTTTTCATACAATGCATACTTTGGCATTTGGAAGTTATATATTTACGGTCATTGGACGGACGACGCGACGCACACTGTTCGAAAACATCGAAAAGCTGCCCATAGGATCATTTTTCGAAGTAAAGAATTTTGATGAGTTGAGGATCCAACTCATTAGTATATTGTTTGAACAATACTACTCCTGAAGTCTAATTTTTATATATTTAACAAGATATAATAATGATATTAATTTAGGGAATCAATTTTGTAATAAAAATTGAAAATTCAGTGTCGATACATGAATATTTATAAATTGAGAGTTCTATGATGCTATCGAAACTGTATTGATTAACTATATTGAAAATTATATAAATTTCTATGTTTTTACTAATACCGCTAAATTGGTGTTATTAGTAATTATTTTTGTTTCATTTTGAGTGACGCACGGGTCGCGTAAACGCGACGTAAAATATTTAGTAGATTTGTGCTGGAGACCGGGTATCGTATAAAAGTATGTGAATACGATGGGCATTTCATGTCAGTGCATTGATTCAAATGCACAGGATGAGACTTCATATAAATAAATAGATTAAGAAAAGTATTTATCATTTGTGTTACTATTCTCTCTTATATTTGTACACCTTACTATTATAAGAATATAAACTTCTTGTGATGTATGGACATTTGTTTAAAACATTGATGTTTCACTTTGTTGGGAATTGGTATCTCAATGACTGAAAACGCTGGAGAATTCGTTTTTAAACAGTTTTATTAAACAACGCGGAAGGACGATCAGCAGGGGCGAAACAGAAAATCAGTTGCCCACTTAGGGCTCTGGCCCTGGCCCTTTTTAATCAAAATTTAATTTTTTCTTAACGATCGGTTAATTAAAATGCAAATTTAGCATTATATTTTTGATCAGCGACCTCAAAAACCTTAGTACACAGTATTTTTAGAAAGGTTTTTAGTGTTCATCTAGTGTTTTTAATGCTTGGCCAGCTTTTCGGCGTTTTCGAACAGTGTGTAGCGGAGCCCGGGGAAATATTACATTGGCAGGAAAGTACCGATATTTTACGGGGTGTTCAAGCTATCCAATCTTTTCGAAAATTTTATCCTTTCGAGATTTTTTAAAATCGCCGCGCATTCGCTAGACATCTTGGACGATGTCTCACAACTGCCTGCAGCAGGGCTGTAGTGGTTCCCTCCGTTGATTGGTCCGAGGCGATCTGGCGCGATTGACAAAAGACGATCGGCAGAGGTTTCGTGGTCGACGTCGATCACGAGGAACGCATTCTCTGCATAGTCGTCCTATAAGTAGGTGTTCGGGTGTTCGTTCCTTTGACCACCTTTGACTGCTGAACTTTCTTCACTTACAGTAAGTACTCTACAAATCCTCGTCCCAAATAAATTTATTAATTGTTTACTCGATAAATATCCAAAATAGCTGACCTATTAATTAATATATAATTGCGAGTTATAATTGAGAGTTCTTTATTTTTCATTATTTTTTTGTGGGACTCTCATCAACATATTCGTGGAACTTTTCTAAGTAATATGATATCAAATATGATATAATTCCGATGATGCTTGTGCAATGAACGATGAAAGTTTCGAGCTTTGAACTGTGTCGGCGCGTAACATTACGATTCTCCGTGTTTTTTCCTTGCGCCCGAAACTTTCTTCTTTCATTACACAAGTAAGTATTATCCTAATTATATTATATTTGGTATCATTTGCATTAGCAAAATGCCACGAATATGTTGGTGAAAGTCAGATTGTTATTGGATTTTAGTAATGGTCTTCCTGGTCTCACATTCACACCGATGTACCCGACCAGAATTATAATTACACTTCTGCCAGATATTTTGGACATTTATCGAGTGACCACTGTACTGTGTGATAATATTTCATTATTTTGTATTTGTTCACAACAAAGATGGAAAAGCTAGCAACATTGTCGGCTGCAGCACCAGCAAATACGGCCTCGACACCGGCAACGACGGCCTCGGCACCGGCAACGACATCGACGGCCTCGGCACCGGCAACGACATCGACGGCCTCGGTACCGGCAACGACGGTCTCGGTACCGGCAACGACATCGACGGCCTCGGCACCGGCATCGACGGCCTCGGCAACGACGGCCTCGGCAACGACGGCCTCGGCAACGACGACCCCGAAACCGGCGACGACGGCCCCGGCATCGACGACGACGGCCCCGGCATCGACGACGACGGCCCCGGCATCGACGACGACGGCCCCGGGATCGACGGCGCAGAGAAGCGACCTGATGGTGAGTTACGGAAATTACAGTAATTGTGCATAAATGGTTACACCTCACCAAATTTGATAAAACTTATATACGTTCTAAAACTAATGCTTTAATAAACAATTAATTAAATTAAACAATCATCGAAATCGGTGAGGTGTAACCTTTGCACAATTGTGCACAATGCACAATTATCGAAATTACATAAAGTGACTCGGATTAATATTCGGACTATCTTTAAAAGACGATAACTTTTTAAATATTATACTACACGATTTGAACTTTTTGGGAAGTTAGAGCAATTCGTTTACTACAGGATGTGAAAAGAAATTTTTTCAAAAATTGCTGTTGGTCAGAATTGTAGAGAAAATACGAAACGTTGCATGTTACAACTTTTTTATGTGGGTCCCTATATTGAAAAATTAAAATATACGTTCTGTAAATCTGTGTCGATTATATGTGCTGTGAAAGTTTCATCGAAATCGGTTGATCCGAGAAAAAACGACAGGCATTAGATTTATTGCAGTTAGAGGCCGAAAATCGTAAAAATCTGACATTTTTACCATCTTTAAACGTTTTGATTTTGACGAAATTTTCAGAATATGTTTAATTGCCACAGATCTACGAAACGTACACTTTATATTTTCAATATAAGCCTACACATACATAAAAAAGTTGTAAAATGCAATTTTTTGTATTTTTTCTACAATTTCGATTAATTGCAATTTTTGAAAAAAAATTTTGTTCACATCCTGTAGTAAGCCAATTGCTTTAGCTTCCCAAAAAAGTTCAAATCGTATAGTACAATATTTAAAAATTTTTCGTCTTTTTTAGCGAGTCCGGATATTAATCCGAGTTACTTTATGTTCCTACTAATAGGCCTGCAGTCTGCAGGCACGCTAGAGTATTTGAACCGAGTTCAGTGCGAGTGCGGGCACTCGACACGACTCGATATATGTGTTATTTTTAATTATATATTTTTTTTTATACTTTTTAGATGTTGGAGAAGCGATTATTGCGCGTGGTGCGCAGCGATATCTACCGCCAGCTAGGCGACCGCGGCCGACGGGGGACACGATTTTTCCGCCGTAGGGGCGGGCGAGCCTTCGGTCGTGGGGGCATACGAGGCTCCGGCCGTGGGAGCGGCGGGAGGGGCAGAGGGGGCCCTATATATAATTATATCAATCTGCAGCCCAATATGTAACTATCATATAAGAGAGAGAATAACTTTTTTATGAATGAACCAAAGGACTTTAGTATCTCTGTAAGGCTAGAAGAATTAGTTGAGTAAACGACGTGTACAAAATATGTTGAAAAAATGCATCTGGTCAGAATTGTGAAACACAATAGTAAAAATTGATTTTTACGACATTTTCAGCTGGCTCAATGACGAAAATTGAAAAAATGTGTTAGGTCAACTCGTATAAATTATAGACGTTCTGAAAATTTCATTGAAATTGGTTAATTGGTTTACGAGTTATAAACGATTAAAAGTGGTAAAAATTGCAATTTTTCGTGATTTTCGGCCTTTTTACCACTTTTGATCGTTTATAACTCGTAAATCAATTAACCAATTGCAATGAAATTTTCAGAACGTATATAATTTGTACGAGTTGACCAAACACATTTTTTCAATTTTCGTCATTGAGCCAGCTGAAAATGTCGTAAAAATCAATTTTTACTATTGTTTTTCACAATTCTGACGAGATGCATTTTTTCAACATATTTTGTAGACGTCATTCACTAAACTAATTCTTCTAGCCTTACAGAGATACTAAAGTCCTTTGGTTCATTCATAAAAAAGTTATTCTGATTTAAAGTGTGTGTGTAATTAGACTATGTAGACTGCAGATTTTATGCATTTTATAAATAACCAATAAATGTTATGTAACTTTCAAAATTAAATAATATATAAATATATAATTTCTCTACCTTAATTTCTTCCATTTTCCTTTTTTCCTTCTATTTTGATAGTACTCTCTACATTCTACGATGTTCAATAGATTTTAAATAAAATATTTTTATTCACCAATGGGCTAATTGTAGATATGAGTGCGTGATTCCCCGTCTGCTTACATTGCACATATGTAAAGGGTTTTTCAATAAGGACATGACAACTTTAAGTTTAAATAAAACACAGAAAAATTGAAATATCGGGCTGAAATTTATTAGAGTTGTAGTACACATGTTACAATTATGTGTGGAATTCGATGTCGTTCATAATGACCTCCACGGGCACGACGACAGCAATCTATTCTTTGAATCCAGTTTTCAACTACTCTCCCACACATCAGCCGGAATCTTGGTAATTTCGTGTTCAATATTGTTCCTGAGATCGTCTAACGTCGTTGGATGGTTGGTGTAAACTTTCGACTTAAGGTAACCCCACAAGAAAAAATCCGACGACGTTAGACGCAGTGTTGTGAACTGGTACGGGAAAACTCGCACATGCGCGACGATTCTAGCGTCACTGAAGTACAAAATCGGGTACCTTGGTCGCCCCGCATAGCTTCGCAAAATCTTTTCTTCTCGATTTTCAAATATGACGTTTAACATGCGTATGTTATATTAAAATTTGATGTGTATGTACATGTAATATATAAATATATTCTAATTGATATCTAAAATTGATATATATGTGCGTCTTGTGGTCGTGCGTCATCCGGTTTCCCGGCAGTAACAGTTCGCCCCAACTTGCCCCACAAGCTACGGACTGTAGAAGCGACTTTTCCCGTACCAGTTCACAACACTGGTTAGACGATCTCAGGAACAATATTGAACACGAAATTACCAAGATTCCGGCTGATGTGTGGGAGAGTAGTTGAAAACTGGATTCAAAGAATAGATTGCTGCCGTCGTGCCCGTGGAGGTCATTATGAACGACATCGAATTCCACACATAATTGTAACATGTGTTCTACAACTCTAATAAATTTCAGCCCGATATTTCAATTTTTCTGTGTTTTATTTAAACTTAAAGTTGTCATGTCCTTATTGAAAAACCCTTTATATGCCGTTTGTCAGTCGCTGGGTCTTTGACGTTTGGTGCTGGTTGGGCCTCGTCGGCCTCGTCATCGTTTATTCAAGCTAGCAAAGTATTAGGTCGGAAAGAAAGTTCTTGCGGTTTTTAACTATAATCAAAATAACAAAAACAGTAAGAACTTTCTTTCCGACCTAATAATTCCAAGATTTATTTGAAGCGGATTCGTTTACTACACGTGTACACGTGTATTTACATTTTAGATACATGTATAAAAATATTTTGTGAAAAATAATAAACCGACTTCGAAAAAACGCACTAAAAAGTATGAAATAATTTCCATTTAATTTATGTGAATACACACGAACTTAAATGCAATACAATCCTTTCGCAGGCGGTGCAAAATTAAAAATTTTCCAAATGACAGATGTTGCTGATTATGATTTCATTGGAATATGGTGGGCTTGGAAATCAGTAGGTGGGAAGAGAATATACATTAATATGTGAAAGCATGTAGAAGAATGTAAGGATTTTCGTAATTTCCAGTGTCGAAAATTTTCAATTTTGCGCCGCCTCCGAAAAGATTGTATTGTATTTAAGTTCGTGTGTATTCACATAAATTAAATGGAAATTATTTTATACTTTTTAGTGCGTTTTTTCGAAGTCGGTTTAATTTTTTTTTACAAAATTTTTTTATTTCACACTTTTTATCAAGGGACCAATCGGGAGATATATCCTACACTGATTGGTCCATCCATCGGAGTAATCGGTGAACATACATAGAAAAAAAGCGAAAAAAGGCACATACAAATCGAATTGAGTATCCTACTCCTTTTTCGAAGTTGGTTAATAATAGGGATGTCTGCCTCTGGTCGTCACGTTCGTTCTTTCGAACGTTGCTCTCGTGTCGCGTTTTGCATTTGTCATCGTGTAGCGTTTGATTTTAAAATTGTCTTGTCGCGTTTGTTCTCTACGTTCTTTTGTCGCGTTTGGCATTTGTTTTTGTGGTGTGTTGAGCCGTTTTGAAGAAAATTGCGAATCAGTTTCTAGCAAGCATTCACTCGGAGAGTACAGAGTACAGAAGAGCTTGTTATTTTACTTTATATAAGCTTTTAATAATAGTTTATTATTTAATATCGCGCGCGGATGATTGCATAAGATCGTGCCCGATTTGAAAATAAAATTCGCTGGTTAAATTTTAAAGATTAAAGTTTTATTAGTCACCTTTTTTTTCTTTTATTAAAAAGAATTTGTTTTTAACCATCGTGCATACAGCTTATGCAATCATCTACATAATATTAGCTAAAGGACTAAATACAGTTAGTGTTAGAGTGGTAGGAATAAGTGAATAAGTGTTTTGTGTCTGTTCCGTGACAGTGTATTGAACAGTGAACCATGAGTTCAAGCGAAGGAAGTGCTTTCGACATGGGAAACAACTCGTTCGTCAGTGAAGCTGGAACACAGCAATCCTCAGCGATACCTGCTGCAGTTCCAACTATTCTGAGAGGAAGATACTACAGCATAGTACAGGAAAAAAGTAATGGAACTAACGCGACTGCACGGTGTAATTTATGCTCTACTGTGCAGGAAATTAAAGGCCAATGGTCTTCCACCTCCATTTCATCTCCCATCTAAAACAGAAACACCAAATGGAATATATAGAATATCTAAATGATGTATCGCAAGCGAAACGGAAGAATGCTGTCCAACGTGGTGCGAAATCGCAAGAGAGATTCGAGATGGACGTGGCAGAATTCATCATTGAGGCAATGATACCTGCCCAAGCTGTTGAGTTACCTCGTTTCAGACGGATATTTGAAAATCTTGACATGGCCAATAGAGTCAAAAATATTAGTCGACGGACAATAGGTCGCCGTATCGACAGACTGTACGTTGAGATGACGGAGAAAATAAAATCAGATTTGTCCACCATTCCATACCTATGTACGACAGCGGATATTTGGAGTGGAAAACACCGCAGTTTTCTGGGAGTAACTGTCCATTGGATAGCTGACAATTACGAGAGAAAATCTGCAGCTATAGCATGTCGGCAATTTTGCGGGACGCATTCCTACGATCGCTTAAAAAACTTGCTGCATTGTATCCATCGAGATTTCATCTCAGATACAGGGAAGATCGTGGCGACTGTCACCGACAATGCCAGCAATTTCGTAAAAGCATTTAACACTTTTGGTGTGCAACGAAATTGTATTGGAATAGACGAAATTGAAACAGTCAACGGTGAAATCGAAGAAGAAGAAGAAACCGGAATAGAAGTAGAAGAAGAAGATGAAGAAGATGAAGAAGAAATAGAAGAAGAAATAGAAGAAGAAAGAGAAGAAGGAATCGTAAACACAGTTCCAGATGATGTGTTACCCCGGCACATTCGATGCGCTGTGCATACACTGCATTTGTGCGTCACGAGCGACCTGGCGCAAACGATAAGGAAGACAGAGCAAGTGGCAGTACTGCACACGGAGGTCATGCAAAAGTGCAATACATTGTGGAAACTTTGCAATCGACCGAAGTCTTCTGAAATATTTAAAAACGTAACCGGCCACATATTGAAAAGACCGGGGGACACTCGGTGGAACTCGCTGTACGATGCTCTACAGCAAATAGTAGAGCTGAAACCCAAATTTATTGAAATTGCGAGAGCTTTGGGGCTAAAAAATATGTTAAAAGACAATGAGCTTTTATATATTGAAGAGCATTTAAAATGCACGGCACCTATCGCACAAGCGATTGATATATTACAAGGCGATAAAAACATATGCTATGGGAACCTCGTGCCATGTTTAATTTCCTTGAGAAGAAAATTACGTATTTTGAGTGCAACCAATTGGAGATTTTGCAATGTAATTAGTGCCTCGCTATTAGTAAGCCTAGAGAAACGATTTCAACATTTATTAACGTTTTCATCGGAAGAATCCAAATGTGCGGCAATAGCAGCCTTGAGCCACCCATACTTCAAAAATCGGTGGTTTCCTTGTGTAGAGGACACGCAGAAGGACATCTTAATAAAGAATTTGAAGGGTGCAGTAGTAGAAGAAATGAAGAAGCAAAACGTGGTAATTGCTGCAGCAGCAACGCCATCAACATCGGCCGAAGACTTCTACTATTTTGGAGAAAGCACTGACACGGAACAAGTCCCGGATTATTCGTCAAAAGCATCGTTAGAGGTTGGTCAAAAAATTTCTTCCACCTCAATATATTACTGGTTTCAATAATATGAAATATGATGTTATTTATGATAATATGAAATCCTAATTTTCCATTTTCTAATTATATTTTCAGATTCTACATTTTTTTGAAGACGAGTGCAGAGATTTGTCAGTCCTGGATAAATATGCCCACATAAAAAAGATATTCCGTAAGTATAATACACCCGTTCCGTCGTCCGCACCCGTAGAAAGACTATTTTCATATGCGACGATGGCAAATTGTCCAAAAAGGAATAGGACATCGGCTAAACTCTTTGAGAAAAGAGTTCTTTTGAAAGCAAATTTGAATTACATGGACATGTAAAAATTAGAATTTTCAGTTGTAACTGACCGACGTCGAGCTGCACACTCGAAAGTTAGTGTGCAGAATCGCTGATTCCATCAGCGATGGGAGAGGGAGAAATTATTTAAATATGACAGTAAAATTATTACTGACCGACGTCGAGCTGCACACTCGAAAGTTAGTGTGCAGAATCGCTGATTCCATCAGCGATGGGAAAAATTGTTTATAAATATGACAGTAAAATTATTACTGACCGACGTCGAGCTGCACACTCGAAAGGTAGTGTGCAGAATCGCTGATTCCATCAGCGATGGGAGAAATTATTTATAAATATGACAGTAAAATTATTACTGACCGACGTCGAGCTGCACACTCGAAAGTTAGTGTGCAGAATTGCTGATTCCATCAGCGATGGGAGAAATTGTTTACAAATATGACAGTAAAATTATTACTGACCGACGTCGAGCTGCACACTCGAAAGGTAGTGTGCAGAATCGCTGATTCCATCAGCGATGGGAGAAATTATTTATAAATATGACAGTAAAATTATTACTGACCGACGTCGAGCTGCACACTCGAAAGGTAGTGTGCAGAATCGCTGATTCCATCAGCGATGGGAGAAATTATTTATAAATATGACAGTAAAATTATTACTGACCGACGTCGAGTTGCACACTTTAAAATAAGTGTGCAGAAACGTCGCAGTGTGCGACACAGTGGAATAGGCCTACAGGGGATACCACTGAAAAAAAAAACGCATCGGCAATAGTACCTCATGGGTGATGTGGAAATCTATTGATACGCGTAAATTATATTTTCGCATTTATTGTACTTCTAGATCTGTTACAGCGTTACAGCTTCGAGTCATCTAGACTGTTCGTCACGAATACACCACAAGTGTGGCACAGTGGTATATGATAACAAGGATCGAGCATCAGCTGGCAATAGAAACAGGGGAGTTGAATTTTGCTTTCCATATTTACAAGCTGATCCCAATTTGTTTCGTGCGTTGCTAATTCTTTTTTCATTCTGTTCTAGCCAAGAATCGTCTGAACTACTTCGTCGACGAGAGGATGATGGACAACGAAGCACAACTGACTCAAGTTCTTGCAGATACCGAGTCGACAGTTGATCGAGCATCAGCTGGCAATCGAAACAGGGGAGTTGAATTTTGCTTTCCATATTTACAAGCTGATCCCAATTTGTTTCGTGCGTTGCTAATTCTTTTTTCATTCTGTTCTAGCCAAGAATCGTCTGAACTACTTCGTCGACGAGAGGATGATGGACAACGAAGCACAACTGACTCAAGTTCTTGCAGATACCGAGTCGACAGTTGATCGAGCATCAGCTGGCAATGGAAACAGGGGAGTTGAATTTTGCTTTCCATATTTACAAGCTGATCCCAATTTGTTTCGTGCGTTGCTAATTCTTTTTTCATTCTGTTCTAGCCAAGAATCGTCTGAACTACTTCGTCGACGAGAGGATGATGGACAACGAAGCACAACTGACTCAAGTTCTTGCAGATACCGAGTCGACAGTTGATCGAGCATCAGCTGGCAATGGAAACAGGGGAGTTGAATTTTGCTTTCCATATTTACAAGCTGATCCCAATTTGTTTCGTGCGTTGCTAATTCTTTTTTCATTCTGTTCTAGCCAAGAATCGTCTGAATTACAGTGTGCCACGAAAGTATTCGAACGCCCTTTTTGTAATTGTACGAAACGACCTGATTTTTTAAAATCAATTAGAAGCATTGGTTTATGAAATGTTATGCATGAAAGATTTTCCAAAAATTATAGTTTCAGAGGTTACATGCAAAAATGAAAAAGGCATTTCTGTAAACTTTTTTATTTGGGCCCTTAATGAAAATTTAAAATACATATATGTTTTGTAGATCTATGTGTATGTCATACTCATGCTGAATATTTGATCAAAATCGGTTAACGCAGGAAAAAAACAACACGCATCGAAAAATGTACGGTTCTGTGGATTTTAAGGAGAAACTGATCAAAAGTCATGTTAAACTACTATTTTCACTATTTTGAACCACTTGTAGCTCGTGTGTATTTTAATTGATTTCGATAAAATGTTCAGTATGCGTATAACCTTCATAGATCTACAAAACAAATATTTTAAATTTCCATTAAGAACCCTATATAAAAAAGTTTTAGAAATGCCTTTTTTTGCATGTAACCTTGTAAATTATAATTTTTGAAAAATCTGTTTTGCATATCATTTCGTAAACCAATGCTTCTATTGTAATCGATTATAGAAAATCAGATCGTTTTGCACAATTATAAAAAAGTTATTCTGTTTTAAAGGGCGCGTTCGAATACTTTCGTGGCTCACTGTATTTCGTCGTCGAGAGGATGATGAACGACACTGTCCAACTGCCGCCTTCTCTATGCAGATACCGAGGTGACATTATTACATTCCTTTCATTTTGTTTTCTTTCTTTTTCACAATGCTACTAACGTTCTCATTATTCACCATATTCTGTAATACTCTGTAATGAACTGTATGTTGTAATAAAAATCATAAGAGATTTCCTATACAAAAAACTATTGAAAATAAACATGTTTTTGTTGAAATATATTATTATTTCTGTCAATTCTCCATCCGCTCCCTCCTCCCTCTCTCTCCCTCTTTATTATTATTTATGGATAGATCGTACGGCGATTAAATTAAACAATTGATTAAATCAGTCTCAAATCAAATAATTATATAATTATAGTATTATAAATATAATATTATATTATATTATTATAAATATAATATTATAAATTAATATTATAAAATAATATTAATTGTGTGTATATGTATTTAATCAAACACTATATCCACCACATCTCCATTTTTGTGTATGTACGTAGAACCTAAATATAACTTTTATTTATACAAATAAGAGTAAAAATAAGTAATAATTATTTAGACAAATATGTAAAAATCATGTATTCAAATAAATAAAAATTATTAATACAAATCAGTAGAAATGATTTATACACCCTGCACAAATTATAATAAAAACTACAATTATCATGTTATTTGACGACCAAGATTTGTTTTAAACATTTCTGACAAATAAACCGAATTACTTTATTAATAACGTATTATTTCTTTCTATTACCAAGTCCTTCCCTTATACTTATACTTATTGTTAGTTAAATGTATCTATGGTATGAAGTATGAGGTACAATTACTACAATTAAATATTGACAATAGTTCACAAACATTGACAATATTTCGTACATAACCGTGGTAAATAAGCGATATAGTAGTAACAATTACAATGTTTCTATTATTATGCTGCCACTTTACACACTTTCCAAAATAAATTGTTATATTTTCGAAGGTTCCATTTCGTTACATTTTAAATAAATTTGTTAAACCTTCAAAAATAAGAAATGTCTAGTAGCTACAAGTTCCCCTTGTTCCATATTCCATGAGCTCCACAGTTTTTAAACCGTTCATTTGTACATTTAGTATTACGACTTGGCAACGTCGGATCAAGGTGTCAGTTATTTCAAGTCGAATAAAAATAACGAGTAAAAATACATGTGATTTTTATCTATTCCAATTACTCGTCACGAATAAAACAATCGAATAAATCATCTTGCTACATCGAGCTTCGAATAAATCTTGAGGTTAAGATGAAAATCGTTCCACTGAAATCTCATAGATAAATTTGCATAGCCAAAATCTGACGAATACACCGTAAGATAAATGGTGGCGCTGTCTTCGACTCTCAAATAACGGTGAAAGATAAACTGAAAATTCTCAGCTGTCATCTTGCGAACAATGCCTCTCGAATAACTTCTCGCCGCTAGAGGCGTTGAATACGTATACGCAGTTACTTCGAGATTCGATAAAAAACAGATGACGAATGAAATTTCTGGAGAGTATCTTACAGATAAACTGTGTCGAATATGTATTTCAGGAAAATCAGAACAAATAAAAGATAACTTACGTTTATCTTTTATTTGAAAATTTTAGATAAATTTTTGCCCATCTCTGCTTGTAAGTGTCGAGACGGATTCTTGTCCGGACTAAGTGTCGAGACGGATTCTTGTCCGGACTAAGTCTCGAGACGGAGTCACCGACGAGATACTGTTAAAGACTGCCAGCCTTATGGGAGTTGGCGAGCCCGAATTTTTCGGTGTTTCTTACGCCCTCTAGGATATATTCTGGCTCCATCCAGAGAAACAGAAGGCCAACGACGGCATTTTGTCGGTGAAGAAGACCACAGAGGAGATTCTCGTCGCAATGCATCGGCGAAAATGCGAATTATCACAAAACTATATCGATTATTATTAAATGTTACATTCTCCGCCATATTTCAGACGATGTTTTGGCATTATTGTGGCACTATTTCGAATTTTTAGCGACGTGGTATACCAGATCACTGTAACTTTCACGTTATCCCCGCGCCCGTTGCGCCCGGTTACCGGGCCACCGACGAGATACTGTTAAAGACTGCCAGCTAGGGCTGCAGGCGAGTCGAGTCGAGACTCGATTGGTCGAGCCGAGTCGAGACTCGATTGGTCGAGCCGAGTCGAGTACTCGCACGAAGCGAGCGGCTCGCACGATGCGAGCGGCTCGCACGATGCGAGTTACTTGCATCGATGCGAGTACTCGACCGGCTCGATCAATCCAGTCGAGCTTAGCTCAGCTCGCACCGATCCACAGTGCGCCGGAATGCCTGTTTCTTGGACAAAATTCAATAACTTTTGTTCTGTTTATGATAGAGACATGAAACAAAGTGGGTTTTTTTATTTATATTGAGAGCAATCACAATATGATATTATTATTAATATAGTATTTATTTAAACATTAAAAAACGATATTTATAAAAAAAATTTTGTTTTATTGGTGGTTTTCAGTAGATATATGAATTCGCAGTTCAGTTCTTCCGAAACTGAAACGTCGTTTTAAATTAAATTTTTTTCATAAATAGCAAATGATCGGAATTGTGGAAGAAATACTAAAAGTTGCATTATACAACTTCTTTATGTGGACCTATATTGAAAATTTAACAAATACGCTTTGTAGATCTGTGTTAATTGAACAACAAACGTCTACTATTTGATCTTCCTAAAATTCGCGTACAGATTCGCTTGTAACTATTTCCTACTGAATTTTTTAAATCTTTTTTTCAAAAACTGATTTATTTTGACATAGTATGAACATTGTTTTAAATCGATATGAAGCAGTGACTTTTTCGATTTTTGTCAATGGTTCGGCGCACTGTGGCGAGCGTGCGATTCGTACGAAACGAACGGCATGCATGAAGGAATTGATCCGAAATAAATTCAAGCGTAATACGATATTGAAGTTCTCGCAGTGCCACGTTTAAATTATTATGTTGGATGTGTCTTATCGTGATTTTTAATGTATGTTGTTTCAGATTTTACAGAGTGTGGAAACAGGTTTTAAAAAATTGGAAATTTCCAAAAATTCGAAAAAATGCATATTTCCTACTGAAGTTTGGGAGATATCAGGTATATAAAAATTCAGTAATGAGATATTGTTGAAACAACTGTTTTTAATTTTTTCAGAATTTTTTATATAGTGCATCGTACTACATATAGTGTATTGATTCGATAAACTTCTTTATCCAAACACATATTATAATAAAGATTGTACGAAATGTAAATAAATAGAGTTTTTAGTGCTCGGTAGGTTTGGTGTTAAAAAAAACAAAAATTAATTTTTTGATATTTCGTTACCTTTTGGAGGTGTATTATGTAATAGTGAACATTCTTGTATTCAGAAAAATATTGTACAAACTTTAAAAAATGCAATACTCTTAAAAAAATAATTTAAAAAATATTTTATTTGCCTATATTTCAATATATGAACAATACTTCCAGCAGATACGATTAGTGCAGACGGCATGGTCTACCGCTGCGAATCGAATCTCCGGCCTTGGATCAAATCCCACACCAAGTGATTTTCTTTTTCGTTAAACACTTTTTTTTCTTCTTTCTGAACCATATAATTGTTGTAGTGATATTTCAAATATATTGTCAAAGCAATATTTATATTGCATTTTTACGTTTGTTAAAAATGTTCAATATTACATAATACACATACAAAAGGTAAAGTAATATCGAAAGAGTTGATTTTTATTTTTTTTTAAGTACATTGCACTATACATATATATTGTACATATAAAATTCTGAAAAAAATTAAGAAAAATGATTTCGACAATATCCCATTACTGAATTTTTATAAAACTGGTATCTCCCATACTTCAATAGGAAATATGCATTTTTTTCGAGTGCTTTAAAATACATATGCAATTTTTGAAAGACGTTCGCATAATTCGAAAATCTGAAAAGCATATGCATTAATAATCACGATGGGACACAACTAACATATTAATATAAACGAGTTATGTACTCTGGAAACTTTAATATAAAACTCATTTCACGGCTACACATCAGATACATTGTTCGTTTCGTGTAAGCCGTTCGCTTCGGTGCGAGTAAGTTATCTTCTCGCATCAGTGAGATCGGTGCTTTGAAAAATATATTTAATATATCTCTACAACAATTATATCGTTAAAAAAAAAGAAAAAAAGTGTTCAACGAAAAAGAAAATTATTCGGTGTGGGATTCGATCCAGGGCCGGAGATTCGATTCGCAGCGGGAGACCTTGCCGTCTGCACTAATCGTATCTGCTGGAAGTATTGTTCATATATTGAAATATAGGTAAATAAAATATTTTTAAAATTATTTTTTTAAAAGTATTGCATTTTTTTAAGTTTGTACTTTATTTTTCCGAATACAAGAATGTTCACTATTACATAATACACCTACAAAAGGTAAAGAAATATCGGAAAAGGTTATTTTTATTTTTTTAAAGTACGATGCACTATATAAAAAATTCTGAATAAAATTAAAAACGGTTGTTTCAACAATATCTCATTATTGAATTTTTATATACCTGATATTTCCCAAACTTCAATAGGAAATATGCATTTTTCCGAATTTTTGGTAATTTCCAATTTTTTAAAACCTGTTCGCAAAGTCTGTAAAATCTGAAAAAACATACATTAAAAATCACGATAAGACACATCCAACATAATAATTTAAACGTGGCACGGCGAGAACTTCAATGTCGTATTACGCTTGAATTTATTTCGGATCAATTCCTTCATGCATGCCGTTCGTTTCGTACGAATCGCACGCTCGCCCACAGTGCGCCGAACCATTGACAAAAATCGAAAAAGTCACTGCTTCATATCGATTTAAAACAATGTTCATACTATATCAAAATAAATCAGTTTTTGAGAAAAAGATTTAAAAAATTCAGTAGGAAATTAGTTACAAGCGAATCTGTACGCGAATTTTAGGAAGATCAAATAGTAGATGTTTGTTGTTCAATTAACACAGATCTACAAAGCGTATTTGTTAAATTTTCAATATAGGTCCACATAAAGAAGTTGTATAATGCAACTTTTAGTATTTCTTCCACAATTCCGATCATTTGCTATTTATGAAAAAAATTTAATTTAAAACGACGTTTCAGTTTCGGAAGAACTGAACTGCGAATTCATATATCTACTGAAAACCACCAATAAAACAAAATTTTGATTATAAATATCGTTTTTTAATGTTTAAATAAATACTATATTAATAATAATATCATATTGTGATTGCTCTCAATATAAATAAAAAAACCCACTTTGTTTCATGTCTCTATCATAAACAGAACAAAAGTTATTGAATTTTGTCCAAGAAACAGGCATTCCGGCGCACTGTGGATCGGTGCGAGCTGAGCTAAGCTTGACTGGATTGATCGAGCCGGTCGAGTACTCGCATCGATGCAAGTAACTCGCACCGATGCGAGCCGATGACGTCGGCGCGAGTAGCTCGCTTCGTGCGAGTACTCGACTCGGCTCGACCAATCGAGTCTCGACTCGACTCGACCAGTCGAGTTCGAGCTTAGCTCGACTCGCCTGCAGCCCTATCGCTTAGTTTCTCTCGCGAGAAACCGGTTCGGCGCAGTGGCCCTCTCGCGGTCGCGAGTCGCGCTCGCGGTTTCGCGGCGTGTTCGCGGCGCGGGGTTCCGGCGGTGGTCGCTGGTGGGAATCATAGACATATAGAGATAGACTGCGCGGCCTGAACGAAGCGCTGAAGCCCACAATGGCGGCGTGCGAGAGAGAGAGAGCATTAGCCGGGGTCCATAGCGCTCTCTTTCTAATTGATGTGTCGACACATCATATAGAAAGAGAGCGCTATGGACCCCGGCTAATGCTCTCTCTCTCACTCTTTGTACCGCGCGCCGCCATTGTGGGCTTCACCTCGCCCATAAGACGGCGCAGTCTATCTCTATATGTCTATGGTGGGAATAGTTTCGCGCCGGTAAGGATGTAACCGTCACAAGTTTCTAGTTAAGGTAGCATGCACACTATCATACATCGTACATACATACTACATACGTATGTATTAGGGTGGACCTAAGCTATACTTGGCGAAAAATTTTTATCGAGATACAAAGCACGACGCCCCCCAGAATGGTTCTCTTTGGTGAGAAAAAAATTTGGGCAAAGTTTGAAATCGATCGAAAAAAAGGATCACGTGGCGCATTTAAATTGAAAATTTTGAAAATTTTGAAATTCATCGTAACTATAAAGTATTATATCGTTGGATTTGTAATTTTTTTTAAAATAAGAATATGGAAAAATTATATGACCTTAATTAAAAAAAATAATAACGATGACCTTGAAATTTCGAAAATTTCATTTTTAAAAAAAATTTTTTTTGTGCCATTATATTTACCATATTGAACAGTGCAACTTTTTCCTCTGACATTTTTTCGTATAACCACAAATAACAGAGATATGTCATTTTGTATTGTACTATTGTACTATACATGTGAATGAATATTTTGAATATATTCTACAGAATAGTGATAAGGAACTATTTCTTATATTCTAATGTAAGACTATCCGCTTTTAAGATGGCAAGGACAGAGCGGGTCACCAAATAATACGCCGATCAATGGTGAAGCCGCTCGCCAAGAATGCATTTTATTAAATGAACAGACAAACAATACAAAATCTAGAGAGAGAATCCAAACTTGACAAGTCACTGGAAGAACGGGTCCTCAGACCCGAAGTGGCTGTAAGGACCCGCGCTGCCAGCGTATTTTATGACGCTACCCCTCTGGGTTTCCCTGAGAGGGAGGTAGCTGTGTGGTTCGCCTGTGCTGCGGACCCTCGACGTTCGATTTACATGTTTTTCGCTATTGTTGTTTTCGTTGCGTCAGGATATTGCTGGCGGTAATCTTTTACCATTTGCAGTACCAACTGCTTTTCTTCCTCATTGCGAGCTAAAATTTGATTGTATGTAATCCTGTATTAGCTTAACGGCTCTTTCTGCCGAATCATTGACCACAGGTAAAGCCTTAACTATATCTAAACCTAGTTTGTAAGAATCTTCATCTTGCCAAACTACTGGATCTTTTTTTAAAAATTCTGTCAATATATTAAATCTACTAAAAAATTTTCGGCTTTCGTCTGATATAAAACCTGAAATGTCCTCTTGCATGTGATCGGCCACATTAGTTGGTAAAATGACAAATTTTTTATAATAATCGCCGCTACTAAAAGATCACTAATTGATCAAGAAACTCTTGTTCCTGTTGATCTTGTATCTGAGATCGTCGTTTACAACTCTTTTGTAAGACCTTCCACTTGTGGTATAATGACTCCAATTTCTCGACGCAGCGACTGTTTAACTGAACTGGAATTTTGGCCTTTTCCCACAACACCTCCACTTCTTTAACAACAAGGTGTGCACTAGACCGAAGGTTCAATTTCACTTTCCGCAAATTATAAAATAGCACTCCTAAAACTTGTCGTTTCGATGGCAACTTAGCGTCAATTATCTGATTTTCATCATGTTCTAATAAGAACAGTTTTTCGCGACTTCTAGTTTCCATTGGGCTTCTCAATTTATATAGAAATTGAGTAGTCTTCCTGTATGACTACTGTAACGTCTCGCGTCTGCCAAATCTGGATTGAACGACGATGATCACGAGTCCGATTTTGTAAGTTGAGGTGATAGTTGATCAAAGACAACACTTGAGGTTGTATGTTCGCTTACTCGATACTGATGATTACAGTTCGTTAGCTCAGACAGATCTAATCGGTGGTTCTCTGATACATCTAAATCTTACTTCGGTGTGGATGTCGTTTGTTTGAAAAAGCGTGATGATTGGTTGATGGAGTTGAAAGTAATTGGTGGAAAAACTTGTAAGGATAGGAGTAGGAATAGGAGTGGGAGTTTAAGTACGGGTTGTTATAAAATTTTTAACGAGGGTTTACATCTGTTTCCCGGGTGTGCGCTTATGAATTTCAAGATAGGTAAAATTGTAAAAAAGTGGACTTAAGATCCACGGGGTACATCTGGAGGTAACGTAATAAATTATATTGGGTCATAGGTAATAAATGGATATGTTTAAATATCTGTTATTTGTGGTTCTACGAAAAAATGTCAGAGGAAAAAGTTGCATTGTTAAATATGGTAAATATAATGGCATAAAAAAATTTTTCTTTAAAAATCAAATTTTCGAAATTTCAAGGTCATCGTTATTTTTTTTTAAATTAAGGTCATATAATTTTTCCATATTCTTATTTAGAAAAAAATTACAAATCCAACGATATATAATACTTTATAGTTACGATGAATTTCAAAATTTTCAAAATTTTCAATTTAAATGCGCCACGTGATCCTTTTATCTGATCGATCTTAAATTTTGCACAAATTTTTTTCTCACCAAAGAGAACCATTCTGGGGGGCGTCGTGAAAAAAATTCGTTGGTCAAAAAATAAGGACCACCCTAGTATGTATATTATGATCATCTATTACGAATGAGGCGATTGTAAAGCCATGACAATTGAAAAATGAAAATAGTAACTACGACATATAATTACTTGAAGCAATTCATTTCCGTTTGTACATATGCCCGATCATCGTTAAATTTGATTTTCTTAACAGGTTCTTGATATATAATTTTTCCACCTTGGTGTACAATTCTTTTCAGTAATTCTTGTATAATTTTAAACATACCACCCTACAAATAATATTAAATTGTTTATCTGAGGCTATTTGAAGTAAATTTTTCCTTTACAAAAATGTTCTACAGCTTTGTTCACGCGTTATTAAAGAATAACACGGACCAATCAGAGCGTGGCTACAGCGTTCCGTTTTCCCAAAGGATAATGTTACTTCAAATGACCTCACGAAGCACCTCTTTCGAGGAAGTACAACATTTCTGGGTCACGCTGTATAGAAATATTAACTCAATGTATAGCTATCTCATAAGGCAGTGATGAGCAACCCACTGGCCGCATTTGGCCTGCTAGCAAACTGCCTGCGGCCCGCCGGAATCCGGCACAGCGCGACGCAACATAGTATTTAATATTGCGTTCGTTGCCGGTTGCGGCCCGCGCGTAGTCTTATGTTTCCACTTTTGGCCCACAATACGCCGCGGGTTGCTCACCACTGTCATAAGGTATAAACCATGCTCTATACAGGGTGTTTCGTAAATGGTGAGCAAAATTTTAGGAATAGATTCCTAATGCTTAGTATGCGGTTATAGTGGAGCAGCGAGGTGAGCTGTACGGTGAACAAAAACGAATAGTAACGAGGAACAAAGAAACTACATATGTACTTTTTCTTTAGTATGTGTCGAAATGTTGTCACGAATGTTGGTTTGTTTTCACCGCGCCGCTATCATCGATGCTCGCCACTCCACTATAACCGCTCCCTTAGAGATGAATAAAAGTTATATCAATATACAGCGACCCACGAAAGTATTTGAACGCACATTAAAACACTATAACTTTTTTATGATCGGACCGAACAACCTGATTTTTTTTAGCAATTAGGAGAATTGATTTACCAAATGACATGTAAAAAAGATTTTGAAAAAATTGTAATTGCTAAGAATTACATGAGAAAGTAAAGGAGACACCATTTATAACTGTTTCGTAGGCGAATTGTTGCCGGGCTGACTCAAGTTTAGTGTGACGTGATCACCCCAAGGGATAGTCGTTCTATCCTTGAAAAATGACCGGAGCGAATGGGTGCCAAAAATATGAGCGAATCCTTCGTTTGAAGGGCAGAACTCCACTTTATTTTAACGCTCGCGTCGCGATCCGTTAATGTGTACAAAAGTCGGCGTGAAAATGCACGCGCGAGCGATTCCGTTCAAAACTGACCACGAGGTAGTATTTGAGACGGACTGTTGATCGAAAAATGCGTTACAACGTAACGGCGATCGAGTTGATTTCGAAATTGTGTTCGACTGGCTAAAGGTGCCCTGTCGACTTTGTTTTTATTGTCGCAGGGTATCGATTTGATGATGGATTGATCATGCTTCGTTATTGGTCGCTCGCCGTCACGATTACGTCACAGGTGAGCGACGCATGCGTGACTTGGTAGCGCGTCGCGATTGGTCGACTCGTACCAAGCAGCACACGCGCCCGGGTATTTTGATTCCGAAACAATAACTTTTTTATTAGAGCACGTAATTAAAATTTAAAATATTCGTTTTGTAGATGTATGTTAGTTATACAAATGCTGAAAATTTCGCCGAAATCGTTTGACGCAGAAAAAAATGACACGCATCGAAAGAAGTAAGAATCGGTGGATTTTAAGCAGAAACTGACCAAAAATCGCGAAAAACAATGATTTTCACCACATTTGACCACTTGTAGTTCCTGGGTATGTTAATCGATTTTGATGAAATTTTCAGGATGTGTATAACTAACATAGATCTACAAAAAATATATTTTAAATTTTCATTACGTGCCCAAATAAAAAACTTTTAAAAAATGTCTTTTTTTATTTTTGCATGCAACCTTGTAAATTGTTATTTTTGGAAAATGTTTTTTGCAGATCATTTAGTAAACCGATGCTTCTAATTGCTTACAAAACATCTGGTCGTTTGGTACAATTATAAAAAAAGTTATACTGTTTTAAAGTGCGTTCAAATACTTTCGTGGTTCACTGTAGGTTCGGAAAAGATTAGTTTTTGTGTCACAATTCTCGTTACATCATCTTAATGGTGTAAAGTTGACTTTAAAAGAGGCCTGCGAAAATGACGTGTTACAGTTTTTCGCCCAGAAATCACAGAAGTTCTACAGTGACGGGATTATGGTTTTACCTCGAAAACGCCAAAAAGTGGTCGATCAAAACGGCACATACTTGATTTGATAAACTTCATTTAAAATATGGAAAAAGCTTGATTCATTTCTGCATTAAGATACAAAGGAACTTTTTCCCCAACCCAATATACAGGTTGGTCATTTTATCTGAAGACATTGAAATATCTCGAGAACTATGCATCGGATCAAAACAAGAGGGTAATGAAAGTTGTTCGTCGCGAAGGGGGACATCCAATGATACTGTCACGTTCTCATGCAAACAGCATGGAACGCGCCTGTCCCCTGAGCGGGCCCATGACGCGCCGCGCCTGCCTAACGATACTTCTCGCCGCCGCGCCACCGCGCTCCCCTCCTCCACGCTCCGCACGCGTAACCTAGACCTGGCCGCTAATACTATAGCAGGTAGCCAGGGGATTTGTTTTCGCTAAAACGTTTCTCGCTGCAGAAAAAGCACCGCAGGGGTTCCTTCAAACCCCCGCAAGGTGGATACCTTTTCTCGCAGGAAAAACCGATCACCACCCGCATAAAAGCGAGACGACTAGACGAGTTGGAGAGTTAGACAAGCAGAATACAAGTCAAGAGTTCGAGCCAAGTTCTTTTTATTCAGTTGTTTTCGATATATCTACTGTGCGTTTCCTGGGCACGTAGGTAATCTTAAACAACATTTTACATATTTTTGGAACGGGCACAAGGGATGACACAAGCAGCGTCGATTAAGAAGAAGAAAGCGAGACGTGGAGGCAGACGACACCACCTCAAACAGCTAAAAAAGGCCTTTTACGCATTCGAGGACCAACCAGGAGAATTTATCCCGGACTTCGACGAAAAGAAGGAAGTCAGCTCCAGGCTTACCAGGATTAAAGCAGCTGCCCCGTCACTCCCCCAGTCCCAGTCTGATTGGAAACTCACCCCCACAGCGTTCACTTCGCGGAACTTCCCCGATATACTTAGAGTCCCCACCTCAGACCCGAGATATCAATACTACGCGGATAAATTGTTCCCGCATATGTAAACTCACCTAGTTTTAAATAAATAATTCTTATACCAGAAATTCAATCTCTTCTCACTTTGCTACCACCATTTTTTTTCCTTCCTCCACGATATTTATCGTTACCCACCTCGAGAACAGGTTGCCGCTCGTCTGTTCTCAACCTTAAGTTACAGGCTCTCCCAAAAGGAAGCCATAGCACGTAACAATACCAAACTCGACCCCTCACCACCACCCCCTGGGGGTGGGGGGAACCCCCATAATTCCCTTAAATGGGAACCCCCATTTTTTATTGCAGATTTAGATTCTCCAGGAAAAAAATACACGACAGTTCACAGATGGCGCTGTAATGGACAAAAATCAAAATGGGTAAAAAATCGTTGAAAATTGGGGATATCTCGAGAAATACACATCAGATCAGAAAAATAAAAGTAGACGTATGTGATATTTTAAAAAATGCTATTTGTTAGATAAACAACACCCGCATCTAGATCGCGCTCTGGTCGGCGTCACCGAAAAGTAGGAGCGTGTGCGAATCTATACAATTAAGAACACCGGAATCCGAAACGCGTTTGTAGTCAGTCTACGCATGAGCTCCCAATACGAACGACATACAAATGTGCGTGCGAAATACAAGCAGTGTAAATGTAAAGACGAAAAATAATTGTGAATTATATGTCAGTTATTCCATTACCACAGAAGTGTCTTGTTCTATACATAACACTATTCAATAACACCATAATTGACCCCCCACCACTACCTCCTGAGTGTGGGAGAGGGTATTATTTCAAAATCTTTAATGGGAAACCGTTAAGAAATTGTTAAAGATGCTTTCAGTTCTAATTCTGAAAGAAAAGTGACCTCTGACCGCACTGCACTGCCTTTTATACCTAGTAATAACACGTAGTTCGCCACACGCCCACAGTGACGCGTCGAGCAGTCCTCTCTTCGATTTTTTGGAGAAATACAATTATGAGAATGGGGTTTCCCATTGAAGATTTTGAAATAATTCCCTCTCCCACCCTCAGAAGGTGGTGGTGGGGGGTCAATTATGGTGTTATTGAATAGCATTTTTAAAAATATCCCATACGTCTACTTTTATTTTTCTGATCTGATGTGTATTTCTCGAGATATCTCCAATTTTCAACGATTTTTTACCCATTTTGATTTTTGTCCATTACAGCGCCATCTGTGAACCAAAATGCAAAAACTCCTAGGTCAAATTCGTGTATTTTTCCTGGAGAATCCAAATCTGCAATAAAAAATGGGGTTTCTTATTTAAGGGAATTATGGGGGTTCCCCCCACCCCCAGGGGGTGGCGGTGAGGGGTCGAGTTTGGTATCATTGGATGTCCCCCTTCGCGACGAACAACTTTCATTACCCACTTGTTTTGATCCGATGCATAGTTCTCGAGATATTTCAATGTCTTCAGATAAAATGACCACCCTGTATATGACCAGAGTGAGACCCAAGAAAACAGTTCCGCACCGGAACATGCTTACGTTGCCACGGAGCGTTCCAGAATACGGAAAATTTAATACAGTATTAGAAATAGTTTTCTGCGAATATCTCGAAAACTAAAATCGAGCGGCGGTAACATATATAGGGAAAAGTTGTTCAGAATGACGTGTTTCAAGGTCATCAAAATCGTTGAGGAGGGCAAAGTGCTATAAATGATTACCTTATATATTTATATTTATTTCACCTTAGTTGTTATCTTTAAAACACAACAGTAAATAAATATATGACTATAATCCGTATATGTGCACGTATAATAATATCAGAATTCATGAATATTCTGGTCTTTCACTGATAGTATGTGTCGCGCAGTAAATGTAGATTGTAAATGTTAGCGTCATGTGCTGCATAGGGATATTTGTTAGAGTAGGTTAGAGATAGGATGCGCGCACAGTTGTACGTTCAACGGTTTAAAAACGAGAGAAATCGTCCATCTTCAGATTAAGCGTGTCCGCAGTTGTAGCAAGTTATATCAAGTCGTAGGAAGAGATTGTAGATTTTGTATGAGTATATCACACGTGTGGTACTCCAAATATATACTAATTGTTCTAACAAACAGTTAGTTTCTTATACGCGTAAACACACGGGATAAAGGTACACGGCATTACCTAACGTAATCCCCAACATTTACAATTACAGTTATTTTAATATTTACATCAATTGCACACGTACTTGTATAAAAAACCGATGTTGATCTCCCATAGTAACTTTTAAGCGGTTAAAAAAGCCTGCTGATCCATTGAGCATGACCAAAAACCAAAGAGATGAAACATTATTCAGAGTTCTCGTAGCTATAAAAAATGTATACCTTAACGGGGTGCTTTACGAGAAACAAAACACCGAAATATTTTCGTTAGGCTTAAAGATCGAAGAAAACTTTGAAGAAGAAAGTTATACTGTTGCAGAAGTTAAATATGATGATTAGAGTGCTGATCATTATCCAAAATGAAAAATGTTTTTATTGATTGCAAGACAAGGAGTTAAATAAAAATTTCTTTCTTCTGTTAATGATCTTATTAAGGTGAAACTACGGCTGTGTTTCCCTTTACGTCCATCATCGTAATTGGATGAAATTTTGCAAATAGGTTCTTTTTAACTAAAATGATGATTGTCAGAAGGATTTTTGGCGACTCGAAAAGAACTTTTTATCATTTCGATGTCGGTCTCTACCTTACGGACTTACCGACTTTCTATCTTATGTCCGTCCTCCAATTGTTAAACCAATTAATTGGATATCTACAATCGGAAGATTATGCGATCAGCATTAATTAGGGTTAGGTGGTGGTGGGGCGGAGTGGGCCGGCCCGACCAGGGATACGAAAATCCAGCAGTAGTATTTTATTTTATTTTAATTATATTCCGGTACGTAATATAAAATGTTTGCAAAATTCGAATTGTTAACCAATTAATTGAATATCAACAATGGGAAGATTATGCGATCAGAATTAGTTAGGATTAAGTGGTGGTGGGGGCGGAGAGCCCTAACGGCCGGCCCGACAAGGAATACGAAAATCCCCAGTAGTAGTATTTTATTTTATTTTAATTACCTATATAAAAGAGAGAGCCGGTAAGTCGGTAAGGTAGGGAGTGACATTGAAATGGTAAAAAATTTTTCGATTCGCCAAAAATCCTTCTGACAATCATCATTTTAGTCTTTTTTGACTATAACTATTAACCTATTTCCAAAATTTCATCCAATTCTGATGATGGACCTAAACGGAAACTTCGCCGAAACTACTACACTGGTAGTCTAAAATCTTTTTAATATGTCCACTATTTTAAATTGTACGTACAAATTTTTGTCATAAATGCATAAAATCCGCAGTCTAATGATGATATACAAAGTTTTCTAATTGTTGTCTTCCATGCCGTTTGAAGGTCGTTTATGGTTTTTTAATGGCACCACATATTTTAAACTTTATCATGTAGCAGCTGATGTCAAGGCGAGTTCAACGATATGATGTGCTATGACCTTCAAATGACCTTGCACTTTTAAATAGATAGTTTGGGTACTCCATTTGCTCAACGAAAATTTAATTTCTTAATCCATTAAGTACACCGTTAACGAAAGATGATCTCATACATAAACATAATTAAATTGGTGGCTGGAGCAACGTCGGATGTGAGATTTCCTTAACACCTTGCTCTATTCCAACGAGTCAGATACGTCATTAAGATTTTAACAAAGTCTAACAAGTATGAATGTATAAATGTAAGTGTTTCTTTTTAGATGAAATAAAATTTGATTCGTCTGCAATAAATATTTACGCATTAAAATGAATGTAGCCATCCAAAAAATATAAATTTTAACTTTTCTCTTCTATGACATTTTTGGGAATAAAGTTTTAATCATTGTAACTGTAAAGAAGATGATACAGCAAGGGGTTAAGGTCTATTTTTGCTTTTATTGTTCTCCCATCAAATTCTGTTCCCCTTAAAAGTTGAATTTTATGTTATTCAACGTTGATCCAGCTAACAATTTAATTATTTAATTATTTAATTAATTTTAATTGTATCTATCTATTGAACTCGTAGGAGGTTTTAGAAATAAAAGTCGAATATTTACCACATGAGCTACAAACATATGCGCGACACAGCGTGCGTGAGTATGGGATATAAACGTTTCGACGTAAGAAATCTTCAACACTTGATTTTGCAAGCAGTTTTGACTCTTCATGGCTAGTATAATTACTGAATCCTTCATCCAAAGCTCCTGTCTCAACCTAAAATATAAACTTGATGTTGAATTAAAGTAAAAGTTTCAGAAATTGACAAATTCAAGTTTGGACAAAAAATTTAATTTTTAATTTCAAGTATGGGGTTGTGCTGTAACTATATGTATGTATGTACACTACCGCTCACTGAAGTTTGGCCACGAGAGAAAATTTTTAAATATAATAATTTAAAACGTTTCGCTTGTGCTTCAAGAAAGTTTATATTATTACATAGCCATTTTAAATAATCTTTCTACATAACTAATGAAGATTTTTCGAAGAAACATTACAAGAAACATTTGTTAGACACGATCAACGGTATTTCGGTATACTCGGTGTCGCGAATACCCCCCTTGACGTCTCGTCGCTGACGCGACAATTAGACACCTCGAAGCGTGCTCCCGTGTATGTTTATGGTGGGGACATCTATCGATGTTTGTAAATAGATCCCCCTGCCAGTTCAAAATAGGATTCCGTGTTAATCTCCTCTGCGAGCACACGCGAATTATACACGTCTTAACAAACCTTATAAAACCGACCGGTATCGTCTACCCTGTGAGAAACCGCGGTTTTATAACAATCTCTCCTCTGCGAGAATAATTCCAAACGTGATCTTACGTGCCACGTGCACGTTGTATAAAATAAAGACAAGTAGTGAAACCGTCACATATAACGTTACAAGACTCAGTTCGGTGATTTGTAGTGTTTTACACCTGATTCCCGAGCGTTCCCGTGATCCCGTCTTCGCACGCGATTCCAGCTACTTTTTAGTTCGCGGACCCTCTCGGTCGGTGCAACACATTAGTACCGTATTACGTACGGCTATTCGGTCCTGTAAATTTTCATCTTGTAGCCTACATTTGACCGCATACACGGAAATTGTATATTGCCGTCCGCGATTAAGGGTGTAGATCCGGCTCGAGCAAGAGTGTGGTGGCACACTCATACACCGCTAGACACTGTTTACATACACGAGGTTGCAAGGGTCCGGCTCCGGACGTTATTCCTCTCGCTAATGCACAATTTGGGGCCCATACGTAGTCACAATCGCTAGACAAAAGATAAATCTAGGGCGCGAGCTTGCCTATGTGGCCCACTTTTGCGTTTTCGAGGCGTAATTTGCATTATTCGGCAGCATGTAGCGGAGCCGCGAGAAGAATTGGGTGGCGCGATAGTGCTGCCACTGTCAAGAGACACACATTTTCTTAAATATCGAGAGAAGTGGGATCCTTATAGAAACGGTGGGAAGCTCGCGCCCTAGTGGGGACACATACAATGTCAATGAAACGTTTATTATGTTAAAACAAACGTATTTAAACTCACCGTTCGTCCGGAGCCGCAGCATATGTCAGAAGGGACGGTCCTCTGAAACTACAGCTCCGTCATTTTTCCGCTACGAGCGCTGATGTCTGTTTCTCATCGTTCAGTCGTCAGTCACCCGGTGATTCAGTCACTGTATCGGTAAAACAGAGGATGAGAAGTGTTTCCGGTAAATTAGGCTTCATACGAAAACATTACGTCATTATATGGCTGACGATGATGCTACGTTGGTGTGCTCGAGTGAGAGTGTGTGGCACAGACTCAACTGCTCGGGCAGCGTGTACGTGTGCCTAGGCGGATTGTGCAAGTGCAAGGGTTCGGTATCTGACGAACCATTTCTCTATAATGCACATTTCAGATCCCTACGTAGTCACAATCGCTAGATAAAAGATCAATCTAGGGCGCGAGCTTGTCAAAGTGGCCTACTTGTGCGTTTTCGATGCGTAATTTGCATTATTCGGCAGCACGTTGTCTCTCTGGGTAGGCCTGCTTACAGAGCCTCCCGGGCAGACATCATGCTGCCAAATAATGTAAATTACGCTTCGAAAACAGAAAAGTAGGCCACTTTGACAAGCTCGCGCCCTAGATTGATCTTTTATCTAGCGATTGTGACTACGTAGGGGTCCCAAATGTGCATTATAGAGAAATGGTTTGTCAGATACCGAACCCTTGCAATCCGCCTAGGCACACGTACGTGCTCGCCAAGCGCACACGCTTGCTGATGAAGCCTGACTTACCGGCAACATTTATTGATGCAGTGACTGCTGTCACCGTCGAGATGGTATCTCGTTGGCGCTGCTGTGCTTCTCGACGATTCAACTGTAGAAAATGTACCCAGCTCCCCTACTGGCCGGAGCTCAAACTAATTTCGTGGTCAAATCCGGAGCTAAGATCCCTTAAGTTCACTCGCTATTTCAGGTGCTGTTTTTCTGCGATTTCGTTTATGTATCGATCGAAGATATCGATCCTCTGCTGATGTGAGTAGTTACTCTCGACAGGCCTGGACATGTACAATGTTCTAATTCACCTGTATCTCGAAATCTTTACCCCTAATCGACTGTCGACGTCGATAAACGCATTTAGGTATTTCCTCTCTTAAAATGTTCATTGTATTGTTCCTTCGAAAAACCCTCATTAGTTATAAAGAAAGGTTATTTAAGACTACTATGTAATGTGGGGTGAGTGGTTCGGTGTGCGTGCGTGCGGACGATCGGATGTTGCGGCGGACCGGCGCACAGTGTCGCGAAATGCCTGTTTTTTGGACAAAATTCAATAACTTTTGTTCTATTTATGATAGAGACACGAAACAAAGTGGGTTTTTTTATTTATATTGAAAGCAATCTCAATATGATATTGTTGAGGTTATGTATTTAAATGTGGCGCGACTACAGGTACACGCGTTTTGACTAGAGCGGTAGCCGCGCATGTGTGCTTGACGAGAGTGGTAGCGTGCGAGTCAGTCGTACGATTTGCGATGTAAGAGTTGTACTGATTAACGATTGTGTCGATTTACGATTGAACTATACAAGCGAACAGTAACGCGTGCTACCTTAGATGTACTTATCTAATAAATATAATTGTTACCTTATTACATACAAACGTAACAGATATTAATATAAATACAGTCACTTATTTAACCATTGAAAAACGATATTTAAAACAAAATTTTTTGACAATTATTTACAAAGAGGCCGTTAATTATTTACAAAACTCCGATTTTAATGAAATTTAAATATGTTATAGATTTCGACATTTTGGACAACTTTTTCCGTTTCCGATATCGGAGGTCGCTTTTAGTTTTCGAGATATCCGCAAAAAACTATTGCTAATACTGCATTGAATTTTCCGTATTCTTATGTGGCATGTGGCAACGTAAGCCTGCTTTGGCGCAGCGTAATCAGCACCAGCTGATTACGACAGGCATTCCGAGAGGGAACGGTCAGGTGGGGCGCGTAAATCGCACCCTTATACCCTTGTTAACTAAATTAGCACACTCGGAGCGCATGGAGTGGTATGGTTAGAGTTAGCACAGCAGTGCCTAAATACGACGATGCACCGTAGCTTAGGCACGACGCCGTTCCGCGTCCTTTTTGGAACCCACCCCAGGCTACGGGACAGCCCGGAAGTCTGGGTATATCTAGAAAAAGAATGGATCACTCAATTCGAGGCCGAACGAGACGAAATACGAGACCGTTCCAAGAAAAACATCGAGGCGATACAGAAAGAAAACAGGAAGGGGTACAACAAAAGAAGAGTGGTCGCGAGGGAATACCGTGAGGACAACTTGGTGGCGATGAAGCGCACTCAGCAGAGGCCAGGGTTAAAGGTCGCTAATAAGTTTCTGGGACCATACACAGTCCACGAGCTGCCCTTCCGAACGTCGACAGCAGCGGACCACATGAAACCATGGAAACGAGTTCACGCTCAGCGTGACTGTGTATACCGCGCCCACGCGTAGTGTACATAACTGTAAATACTTTCGTGTATGTATATGTAATTGTTGTAAATATACGTGTCAAAAGTCGTGCTCGTCAATCTCCGTCTAAGAGTTCTCTCGTAATCGTCCCGTCGTCCTCACCAGCAACTTCCCGTCCCGAAACCGACGGAACAAAGAGGCTGGAGACGATATCCGGGGTCGAATATTAGCACAGGATGGACGAGTGTAGGGGCCAGAACCGTTAAGAGGAATCAACGGTTAACCGAGCGAGAACAGAAAAACGGCAAACGTTTTGCCGAATTGGTCGCCCGCGAATTGTCGAAACAATAAACACGGCAACAGGTGAATGTCCTAGCGAGCAAATGCGAGAGAGCGAGCGCGTGAGTGAGAGAGAGAAAGAGTCGTAAGAGGCAACGACCGCTAACTTTGTATGTGAGATAGAGATTATGAATGTTTGCGTAATTATTAAGGTATAAATATGAGGTAGGTCGCGGGAGCGACAGAGTTATCGTTTGATTTTCAAAGAGTATAGACGCAAAGATAAAGCTAGAGAGCTAGTTCGAGAGAAAGGGAGAGAGAGCGTTTCAGCTTAGAGAAGCCGGTCGTGTAAAATAGTGTATTTCAGTTAGCATTATTCGAATTAATAAACGTATCGTTTTTCCGTAACCAATTGATTTCGATCAGCCTGGCACAAATCCCTACATACATATAGGGTGTCCTGAGCTTCCGTTTGCGGTTGTATGAGAGGCTGTTGTGCGTAGTTTGCTGAGCGAGATTTCTGTGTGAAAGAGTGGAGTTGAAAGAAGTGTGCGTGGGGAAAGTGGCGGAGAGGGGTGAGTGGGGTCTAGAGATAGGCAGTAGAGAAAGGGCTAAGGGTGAGGGAGTGAGAGAAAGAGCAGTGGGGAAGGGAAAAGTGAGTGGAGTTAGTAGGCAGTAGACAGGTGGGCGCGGGAAAAGAGAGTAGGAGTGAAGGTGGCGCGACCTAGAGGGAGATAGATAGACTGGTAAGCGGAAAATTTGAGAAGGAGTAAGAGGGAAGAAAGAAGGAAGTATAGATAAAAATGGGTGAGTGAGGAGAAGAAGACAAGGATGAGGGGTGGGAGGATGAGAAACAAGGGAAAGGAAGAATGGGGAAGATTATGAAGGATGCTAACATAGAGCGGTGATTTAGTACGGAAAGTCTAGATATTGTGGGAAAGAAAAGAAGGTAGAGGGTGGGGGGAGGAGGTGTCACGTCTGCTGACGTGTTGCCATAGGTTATAAGTATAGTTAATGAGAGTAGGATATTGTAACCGTAATTATTAATAATATTCATTAGTTATAAGTAGTCATACTTCGCTCCGATCATCACATCTGATTCTCACCTCATAATACACCCATTCTTATCTTAACCCTTGTATAATAATCATATCTTAATGTATTCCCCGTAGTCATTAATCGCGCATCTTATAACATCCGTAGCGTTATGTCTAACGAGACTTCGCGTAGAAGATAAGACACCTATGTATTCGACCTCACGATCCTAAAAAGAGTTAATTCAGTTCAATTCGGACAGCCAGTCTGTCACGTTCGTTCAAGACTCCAGCGAGGCTCGTCGCCTCCTGGATGTCCCGGTCCGGACTCCGACGAGTCTTCGCTCTTATCCGCCTTCAAGTGGTCTTACTATATCATGCGATTCTAACTCATTATAATTCCACTTCGTACGTTACAAATATATCCCCAGTTATTAATTTAATAAGTGAGTCTCGCTTAGTTCTTCTCCCTACATTCTCGCGCTTGCGACACTCTCCTATTCAATTCACGTCATCACCGACGACGTGATCTTCCCAGGACGAGTGAGGATCATCGTCCTCCCTACGACGATCCAGCCTGATTCGACTGCAGCCGTCAACGAGCAACGAAAGCAGTTCGCATAAACGAAGCCTGCCTGTATTCACCGATCGCTATACTCAACTGTCCGACAAGTCGCTAAATATTTCCCTGCGAAGATTCGCGCCGTCTGTTATCTCTGTTCTCCCCACCGCTTTGGGCGAATCTACTACCTGTAAGCGTTAAGTAGTATACGCATTAGGGTGCGCCTACAATGCATCCTACGACCGACAGACATGGTGACCTCAGAGCCGTCTGGCAGACATTTCAAATGTGTGGGTAGGCCCAGGTAGGCCCGTCTGTGAGGCCTTTCTAGTTTCGTCCTGCATCAACCGACAAGACGGCCCTCGCGCCATATATTTCGGTGCAGCGTTCATTTCAAATAATTTTCATGTTGACAATTTTGAAGCATCCGTATTTTTAAAAATGGGTCAGTAAAGAGGACACTTGGGGCTATATTATCATTATTTTTATTTTTTTTATTTTCTGGTGCTTTCATAGCAATGCACCTGTTTAAAACAATTGCAAAATAAACTATGAAAACAAATATTTTCTGAACTGAAATAATTTTTATTAAATACTCTGATGGTTTTACTATGAGTACCCAAAACTAAGTTTCATCAATTTGCTAGTTTAGCCGTTATAATTTAATGAAAAATTGTGACACACACCTCATATTACACGTCCGTAAAACCAACAGTTTTCAAGATTTCAAAGTATTCTTTGAGATACGTCTATATTTTGCTAAAGACTGCAACATATTCAAATTTGAACAAAATTCGAAACAGTAGTCCTATTTCGCATGGAAAGATTCATGTGCACTAATTGTATATAGATTAACTCTCATGGAAGTATGGATACTCGAAAATAATAAAAAATTAAAACAATTAGAGGAAACTGCGATTTACATAGATCAATCGTAAGCAAAAAAATTCAAATTGCAATTTTTGAGAGAAAAGCTCTCTTAAATCCATTTAGTTCGTTATTACTTTATTGTCGGAGCCACGAAGAAAGACTCAGACATCTCCCTATACCTCAATAGCAATTATGTGCTATAAACCTTGCAGACCTCCACGGTCAGTTTTGGGCTGCAGCTAATCATCTTGGGGTTTCCCGTCAAACCCGCACACCATGTGCAGTGACTCTTTTATCTGTCTTCCACTTGGAAGACACTTTTGGCCAAGTTGAGATGGGACACCTTTCATGTAGTGAAAAAATATTTTCAATTTGTTTATGTCCAACAAGTAGTCTAATACAATGCCCGTACGAAGCGATAGCGGAACAGCAGTGGGTTTAAAGTTGTGCAGAATTACAATTGAATTACTCGAGGAATCGAAATTATTAGGCCGAAAAGAAAATTCTTGCTTTTTTAATTAAAATCAAAATAACAAAAACCGTAAGGACTTTCTCTCCGACCTAATACAAACTAATTGATTACATTGTAATTCAGTCATATTGTAATTTATAATTCGTATCTTCATTCAATTAAAGTTCAATGTAATTCGTAATTGCAATTGGAGTACAATTATAAAATAGCGGTACGTATTGTGAAGGAGGACGAGGAATAGAAACTACACCGCATGGACAGCAAACAAGAGCATATGAAAGAAAAACATAAAAATATATCCGCACTTCTTCAAAGTTCTGGACTATAATTTGAAGGACTGTATTTTAATGTAATATGTAATTCAGTGATGATGTAGCTGAATTACTATATAATTGAAATACAATGTAATTCAATTGTGTAATTGAATTAGCAAAACTCTGAGAGGGTTACGATATTAAACCGTTACCGCACGCTACTACACTATTGTAGAGGGTGGCAAGGCGCCATCTCGTATGGGTCCGAATTGGCGATATTGTATTGATGCGAGCGTGAGAAGAAGGTTCCTAAATAGGCAGGACTACGGTGACGTGTCTCTAGGTACGATGCGCGCCCGATTGGATCAGAGCAAAGGAGGCAGACCTCGTTTCACACGCATTTTCGGCTGTCGACGAAATATTGGCTACAGCGGCCACACATACCATGTAGAGTGCAACCTCGAAGTCAAAGCATTGGGACTACGGGCGCGGCTGTGGTGGGGATCGGCAGACCTAGCGATCATAGGCTCGATTTGTTTATGTGCCGTTCCCGGGGCTGTTCTCTATGGAGAGGTTTATGACAGGTCATTACTATTGAGCTGGAAGTCGACACTTTCTCGGACAACACGTGTTGACTTGTGTTAACTTAAAAATTACTTTACAGTAAAAGATTATGAACAGGACGCGCTAAAAACAGCTTTCTGAAAAATAGCTTCGCTGTCGATAGCCCAATAATGACCCGACCATTTGCATGCCCAATGTTTTATAGCCGCTACGCTATCGTACGTCGCACAGTGGTGCAAAATCCCCAAGACATGGCAATAATTCGTTTATTACGTCATTTTTAAAAATCTATGTGTATTGAAATACATTACAGTATTAATGCATCGATCATAGATTGTAATAGAACCTAACCCAAACACTGACATTGGAAAGAACTGTGACATACATTTGAAGGAAAAAATTTTGTCTCATTTCTTTGTTGTTTTTGTGTATATGCACTCCTTGATTTTCGAAAGTTTCATAGTGTACATATTATTCAGTGCGGTGAGTACATTACTTTAAATTATAAAAAATATAAAGCTAATTATTAATTTTTTGTATGTTATTGAGTCTCCGAGTCCCACCGATTTTTATTTGTTTGTAATCCAAAAGTTCGCGACTTTTTGTGACTTTCCGACAAAATAAAGTCACGATGGTTTTGGAAAGAGCGAGGTAAACGATTATTTCGAATCCACATTTATTAAGATTAAGATTTTTAAAACTAAGAAAATATGAAAACACTGTCCGAATACCCAAAGTCACAAGTTTTTCATTAAATTATAACCTAACCTAACCATAAGAATATTTAATAAAAATGATTTCAGTTGAAAAAATATTTATTTTCATAGTTTATTTTGCAATTGTTTTAAACAGGTCCATAGCTATCATAGCACCAGAAAATTGAAAAAAAAATTATGATAATATAGCCCCAAGTGTCCTCTTTACGGCCCCGTTTTTAAAAATACGGATACTCTTCAAAATTGGCGACATGAAAATTATTTAAAGTGAACGCTGTTTCGTCCTACGCCGGACGAAAATCAAAATTATTTGATTTTCCTCCTACGTCGTCAGACGTCGAGGCCCCATGGGGTTTGTCCATTGTTACCCTTCTCGAAGTACCTGAAAAAGGTTCGGCTCCCCGTGATTTTGACCATTTCGTCAGACGACGGGCCCACTGTAAGCACATTTTCCGGCAAAGTCGGCCGTACTGGCACCAACACATGCCTCTCGAGGCGCTCGAAACTCTCGTCTGTGTGGTCGGTTGTAGGACGAAGGACGAAAACGGCTCCACTGTAGGCGCACCCTTAGGGTAGACCTTAGTTATAATTGGTGAAAATTATTTTGTCGAATTCTTTTCGGGACACCCCCTAAAATTGTGGCACTTGACGCAAAAATAATGTGTGCAAAATTTGAAATCGATCGGATAATGGGAAGTGCTGCCGCTTCGACTTTTAAAATTTTTTAATTTTGTAACTCGACTTTCTCCACTGTAGTATATCATTAGTATATATTTTTATATATCGTTAAATTTGTCTTTTGACGCACTATAATAATGTAGAAACAAAATGTAGCATTAATTTTTAAAAAACATTCGTGACCTTGAAATCTCAAAAATTGACTTTTCAAAAAAATTTTTTTTGCATTATATTTAATTTAATAAACAACTTTTGTCTAAGAAATTTTTTTATATTTTTATAAATATACATTATACATATAATACAGTACATTATACAAAAAACTAAAATTATTTTAGAAAATTTCGTTGAAATAATTTATTTATCTCGTAATGACTTTTTTGATACATCTGGATATTGTTTCGTATTTTCGGAAATAATTTGTAAAATATATTGTTTCTCCTCTTCATTTTTTGATAATAACTGATTATAGTCTTGAATAAGCTTAATACCGCGCTCAGCAGTGTCATTAACAACTTTTAAGTTTTGTACAATGTTTAGTCCAAATTTGAAATCCTCGTCATCTTCCCACGAATCGGGATCTTTTTTAAAAAATTCTATAGGAATTGAAATCTTTGAAATCTTTCAAAAAATCGTAGTGTTTTGTGGGAAATAAAATGTTCAATTCCTTTACCAGCATAGTTTTTTAAGTTTTTTTCTTTTTTTTTTTTATTCAATGCAATTTGAATCTCTAGGTAGAGATTATTTTGCAATACATAATTTTTCAATACATTGTGATTCTTTTTATAATACAATACAAAATATAAATATACAGGGTGTCCCAAGACCCCTTCGACTCCGGGAAATGGGAGGTTCCTTAGGTCATTTGAAGCAACATTTTCCTTTGCACCAATGTCAGCCGGGGCTTTGTTTAGGAGTTATTAACGAAAAACACGGACCAATCAGAGCGCGACCTAGACGCGCGATGGCACGTTCAGCCCGGCGCGCCGGGAGACGAGCGCGGTGTAACGTCGCGATGCCGCAACGAACAAGAGTTTCTCGAGATTATGTGAATCCTCCCCGATTTGGATGAGCTTTGGATATGTTGTCAAGACCATGATTCTGAACAACATTACCCTTTACAGTTTTTGTCGGTCGGAAGAACTTTACTTGTCAATTCATATGGGTGGATCTCTTTACCCGACTTACGGCAACTTTACCCGAACGAGGGAAAAAGCAGAAACTGATTGTATTAAAACCTCACTTATTCAGCCGTAAATCCATTTGCTGCTTCGAAATGTGTGTCACTGGGTCACTCGGTGACGAACTGCACAGATGTCTTCAGGTATACGACAGTACCGAAAGCTAAGGGACGTACGGCCAGGTCGACGAACTGCACAGCCGGTGGTAAAAGGCCTAAGGGATGCCCGGTCAAGTCGACGATCCAGAATTTCAGTTTCACTTTCGAATCGATAAATAATTCGTATGTTTATTTCACACAGATGCCTTGAAATTTTTCCACACTCACAATCACTGTTCACATTTGTCAACACATAGTTATGCACTAATAATAATTGCCATATCCCTTGTCCTGCTGCACAAATCACAACAATCAGGTAATCCAATCACTAGACTGCGGATTTCATGCATTTGTAGCAAACATGAGTAGGTGCATTTTAAGACACTAGAGAGATTAAAGTAATTTCAGAACACCAATGTATTATTTTCAACTTCTTAAAATGATCACAGTAAGAATCAAATATCTGTCTGGCTCCTGTCCCTTGTAATAGCGGCAGTCAACTTTCATTTTACATAAAGATCCGCAGTCTAGTGATTAGATTAAATAATCGTTTAATTAGTTTAAGCAATTATTATTAGTGCATAACTATGTGTTGACAAATGTGAACAGTGATTGTGAGTGTGGAAAAATTTCAAGGCATCTGTGTGAAATAAACCTACGAATTATTTATCGATTCGAAAGTGAAACTGAAATTCTGGATCGTCGACTTGACCGCGCATCCCTTAGGCCTTCTACCACCGGCTGTGCAGTTCGTCGACCTGGCCGTACGTCCCTTAGCTTTCGGTACTGTCGTATACCTGAAGACATCTGTACAGTTCGTCACCGAGTGACCCAGTGACACACATTTCTAAGCAGCAAATGGATTTACGGCTGAATAAGTGAGTTTTCAATGCAATCAGTTTCTGCTTCTTCTCTCGTTCGGGTAACGTTGCCGTAAGTCGGGTAAAAAGATCCACCCATATGAATTGACAAGTAAAGTTCTTCCGCGACCGACAAAAAGTCTAAAGGAAATGTTGTTCAGAATCATGGTCTTGACAACATATCCAAAGCTCATCCAAATCGGGGAGGATTCACATAATCTCGAGAAACTCTTGTTCGTTACGGCATCGCGGCGTTACACCACGCTCGTCTCCCGGCGCGCCGCACAGTGGTCCAAACTGCCGATTTAGGAGTGCAAAAGTCAAAAAACCAAACATGAAGTAGGCATTTAATACTGTTTCTTACATCAACACATATGTCTGTAGAAGCTGAAATCGACAATATTACTTCTTAAATCAATTATTGTTAAGTGTGGCATAGGTTGAAAGTAGCAGTATGACAAGTACATCGATATAAAGGACATCCTTTTCAACTCTTATTTATTGTCTAGAACGATAATATTGATTTCTAATTATAATAGCCGTGTTCAGAAGCATTGGGAAGATATGAAAAAAAATATAAAACAATTTTTCGGAAATGTTTAAGTAATGTTCCTCAAGGAAGTATTAAGAAATTTATTTTTTAAGTTTGTTGTAGGAAATACTAATGGTATTCGCCCGTATTCGCGTTAATTTTTGCATGAATATTAGGAATGAAATATGTAGTTTATGGTTTCATCAAATTTATTTGTAGAAAAATGCAGATTAGTAAATTATTTTATTTTTTCTGGTACAGTTCGATGACGAGTACGCGTAGGACGTACATATATAATAGACATACTATTATAATAATATATAATAGACGATTAATAGACGTATTAGGCAATAATGTGCAAAGAATGCCTGGTGTTGTGGCATTGTTGTTGGAGGGCCGATTGGCAGTTCTTTTTGCGAGTCGTAGAGAGCGTAAACAAAAAGAGATTGATTTTCTATTATTATGGGCCTTCCACATGAATGTTTCCCATTCTTATTGTGTCGAAGAGATCGTTAACAGCTTAGATTGTGTTAGGTTATATAATTATATCTAATTAGATGTAAATATAATAGTATAACTAGATATAAATATTGTTTTGTTTTTATTTTTATTATTATTGTGTTTTTTATATGTATTATTATTGTTGTTGTCGTAAATTTCATTTCTGAAAATTATAATTTTGTAAAAAATGAAGAATTGTGCACAAGTTTTTCTTTTCTAACACTGTACATTAAAACTGGCATTATAAATTGAAATATGTTGCTTCGTCTTTGCTATATTTTAAGAAAAAAAGATATTTCAAAAAACTTACGGAACTCAATTAGCCTTCTTTATACTTATCTAATGTGTATAAAATACATGTAACACAGAATTATCGATTATTAGAAGCGTTTAGACTTTTGCACTCCTAAATCGGCCGTTTGGACCACTGTGCGCCGGGCTGAACGTGCCATCGCACGTCTAGGTCGCGCTCTGATTGGTCCGTGTTTTTCGTTAATAACTCCTAAACAAAGCCCCGGCTGACGTTGGTGCAAAGGAAAATGTTGCTTCAAATGACCTAAGGAACCTCCCATTTCCCGGAGTCGAAGGGGTCTTGGGACACCCTGTATATATAAATATATATATATATATATATATAATATATATATAATATATATATATATAATATATATAATATATATAATATATATATATATTATATATATTGTATATATAAATATATATATATATATATAAATATAAATAAACGTCGGTCAATACTCAAGTAGTTTTAAAGATGTACCGTTATCTTAAACTTTTAGATCACAGGCCTTCAAAAACGAGTAACTTATTTTGCATAATTCCACCGTAGGTCTGGAGAAAAGAACATTGCATGAAAGCGGAAGAAAAAAATGCAGTTTCTGTAATTGTTTGATAAATTCTAACCTCTGCTCATCAAACGTGGGACATTGCCATAACACATGGTCAATATCCTAAGTTTCATAACCGCAATGACATTTTGGATCATTTATGAAACCTATACGAAAGAGAGAACTGGCAAGATTGTAGTGTCCTGATCTACATCTGTTTACCGTTGTAATAATCTCACGTTGGAGATTTGTGTGACTGAACTACGGTTTTGACTTTCGGTTGTGGAAGTGTGTGAAGTAATTTACACCTTTGAATAAACCTTCTTTCTCTATGGTATTATATGTATTTTGTATTGCTACTGATTTAGCAGATTCCCTTAGATCCGTGAAGAGAATTTTGATGGAGGATGCTGCTATCGTGTTAGCCGCCGATTTCGCTAATGCGTCAGCAGTCTCGTTGCCCAGAATCCCCGAGTGAGCCGGTACCCAGTAAAATTTAATTTTACTGTCGTTTGAGGTCTCGGAGGCGAATTTGAAAACATTTTTTCTTATTTCGAGAATATAGGGATTTGTTTTTGTGTTTATAATAGGTTGTTGTAAGGAGAGTAGAGCGCTGAGAGAATCCGTAAAAATGAGAAAATTCTGATTGGGATGATTCAAAGCTATTTTTACAGCGTCGTTCAGGGCTATAGATTCTGCAGTGAAAATTGACGCGTTTTTGGTTAAACTTCTTACAACTGTTATATCTAAGTCCTTACAGACACATGCTGTTCCTACAGAAACTGAATTTTTAGACTTACTGCCGTCAGTGTACAGAGCATAGGATTTTTCTTCTTTAATTAAATTTTCAATTAATATATTGGGATTTTCTACATATGTAAGAAACGAACCAAATTCTGTGTTGATATAAATATTGCTAATGAAAGAATAATATTCTTGAACATCATTATTGTGGTTATTAGCGGCGTAAATATGATTGATTGAATTCTTGGTGTCTCTTATGCATTGATATAGAAGCCGGTTACTATTTTTACGCTTGATATACTTGTTATCAATAATTTTTCGGAGCCGTGAAATGCTTGCATAAATTATTGAGTATTGATTCGAATGAACCTTATTGAGGTAATTCATACATAAGAATCGGGATCGTTCTTGTATGAGTTGAAGTTTAGATTCCGATAACAGAATATTGGTAGGTGTACTGATTCTATACCCAAGGGCAAGTCTTAATGCCGCGAATTGAATTTTCTCTAACTTTTCCATTTGATGTAATACAAAGCAGCCATAGTCCAATATTGATCGAACAAGACTTTTGTAAAGTATAATTAAGGTTTCTGGATCTGATCCCCACCACGTGCCTCGAAGAAATTTGATTATGTTCATAGCTCTTGTGCATTTCTTTCGTATATGATCAATTTGATTTTTAAATGACAATTTGTAGTCGAATATTATACCCAAGAAGCGCACACATTCGCTTGATTTAATTGTAGTATTCTTGACTTTTATTTCTGTTTGTCCTGGGTGGACGTTGAGTCTGTTGAAATGCATAAAAACGGTTTTATGAGGAGAGAGTTCTAATCCCAAGTTACGTAAATTGATATCGATTTGCGACATAGCTTTTTCTAGTAATCTTTTACTATTGCTGACTGTGTATCTGTTACAATACAATGCAATATCATCTGCAAATTGAGAAACTATGACGCTCTTAGGTAAATTATCAGCAATGTTGGAAACGTATATATTGTATAAAAGCGGGCTAAGGACTCCGCCTTGAGGAACACCCTTAAACACTTTTCTAGCCTGGTCGCCTGTGAGATCTGTATATACTATTCTTTCAAAAGTTATGAATATAATAAATTTAATCATATTAATTGGACAACCAATACTTGTCAATTTTTGCAAAAGAATATTTATATTAACGTTATCGAATGCGCTGCTGACATCTAAAAATGTAGCTAAAAGGTTCTTTTTGTTATTAACGGATTCTTCAATGCTTAGGGTAATGTTGGTCAAATTGTCTATGGTGGATTGACCTTGGCGAAAACCCGTTTGAGATTTAGGAAGAACGTTATTTCGCTCAACCCACCAATCCAATCTATGTTTTGCCATTGATTCAAGAAGCTTGCATAGGCAGGATGTCAAAGATATAGCTCTCACATTTTTGCCGCCGGATTTTCCTATAAAATGGATATATGATTCTTTCCATTGTTCAGGAAAGCTGCCAGTAGTAAACATTTCATTATATATGTCTAGAAGAATTAATTTGTATTTGATTGGTAGTTTTTGAAGGATTTCGTAATCTAAACCGTCTGTGCCTGGAGCTGAACGAGTGTTTCTTTTTTTGAGAGCAATGTTAAACTCGGCAAAGTCAAAGAGTAAGCTGAGAAAATCGTTATCCTTACAAGTAGGCAATCTATCTGGATCATCAGAGACCCATGATGGACTAATTTTGTCTAGAGCTTCCCTGATTTTGGTTTCAGACTGGTGATTCTCAGGAGTGTGACAAGGTGTTACTTTAATCCATTTGTTCTTTAAGATTTTGCTGCGGTTCCAAACATATTTTTTGCTGGTGCGGAAATTAATACTCTTTGCAAAGTCTCTAAAATTGTCTCTCTTCTTTTTTTTGAAACTTTTTCTAGCCAGAGCCGAAAATTTTTTATATTCTATGTAATCATTACTGTTTTTAGTAAATTGCCATTTTTTGAAAGCCGCTTTTCTGAGCCTTTTGACCTTGTCACACTCCAAATCCCACCATGGTACCGGATTTCGATGGACTTTGTCATTAACAATTCTTTTTTTTGGGGTGTTTGCTATTACAGCATTTGTTAGTATATTGGTGAAAATATTATATTTTTCAGTTGCGGTTAAAAGGTCGTAATCTGTTGTCAAAAATCGATCATAATTTTTTTCTAGGTTAGTAGATACTTCATCCCAGTTTGTTCTTAATGATTTTAATCTGAACGACTTTTTGTGATATATACTTTTTTTAGTCGATACTGTTACAAATAAAGGGTAATGATCAGAGCCCCAAGTTTCGTCGTTTACTTCTACATTGATATTATGAGCTATGTTTGCTGAAGAGAATATAAGATCTAAATTGGACCTTATATCATTATTAAACTGAACATAGGTAATAGATTTTGAATTATGAAGAAATAAGTCAGATTTGTTATAACTATTAAAAAGTCTTTCACCATTAGTATCATTGTTTTTGCAATTCCAACTTGTATGATGAGCGTTGAAGTCGCCCATCAATATTGCATGTTGACTTTTATCTACCTGTGTGACTATTTCGTCCCACTGAGATTGTGAGAGTGTTGAATGGGGAGCTCTATAACATACGAATATATCTATTGCGGGGTTTATATTAGTAATCTTTATGCCAGCTAGTTCAACAGATTGATCAGGACACTTTAGATTTTGAAGTTCAAAGTAAGCTAAGTTATTGCGAATTAGAATAAGAATACCACCCCCTCTTGAATGCAGACGATCTTTCCTGAAGGTCTTGAAACCAGCGAAGTGAAAGTTTTTATCCGTTTGAGATTCTTCTGAGAGCCAGGATTCTACACATATCAAGATGTCCAGATTGATGAGGATATTGGGAAGTTCTTCTTTTCTTCTTAAGATGCTTCTTGGGTTCCAAAACAGTATATTCAAATCCTTATGATGATAGGTGGTCATGATCGGATTTATAGAATGTTCTTTTATTAAAGGTGATATTTTAAATGTTATAATTTATCAGATAATCGAGATTGGTCGGAGTCGTGATCAGAGTCAGACATATTTTGTAACAGGATTTTCTTTTTAATTCTCGTGCATCTTGATTTTAGACTTCGATCCTCGATATGTTTATGAACTATGTCAATCATTTCAATTAAACCATCTATGTCTTTGGTGAATTCCAAAGCAAATGAATTGTGTTGTCCTCGAGACTTTTCCAGAAACATTTTAAATTGGGTGCAAAACATAAAGATTAGGAGATTGCTCCAAGATGTCTTTAATTGGCGTAAGAATTTCATCTATATCCTTGGTACAGTTTTGTGAGGTATCTTCGCCAGTAAGTTTCTTTTTCTTGGTGATCGGTTTTTTGAAATTATCGTTCTTTGTCGTTGGTAAGGTAGGGGATGAGCTTCTTTCGTCAAAAGATCGATTTGTACATTCGTTTAACTTGGAGTACAGGATTTCATGAGGGGCCTCCGATGACGTGGATGATGGAACAGGTCTTTTAATACCTTTTTTCTCGTTATTTATGTCGTCTGTCTTTGAGAGAACACCCGGTGCATTGTCATTACTATCTTTGTTGACAGTATGCGTCAATTCGTTAAACGTAGGCCTTTCCTGGATTTGTTTCGGGCATGACTTTGCCACGTGCCCGTTCTGTTTACATATAAAGCAGCACGTTGAATCCGTGCTCAAGTAAGTCCAGTATGTTGTGTTGTCATTGTGTATTTGTAACTTGTCCGGAAGAAGGTGCTCGTCTTCTTCTTTGATATATATTTGGCGATGAAATGAAAAAATATGAGAGCGCCCAGGTTTGGTCAGCTCTGCTCTAACGTAATTCATTTGGGAAACCAATCTAATGCCTTTACTTTTTAACAAGTCGACTAATAATTCATGTGGTATGATCGGACTTACATTTAAGATGACAACTCTCTTATTTTTTTCCATTAGAGGTCTAATTGTTAATAAATGGTCCTTTACTTGTACTGACTTATTTGTTAGATTTTCTACTAAAGATCTGCTGGATAGAAAAGCACAAACTCTACCTCCTGAGATTTTTGATATAAACAAGATGTTTTCTATGCCCGTAATATTTTCCAAACCATCTAAATAGTCATCGTTAGTAATTCCTTCGATTGAGTCCATTATTATGGCCTGGTCCTTTTTTGGTCGAGTACTGTATGCTGTCACTCCAGCATAGGTTTGCATTACGGATGGTTGCATTGTACTTTGATTTTCCATATTGTTATGGCCCCTGTAGTCAGAAGCCACAGCACCAACCTGGTACAATTTTTCGAGACTGCGACAGCAGTCCGAAACTTAAAATTCAACAAAACCACTCCAGAAACTATTCCACTCTATAGTACAGTATAAACTCGTAGCAACTCGCAGTCAAATGACTGATCACTTTGAGAGCGCGACACGAAACACGTCTGCTCACTACGGTGTCTCAGACACCACCCCTAGTTTTTTAAGTCTTCACGAGTTATTTCATATTTCTTACATGATTCGTCGGTTTCAATGTTATCAGATTCGTCGATTTCAGTGGTGAGTGCCTCCACCATTCGTAATTTTGTATTCTTCTCCACGGTTTTGTATACAGGGTGTCTCAAAATTAGGTCCGGAGCCGAAAATGGGAGGTTCCTGAGGTCATTTCAAGCGACATTTTCCTTTGAAAAAATGTCGTCCGCGGCTTCGTTAACGAGTTATTAACGAAAAACACGGACCAATCAGAGCGCGAGCTAGACGCGTGCAGCCCGGCGCGCCGGCAACCGAGTGTCGGTGGCACGCCGCGATGTCGCAATGAACAAAAGTTTCTCGATGATGTGAATCCTCGCCAATTTCGATAAGCTTTGGATATGTTGTCAATACCATGATTCTGAACAACATTTCCCTTTACAGTTTCTGTCGATCAGCTTTAGTTTACGATATTATTGTAAAAATTTGTAATTGTAAATCGATCGATGTACTATTTTCTATCCGATTTCGATAAGCTTTGGATATGTTGTCAATACCATGATTCTGAACAACATTTCCCTTTACGGTTTTTGTCGGTCGGCTTTAGTTTACGATATTATTGTAAAAATTTGTAATTGTAAATCGATCGATGTATTGTACATAATATCTCCTCGCCGATTTCGATGAGCTTTATTTCAAAGGAAAAAGATATTTGAAACATCGAATTTATAACATATTTCAAAGTCATCGAAATCGGTGAGGACCCACATCATCGGCAACTTTACCCGAACGATAGAAGAAGCACAAACTTATTGAATTAAAAACTCACTTATTCAGCCGTAAATCCATTTGACTACCACATACAACCACCACACTTTCACATAATTGTTGAACTCGTAGCACACTTTTATAACTCGTATCGATATCGAACGAAATTACTTACTCCGACGCGGAAAGAGTTCGATGTTCTTCGCGATGCCGCGCGAAACTGTGCTCTCCCAGCGTACAATGTATTCGATGAAGGCGTCGTTTAAAACAAATGAAATCGTTTCCAAGGAGATATTGATTTTTCGAGAACCATATGGCATTGATTTTTCGAGAATCATATGATTCTCGAAAACACCGATTCTTGACGAACGAACGATGCCATGGACGAGATATCTCGTGTATCCTTATGCACACACCGCTAGATCACGTATACGTACGCGAGGACTGCAAGGGTCCGGGATTAGACTTCTGATTTCTCAATAATGCAAAGACGGGGTTTTTTAGTAGTCAAAATCGCTAGACGAAAGATCAATCTAGGATGCGATCATTCTCAAAAGTCCTATTTTTACGATTACGAGCAATGGTTTTGCAATATTCGGCTGCATGTTGTCCGTCGAAGAGGCTAGAACGCCGCACAGTGGGACCTTTCGTCCAAATCGGAGACAAAATCAAAGAACTTTCGGTAGAAATGAGATATGTAGAGCGATGAAATATTTTTTAAATTAAAGCTGAAACTTTGCAGAACACGGGAAAAATAGGGAGATTATGGTAAGAACGTTTTTTAACGTTGAGAAAATTCATTAAACATGTAGAATTTCAAGAAATCTATTTTGCAATATCCTGAGGTCGTAGAAAAATTTTGAGACCAGATTTGAAATCAGCGTGAAAAAATCGACGGGAAATGAAGTACAGCATGTTCAGAAAAAATTTTTTCCGCGCGTGGTATTGGAAAAACCACAATTTTCACGAAATTGTGCAAGTTTAACGAATTTTCTCAACGTTAAAAAACGTTCTTACCATAATCTCCCTATTTTTCCCGTGTTCTGCAAAGTTTCAGCTTTAATTTAAAAAATATTTCATCGCTCTACATATCTCATTTCTACCGAAAGTTCTTTGATTTTGTCTCCGATTTGGACGAAAGGTCCCACTGTGCGGCGTTCTAGCCTCTTCGACGGACAACATCCAGCCGAATATTGCAAAACCATTGCTCGTAATCGTAAAAATAGGACTTTTGAGAATGATCGCATCCTAGATTGATCTTTCGTCTAGCGATTTTGACTACTAAAAAACCCCGTCTTTGCATTATTGAGAAATTAGAAGTCTAATCCTGGACTAGGGATTGCAATCCCGCGTCATTAGTCCAGTCAACGAAAAATCGTTGAGGAAAATGGAAGGAACACAATTTTTAATTTTGGGACTTTGTTTGGACTAGTTAGGAGGTAAACATACTAAAAGTCCCCACTCCTAGGAGGTGAGCGGGGTGCAGGGGGCACATAGTTTCCGAAATATAAGCGGAAAACCGAAAAAGGGATCTTCTACGTGCCCCCTGCACCCGCTCACCTCCTAGGAGTGGGGACTTTTAGTATGTTTACCTCCTAACTAGTCCAAACAAAGTCCCAAAGTTGAAAATTGTGTTCCTTCCATTTTCCTCTACGATTTTTCGTTGACTGGACTAATGACGCGGGATCCCGCATCGTGGGATTGCAATCCCTATCCCGGACCCTTGCAGTCCTCGCATACGTATATGTGATCTAGCGGTGTGTGCATAAGGATACACGAGATATCTCGTCCATGGCATCGTTCGTTCGTCAAGAATCGGTGTTTTCGAGAATCATATCATTCTCGAAAAATCAATGCCATATGGTTCCTGAAAAATCAATATCTCCTTGGAAACGATTTCATTTGTTTTAAACGACGCCTTCATCGAATACATTGTACGCTGGGAGAGCACAGTTTCGCGCGGCATCGCGAAGAGCATCGAACTCTTTCCGCGTCGGAGTAAGTAATTTCGTTCGATATCGATACGAGTTATAAAAGTGTGCTACGAGTTCAACAATTATGTGAAAGTGTGGTGGTTGTATGTGGTAGTCAAATGGATTTACGGCTGAATAAGTGAGTTTTTAATTCAATAAGTTTGTGCTTCTTCTATCGTTCGGGTAAAGTTGCCGATGATGTGGGTCCTCACCGATTTCGATGACTTTGAAATATGTTATAAATTCGATGTTTTAAATATCTTTTTCCTATGAAATAAAGCTCATCGAAATCGGCGAGGAGATAGTATGTACAATACATCGATCGATTTACAATTACAAATTTTTACAATAATATCGTAAACTAAAGCCGACCGACAAAAACCGTAAAGGGAAATGTTGTTCAGAATCATGGTATTGACAACATATTCAAAGCTTATCGAAATCGGATAGAAAATAGTACATCGATCGATTTACAATTACAAATTTTTACAATAATATCGTAAACTAAAGCCGATCGACAGAAACTGTAACGGGAAATGTTGTTCAGAATCATGGTATTGACAACATATCCAAAGCTTATCGAAATTGGCGAGGATTCACATCATCGAGAAACTTTTGTTCATTGCGACATCGCGGCGTGCCACCGACACTCGGTTGCCGGCGCGCCGGGCTGCACGCGTCTAGCTCGCGCTCTGATTGGTCCGTGTTTTTCGTTAATAACTCGTTAACGAAGCCGCGGACGACATTTTTTCAAAGGAAAATGTCGCTTGAAATGACCTCAGGAACCTCCCATTTTCGGCTCCGGACCTAATTTTGAGACACCCTGTATACACAATATTGTATACCGTTCTACTGACGAAAAAATAAGTTCTATGGCATTAAAAAAATTTTGTAACCACTTATGGTATTTATCAACAGAAGCGGTAGCCTTAGCATTTTTTGATAAAACCGTGTCGATGCGGCAGCACTTCCCGTTATCCGATCGATTTCAAATGTTGCACACATTATTTTTACGTTAAGTGTGACAATTCTAGGGGGTGTCTCGAAAAAAATTCGAAAGTCGAAAAATAAGGTCCACCCTAATACGCATGTTCGCGGAAGTCGTGGTTCCCAGTCAGACGTCGGACGTAACGTGCCGCGTGGCATGGATAGTTTCGTGAAAGTCAGACTCCGGGACGTAACAGAGGAAAAAGCAGTTTTTCAAAGGAGTGACACAACAAGAAGGTCTCCGCAAGAAGTTAAAAGAGAGGAGGGAGGTGCATTTAAGGGAATGGAGGAAATGTTAAAAAGGTTAATGGGGGAGGTGAGGGGGATGAGGGAAGAGATGAAGGGGGAGAGGGAGGAAGGGTTAAAAAGGGAAAAGATAAACAAATGGATAGATAGCATAGAGGGAAGGGTAGTAAAAGTAGAGGGGAGAATAGAACAAATGGTAAGGGGGGAGGAGGAAGAGTGACAGAAACGTAGTGAAGGAGGGATAGGAGGAGGATTAGTAGAGGATAATAGGAGGAGAATTAGGAGACTAGAAATCATGCAAGATAGGAGAGAAAGAGAAGAGAACAGGAATAATATAATAATTAGAAGGATGCAGATAGAGGGAAAAGATTTGACAGAGGAAGTAAGGAGGGTGTGGGAGTCAATGGGAGTAAAAGATGAGGGAATTAAAGAGAGGGAAGTTCGGGAAGGTAGGAAAGGATGGGAGTGGGATGGTAATGGTTAAAATGGTTGGATATGGAACCAAAAAGGAAAGTAATGCAAAGGAGGAAAAATTTGAAAGGTAGGAAAGAAAGGTTAAGAAAGATGATGACCTATAACGGAGGAAGAAAGGAGGGCAAGGTGGAAAATAGAAAGGGAAGCGGAGAAGGAAAGAGTGAAAGGAAAGAATGTACAGGTATAATACATGAAAATGTGGGTGAATGGAAGGATGAGAAGTTGGGATGAAATAGAGGAAGATTGTATTTCTCTCTCTCTCTCTCTCTCTCTCTCTCGATATCGTAGGTTAAGGTAGATATAAGTTACAACGTAAGGTAGAATTAAGAATAGTTGATAAGGACGATTATGCGTGTGCGTGTGTGTGTGTGCGTGTGCGTGTGTGTGTGTGCGTGTGCGTGTGCGTGTGCGTGTGCGTGTGCGTGTGCGTGTGCGTGTGCGTGTGCGTGTGCGTGTGCGTGTGCGTGTGCGTGTGCGTGTGCGTGTGCGTGTGCGTGTGCGTGTGCGTGTGCGTGTGCGTGTGCGTGTGCGTGTGCGTGTGCGTGTGCGTGTGCGTGTGCGTGTGCGTGTGCGTGTGCGTGTGCGTGTGCGTGTGGATAAAGAAGAAGGAGATTATGAGAATTGTAACCCTAAGGGGAGTCAATAAAGTTATATAGAGTGTTTCGTCTAAAACAGGACACCTAAATATCTCTTCAGGTTATAGTGATGCAAAAAATATTTGTTACGTAATGTGTATGGTGTCAATGGACCACAATCTGGCACGAATATTTTTTTCCGAACGTCATTTTTTTGGAGTTATCTAGGTTGTAACGGTTCTGCTTCCGACGGAGAAGTCGTCGCGGCGTCGTATCCTCTCGTGCTGGAATAACTCGTCGAGCCGGGTTCGTCTACCGGCGAGAGAATCGACTGAAGCTGAAAATGGACGAGGTGCGCGGGACGTGAAATAACGACAACGTGTATGTGTATTTTACGGGCCTCACTGCTCGTACATTCGCGTAACCTTGTGTCTCATGGACGGTCTTACGGACCCGTGATTCTAGGGACGATCCTTGCGTGATCGTTCATCGCGACGCGACGCGTATTCGTGGACCTGGTGCTTGTGCCGGCGACTGGGTTCAGACAGGAGTGGTCGGGAAACCCTGCCACGAGTCGGGAAAATCCTCGTGGCGGTTCTACGGCAAATGTAGAGGATGCTGCCCCTACATTTAATCGTCTCCGGTAGCTGTCGGAGTTCTCGGGATGCTGCCCGAGAGGTTTGCTCAGGATGCTGCCTGAGCGGCAGAGAGGGATGCTGCCCTCTCTGTTTGGCGTGTATGCTGTCACGCCGGTGGGAACTAGGTTAGGTAGGAAGGTGTTCCTGGGATGCTGCCCAGGCTGGAAAAGAGGCCCGTGCCTCGTTTGCATCGCCTTTTATAGGCGGCGGTTGGTGGTGAGGGGAATGGTGCGGGGAGAACGGATGTGTGACGTCGAGTTTCCGTATCCGTTAAGATGGCGGAACCTCGACGTCCGTTTCCCGCCGAATATGTCCTGGAGCGCGGGGATCGTGCATCGTGACGCGTCGTACGCGGACGACGCGTTCGGTAATCCTCGGCGTCGATCGGTTGTGTTCGGCGCGTGTCTAATAGTAACAGGCCTGCACCGTACAGGTCTGTTACAAGGTCATTGATGTTTTTTGATACATAACTACATTTTTATTTTATTACATCGGATAACTGATCGAAAAATACATTCAGATATGTATTGTTGGAATCGTAAAAATAGAATTTGAATTTGGCGCTCCCTACTGCGACCTGCGTCGGCATCGCTGCCCATAGACGGTATAGTATATAGAGTAGGCACCGCCGCCTCTCTCTTGCGCGTACTGCGTGCTACGCATCTTGTACTCACTTGTCCTTCATTATAACCATGTGCCGGGCATAGCCCTCAATAAAGTTACACAAGTTAATTCCACATGAGACAATTCTCATCCTTTTCCATCAGGTTATGGGCCCAGAAATTGTGTAAAAATATTGTGCTGGAGACTACATGTTCTCCGAGAGGAATAAACACAATAAAGTATTAAAGTGTTTTTCAGTGTATAACCTCAAAAATTAGAAGGCACATGGTGAGAGTAGTTTTCTATCGGTCTGTGTGACGAAGAAAGTTTCCTGTGTGGATAATAGGAAAAATAATCTGTGTGATAAATATCTGTGTGATAAATATACAATATGAGTTCAGTGGACATTGCGCAAAATTTCCAAATAGAGAAATTAATCGGCAGAGAGAACTTCACATCATGGAAAATTGCCATGCGTGCATTGCTCGAGTGCGAAGACCTGTGGGGATGTGTCGAAGGCTCCGCTACACATATTCAAAATCACCAGAAGATGCTGAGGGCGAGAGCAAAAAATTATTCTGTCCATAGAAAAACAGAATTATGGTCACATACAAGGTACTCTCACGCCAAAAGAAACGTGGAACAAACTCGTTGAAACCTTCGAGGACAATGGATTAACCCGAAAGGTAGGACTATTGAAATCACTCACTTCTATAAAATTGACTGAGTGTAAAGACGTTGATGAATACGTAAATCTAATAATGGATACTGCTCATAAATTAAAGGAAATCGACTTCCATATTGAAGAAGAAATGATTGGAACACTCGTGCTGTCCGGTCTACCTGAATGCTATAAGCCGATGATAATGGCTTGAGAAAACTCCGGAGCGAAGATAACGGGAGACTCTATTAAAATAAAACTACTCCAGGAAGTAAATCCTCGAAATCCAGAGAAATCTCAAACAGAAGAAACCACGTTTTACTCAAAGGGCAAATATTCAACCAGAAGGAATGAAAAATGGCAAAAATGTTATGCCTGCGGAAGAAATGGACACCTTGCAAACAAGTGTTGGTCAAAAACCAAAAAGAAACATGTGGAAAACTCTACAGACAGGAGTGGTCCATCGTCAAAATCTTTTCTGGCCCTCGCTGCTATTGAAGACACGAACCAAAAAGAATGGTTCATCGATTCGTGTGCTTCAACGCACATCACAAATAAGGAGAGCTGGATTGAGAACGTGGAAAAGTGCAACAGCCAAATAATGACCGCAAACAAGCAGAGTTTGCAGGGAGAATACAAGGGCACCGTTAATATACAAGTGCTTGGGAGAAATAAAATAAGCAACATTAAAGTGAAGGATGTTGCCTACATTCCTGAAGCTGCTGGGAACTTGATGTCGGTCAGCAAAATAACCGAAAACGGAAACATTGTGGAATTCCACAAGAAGGGTTTCATCATCAAGGACGAAGAAACCAAAGCTGAGATCACAAGAGGATACAAGAAAAATGGCGTTTACGTGTTGCCGACTCACAAGGACAGCGTGATGAGTGCTACGTTCAACGACTCCAACTTGTGGCATCGTAGGTTAGGTCACTTGAATCGGGCCAGCATGAAAATACTCAAGGGTAAATACGACTTTGAAGCACTGAAAATAGAGGTAAGCGATAAAATTTGTCAAGCATGTGTTGCTGGAAAACAAGCGAAATTACCCTTTACTGAAAGTTGTAATAAGCGTGCGAACAATTTGTTAGAATTAGTTCATTCAGATGTTTGCGGGCCCATGTCTATCAACTCTATCGGCGGTTCTAGATACTTCCTAATATTCGTAGATGACTTTTCTAGAAAATTCTTTGTTTACTTTATGAAACACAAGAGTGAAGCTTTTGATAAATTTAAAGAATTTAAAGCTCTTGTTGAAAAACAAACTGGAAAGCAAATAAAGATTCTTAGGTCCGATAACGGTCGCGAATACGTTAATCTCAAATTTAAAGAATTCCTTAGGTCAAATGGTATCAGACACCAAACTACGATACCATACAATCCGCAACAAAATGGAATTGCGGAACGCGCGAATAGGACTGTAGTCGAAAGAGCAAGGACCATGTTGATAGATGCTGGATTAGGAAAAGAATATTGGGCTGAAGCTTCAAACACAGCTGTACATCTCATAAATAGATCACCTTCAAAAATACTAGGTGGAAAACTTCCCGAAGAAGAATGGAGCGGAATAAGACCTGACATAAAATACTTAAAAATATTTGGCTGCATGGCTCTGGTACATATTCCAAAAGAGAAAAGAGGTAAATGGGATGCAAAGGCAGAAAAAATGACCTTCGTAGGGTATAATGAAGACGTCAAAGGCTATAAATTTATTAACCCTCGCACAAAGAAGGTAACATTCGCCAGAGATGTTGTTTTTCTCGAAAATGAACCTTTTAGGGAACCGAAACCACAGAAAAATATCCCGAGAATCACATTTCGAGAAGAAAATGAAGATATTCATGAGAAAACGCCTGAGTGGCACGAAGATGTTAAAATAAAAAATGAAAACATCCATGAGAAAACGCCTGAGCCGCATGAAGACGTCAAAACGAAAAATGAAGACATTCATGAAAAAACGCCTGAGCGACATGAAAATGTTAAAATAGAAAATGAAAACCAACAAAACGAAAATCAACCTAGGAGATCCAATAGAGAACGGAAACAAGTAGTCAGAGAGGGGTACGTAACATACTTAACCGTAAACGACGAAACCCCTATCCCCGAATCTGAGGAGAATGCGCTGAACGGGCCTGAGAAAGAAAAATGGGCTGAAGCCATTAAAAGGGAACTAAAGTCCCTACAAGAAAATAACACTTGGGTAAGTGTAAACGAACCAATAGACAATGTAAAAACTCTCGGGACCAAATGGGTCTTTAAAAGAAAATATTCTAGCAAAAATGGTACAATCTACAAAGCGCGTTTGGTGATACAGGGTTTTGCTCAAACCCACGGGGTAGATTATAATGAAACCCTTGCCCCGGTGGCAAAATATAGTACAATTCGATATCTTTTATCTCTAGCTGTTCAAAAGAACTTAAAAATAATGCATTTAGATGTTGAAACTGCATATTTAAACGGAGAATTAGACGAAGACATATTCATAAAAACCCCGAAATTGTTGATAGACACCTACGGCGATAAAATATTAAAATTAAAAAAACGGTATACGGCTTAAAGCAAAGCGGTAGGATGTGGTACCAAAAATTAAATGAAACATTGCAACAACTAGGACTAAATAGATTAAAATCCGACCAATGTATTTACATAAAGCGCAACGACGATAAAGTGCTAATTATTGCAGTATATGTAGACGATTTGCTTATCCTTTATAATAATGAAGAAATAGCGCTCGATATTAAGAAAAAATTAATGAATGCTTTTAAGATGCGCGATCTAGGAAAAGTGCGAGAATTTTTAGGAATGCAAATAGAATACGATGAACGTATCGGCGAACTCAGTATTTGTCAATCGAATTATATTAAAAGAGTACTTGAGAAGTTCGACATGTATGACTGCAATCCAGTGAAAGTTCCTATGAGTGTAGATGCAAAAAATAATATGGAATCAGCTGAAAATGAACAGACTGAATGCGATATGAAAGGGATACCGTATCAAGAAGCGATAGGTAGTTTATTGTACATAAGCCAGATCTCTAGACCAGACATTGCTCACGCGGTTAATGCCGTCAGTTCCTATTCACAAAATCCAAAGAAATGTCATTGGATGGTGGTTAAACGTATAATGAGGTATTTAAAGGGTACCATTAATATAAAATTGTCATATAGGAGGGATGGAAACCCAGAAGTAAAGGGTTTTAGTGACGCAGATTGGGCAAATAACAGTAGAAATCGAAAGTCCATAACAGGGTGCGTATATACGGCATCAGGCGGAGCAATTTCCTGGTTTAGTAAAAGACAAGCAACGGTAGCATTGTCAACCGTCGAAGCGGAATACATAGCACTTTCCTTTGCTTGTCAAGAAGCAGTCTGGTTAAGAGAACTAATTAAAGAAATAGGCTTCAAATTGCAAAGTGATTGCATCACAATTCACTGTGATAATAAAGGAGCAATATGTGCATCCAAAAATAATGAAAGTAGTCAAAGAACAAAACACATAGACGTGCGCCATCACTTTGTAAACGAAAAGATTGAAAAACAAGTCATAAATGATATATATTTAGAAGGCGAAAAAATGTTAGCTGATGGCTTAACCAAAGCATTACCAAGCGAGAAACATAATTATTTTGTAAAAGCGTTAGGATTAAACGAAACTTGTAACACGCCGAGTAATGCTCAAAATAGTTAAATAAACTAGGCATAAGGATAAATACATAACAAAAGACAGCGCGAAGCAAGCGCCCAAAGATTGACTGATTTATTTATTTTCAGAGGGGGCGCGTTACAAAGTAAACATGAAAAAATACAAGCGCCCAAAGACTGATTTATTCATTTTTAAAGGGGGCGCGTTACAATGTAAAAAATAAAGAAATACAAGGTTCAAACTATTTTTTAAGGGGGCGTGTTGGAATCGTAAAAATAGAATTTGAATTTGGCGCTTCCTACTGCGACCTGCGTCGGCATCGCTGCCCATAGACGGTATAGTATATAGAGTAGGCACCGCCGCCTCTCTCTTGCGCGTACTGCGTGCTACGCATCTTGTACTCACTTGTCCTTCATTATAACCATGTGCCGGGCATAGCCCTCAATAAAGTTACACAAGTTAATTCCACATGAGACAATTCTCATCCTTTTCCATCATGTATAATAACATAATCTTGAAATGACTTTGATCTTCGAAAATTAAAGTTTTAACTTCAGATCAAGCTCAAGGTTACCGCTTACGGCTTAATCCACCCTTATATGTATATTTGAATAAACAGGATAGTTACTGGACAGTGCTATGGATACAAGAGAGCGATGTTAAAGGAGCAAGAGTTTGATATAATCTGACGAAAATGGAAAAGAATCGGAAAAATGTTGACTAGAAAAATTCCCTCCACGGATAGGATTCGTATAATGGGGGTCAACCTTATATATACATTCTTCGCTACGAATAATAACAATGACGAAAATCGTGGGGAACTACCCTGTATAAAACAAGCTTTCAATTTCGACATGCTACTGACGTATTTTGGGTTTGAACTTTAATTATTTTCATCATGAGTCTAACTCTATGTATACATATTTTCATTCAAGTGTGTAACCGCACTATTGTTACCCCTTTATATATTAACCGTTCCTACCAAGGTTGAAGGGTTAACGAGCACGCACTCGTCGGAAAACTCACCGTCGTTGTTCGGTGCAGCGAGAGGACCTACGCAGGGCACGATAACGTGGCCGTGGCGAGTCGTCCGCAGACCGAACGTTCCGATGAGTTAATCCCTCAAAATGCGTACCGTGAGCAACAGGGTGAAAGACCAAGTATAAAATTGCGAAAAACCGAACAGCACTGCTGGAGAATAACGGGAGCGGCGAACGATTTCGAATTGAACAGAATCACGGGTGAGTGTAGACAATTCGATCAGCGTCGGCAGGGCACGATAACGTGGTCGTGGCGATTCTGCTGTTGTCTAGATACACCCGTTATCTGGATAACTCGATCTCTCAGCCTTTGATAAGTAAATGCAAGTAAGAGCAGAAAATCGATCGGTGCTGCCGGTAATCACGGGAGCGGCGATCGACTCCGATTTATTCGATCGCCCACAACCGTGCGTGGAAACTCGTACTCAGAGCTGGTGTAACCATATGCGATTCGTATAAAACATCCTAAACATAATCAATACCTCAACCGATACCTCTACCGACACCTCAATCAATATCCCAATCGATATCCCAACGACATGCTGATAAGAAAACCATTCGATAGACAATTCACTGAGACCCAATCGATACCCCCCACTATGCGCCGATAAGACCCATTATACATATATGCCCGATGAGCCACTGTAACAATGGTAATAAAAAGATTGTCTTTTCCCACGAACAAATCTCATTTCGCTTCACCTCACCTTTTAAGAGTCGTAAGATATATCTTTTCGCGAGTTAATCTTTCTTTTATTTCAATCGCGGTAAAGTACGATTGTTAGTTCGATGACTATACGTTAGTTTTCTTCTTTCCTCGATTGTGCCGCGTGACACTGGCATTTCTGCTCTTGTATTTAAACTTCAACTCTTCAATTTCCATTTCAACTCGTCAATTTCAACTTCAACTCTTCAATTTTTCAAATTTCGATTTTAACATCAATTTCAAGTTCAATTTCTACTCTTCTATTTCAACATCAACTCTTCAATTTCCATTTCAACTTCATTTTCAACTTCAATTTTTTAAAGGCTATAGCCGGGTTTGATGGTGAAATCTGCCCCGGCGGGATTTTAATCGGACTTGGACCATTCGATAGCCTACCCAAAAAACCCATATCTGCCAAGTTTCAGCCCTCTATCTCATCTGTAAGGGTAGTTATCGAGAAAAATCGAAAAACCAGTTTTTGGCCCATTTTCCCTATTTATTGACAATTAAAAATTCTGAAAAAAATCTGACATATTTCGGACACCAAGCCACATAGTAGGTATCACTTTCAGATTTTTCCGCTTTCGCCACTGGGGTTGGATTGGTACCTGCTCGGCGTTTCGCCACGGAGGTGGAGGGACTCCCGTCGGTGTTTCACCTCTGGGGCCAGTGTTCCGATTGAACCCACCGTAACTCGCGCATGCGCGGCAATTTCAGCCTCAGTACCGCAACTATTTCGATGAAATCGGGTGGCTTGAACACCTCACAGACTTTTAAAAAGTCTTTCTTCACTATTAACTGCCATTGTATAATAAAATATTAACGTTCCGCGTCACGTCTCTCGTCCATCAGTCGTCCCGCTAATAACACCGGTACATTCCCGCCAATATAACTGCCTCAAGTCATCAGGGCACTGGCCGCTCTGCTGCGTCATTGTAGATACGCTACTGTCTTGGCCGCGCATGCGCGAGTTACGGTGAGTTCAAACGGAACACTGACTGGGGCCGGGTTGGTTCCTGCTCGGCGTTTCGCCACTGAGGTGGAGGGACTCCCGTCGGTATTCCACCACTCGGGCCGGGTGGTTCTTACTCGTCGTTTCGCCACTGAGGTGGAGGGAATGGTCGGTCGGTCGTGGACGGAGGCTCGGGAACCGGGGACCGAAGACGACCCCGAATTGACGTTTGTCCGGGGTATTTATCCGCGGACGCGTTCGTCTTTACACGCGAGAAACCTGTTCGTCGCGGTGGCCCTCTCGCGGTCGCGGTCTCGCGGCCGGCTCGTAGGCGCGGAGTTCCGACGGTGCTGTATTGGTGGGGATAGCTTCGAGCCAGGAAGGATGTAACCGTCACAACCTTCTTAGAGGACCGTGTCAAAAATCATTTTTTTACACATTAGCGATAATAAATAAAAAGCGAGGAGCGCTAAACTGACACGGCCCCTTCTTAAAGATCTTCTGCGACACGGTCCCCTCTTAAAGATGTTTAAGAGGGGACCGTGTCACTGTTTCCGTCTGCCATCGCCATCCAGCTATCGTAAACACTCATTTGAACTGAGTTCGATTTCTTATCGATGTCATGCAAGATGTAAGAGGACCGTGTCACTGTTTCTGTCTGCCATCACCATACAGCCAGCTATCGTAAACGCTCATTAAGAGGAGCGTTTCAAATCATTTCTTCCATCTTCTTATTGTAGTTGGTGGGGATGGTAAGAATGAATGAACAGGACGCGATGGAACGCGAAGTCTTCGCGAATGTTCCATTAATGATTAACTGCTGGAACTTCGAAATGAAATACGGAATCAAAACTGTATGAATACTGAAAAAAATGTAAACTGAGTTTTTCTTGAGATATATTTCTGTCAATTCTTCATCTCCGCTCTCTGTCTCTATCTCCCTGGTTATTACAATTTATGGATAGACCGTATGGCGATTCTTAACTTCATCAATCGATTGAATCAGTCTTCGATTTTTCCATGATTTCTTCTTTTAATCGTACACATTAATCAATCTTGACTAAAATTTTAATCGATTAATGCCCAACTCTGGGGTATTTGGCCGAAAATCTAGAAAGAAGTCAATTTCTAAATTTTTCCGTTTGTCATGGAATTTTTTCTATCCAACGTAGTTAAAGGTCGCTTGTAGTATACTTCGTTGAAAGCCAAGAGATTTTACGCCACGGTTTCTGAAACTGCGTCCGTTCATTGGAAATTTTCAAGTGTTTTGAGGAAAATTGTGTAAATTCTTGTATTACAGAAGTTTTTCAGTTAGGTGTACAGAGCACTTTCGCACAGATTTCATTTTGTTATGATCTAAATTAGTATAGTTATTAATATTTGTGAACATAATCCATCATTCTGTAAATTTTTTTACGATTATAAAGTTTATTGACGATTTTGTTATCGAGCGGAGATTTCGACGAACGTCTAATCTCGCGAGTTCGATGAACGTCTTGTTTAATTTCATAAATATACAACGGTCCCCTCTGAAAGATCTTATCGATGTAATGCAAGATGCAAGAGGACCGTGTCGCTGTTTCTGTCTGCCATCGCCATACAGCCAGCTATCGTAAACACTCATTAAGAGTAGCATTTCAAATCATTTCTTCCATCTTTTTATTGTAGTTGGTGGGGATGGTAAGAATGAATGAACAGGACGCGATGGAACGCGAAGTCTTCGCGAACGTTCCATCGTTGCAAGCGTTTGTCGTGTTGAGATTCAAAGATCAACCATTTTTCGCGTACTGCCCGTTGGACTTGTTGCGTGTGTGTGGAATATTATATGGATATATTTTTTACATTAGTGGTAGGGGTATCCATTATAAATTGCTCGTAACAGTTGTCGTATGAAGTTATACCATAAAAAAAAACGTCGACAATCAGGGTCGCTATACGAAGTTACATCGCGTGTGTGTTTTTATCATCCGACCAGCCAACTTCGCGCATCCCCCTTTCTTCAACGGAAAGTACAATAAAAAATTAATAAACGATGTAAAATCTAGTGAAAAAAACTTTCTTTATTTAGATGAATCGTATCAGTCACATCATTGACATGGATGGGTTCATTGTGGGGAAAAAATTTATATGCAAAGAATTAGCCATGATCGATGTTTGTCACGACGGCTCGTTCGAACTCTCCGAATTTCGCTTGGGGAAGAACGTTGTTTATCCGACGCTGACAAAAAGTCTGCATGGTATGTCAGCAATTTCATACACGGGATTCCATTTCAAGATTTCGGCTATGAAAAATATCAACAGTACGATATATTCGGAGTAATTCAAAATTTTGTGCGCGATTACGCGAATCCTGTCGTAGCGTACAAAGGTGGATGTTTCGAGAGAGAGAGAGAGACATCCTTCGAAAAATGAAAATAAACTCGATAAATTTGGACGATTTCAACTGTCCGAAATACGATGTACTAGTTCGCGATCCCGTGTATGAAATTGCAAACGACAAACCGTGTCGACTTCACCGTTGACGACCGACAAAAACGTCACATACCATTGCAGTCTGCGCGAAGTACAAACATTTTGAGCACGAGTTAACAATTATTTTAAAAAAATGTAAAGTATCAGTTATAAAGACGCGACTTTGAATTTTTTTCCCCGCGAGTCAAAACCACAAACACGACACCTCTTTTTAGGTTTTTTTGATTTTTTTCACACAGTGTTTCACAATGATTGCGAAATTGAAGATTGATCCTGGACGAACCGCGGTATGGACGTCTGCGGATTCGTTAAAGAATCGCCGCTCAAAGGTAAATAAATTTTCAAGGAAAAAATATCCCAAAGTATATAACATGATATATAACTGTCTATCTGTCTGTTCGCAGGAAACAAAAATAATGAAGACAAATGACAAGAAATTCGCTGCAATAATTATATTTTAATTATTTTTTAATATATATTTGTATAATTAAAGAGTAGATAAGAGTAACTTTTCACTAATGTAAAAAATATCTCGCTGTATGGGGAGGGGGCGATATTATTACTGTAACTGTTTTCTTTTTAATAAATACGAGTTAATTGTATGAGTAGGAGGAGGAGGCGGAGGAGGAGGATTGGTTTTAAATAAAAAATAAGATCTTTCTTAAAATTTTTTTATTTGATAAAGTATGAAACAGCTAACGAATGAACAGTGCGAGGCACTTATCAACGCAGCGCATTGCAACATTTGCGAAAAACAATGTGAGGAAAACGATATACGGGTGCGCGATCATTGTCATCTAACAGGACGATATAGAGGCCCCACGCATCAAGATTGCAATTTAAATTTCAAAAATTCGTTTTGCATTCCCATAGTTTTCCACAATTTATCCGGGTACGATTCACATTTCATTATCGAAGAAATAGCTAATGCGTTTGAAGGTAGTGTCAACGTATTACCAATAACTAAAGAAAAGTATATTTCATTTACAAAAATGTTGATGATCAGCAATCAGATTCGCGTAATTGTATTAAATTACGATTCATCGATTCGTACAAAAAATGTTTGAATACAAGTCTCGACAAATTAGCATCTTTCGTGAAATGTCACTAAATTTCTCGATCCAGCCCACTGTGTTAATAATTCAAACCTAATTTTATATATTTTAGCATAGCATCCCACGTGAAACCTGGTAAAGTGTAATAATATGGTGGATCTAAACTGTAGCTCTTGATGCAAGTTTTTATGAAAATTTTCAAAAACATCAGCCAGTAACAAAACATCAGCTTTCAAATACAGATCGCTGTAAACACCCAAAGTGTTTATGTTGAAACGCTTCCACACATTCTCGGCATGCGCATAATCACTAGACTGCGGATTTGATACATTTATGGCGAAATGAGTATGTGCAATTTAAAGCAGTGGACAGGTTAACAGGATTTAAAAATATCAATGTACTCGTTTCAGCTAATTAATATCATTAGAGAAAAAATTATATTTCTATTTGGCTCCTATGTTGTGCAATTTATGAAGACAATTTTTATTTTTCATATAGATCCGCAATCTAATAATCACGTTCGGATACAGTTTCGCCTGTCAACGAACTGTAAAATGACTCGCAAACAAAGATCGTCTAATTTATCTACGCAATCGAGGTATTCGTATGGAAAGAGACACCCTTTCGCGTCAACAACATGAAATTTTCTATGGAAAGATTTTGAAATTCGGAACGCGTAAAATTGTCAATTTGTTTGTGTCGAGGAAAGATGCTAATTTGTCGAGACTTGTATTCAAACATTTTTTGTACGAATCGATGAATCGTAATTTAATACAATTACGCGAATCTGATTGCTGATCTTCACCATTTTTGTAAATGAAATATACTTTTCTTTAGTTATTGGTAATACGTTGACACTACCTTCAAACGCATTAGCTATTTCTTCGATAATGAAATGTGAATCGTACCCGGATAAATTGTGGAAAACTATGGGAATGCAAAACGAATTTTTGAAATTTAAATTGCAATCTTGATGCGTGGGGCCTCTATATCGTCCTGTTAGATGACAATGATCGCGCACCCGTATATCGTTTTCCTCACATTGTTTTTCGCAAATGTTGCAATGCGCTGCGTTGATAAGTGCCTCGCACTGTTCATTCGTTAGCTGTTTCATACTTTATCAAATAAAAAAATTTTAAGAAAGATCTTATTTTTTATTTAAAACCAATCCTCCTCCTCCGCCTCCTCCTCCTACTCATACAATTAACTCGTATTTATTAAAAAGAAAACAGTTACAGTAATAATATCGCCCCCTCCCCATACAGCGAGATATTTTTTACATTAGTGAAAAGTTACTCTTATCTACTCTTTAATTATACAAATATATATTAAAAAATAATTAAAATATAATTATTGCAGCGAATTTCTTGTCATTTGTCTTCATTATTTTTGTTTCCTGCGAACAGACAGATAGACAGTTATATATCATGTTATATACTTTGGGATATTTTTTCCTTGAAAATTTATTTACCTTTGAGCGGCGATTCTTTAACGAATCCGCAGACGTCCATACCGCGGTTCGTCCAGGATCAATCTTCAATTTCGCAATCATTGTGAAACACTGTGTGAAAAAAATCAAAAAAACGTAAAAAGAGGTGTCGTGTTTGTGGTTTTGACTCGCGGGGAAAAAAATTCAAAGTCGCGTCTTTATAACTGATACTTTACATTTTTTTAAAATAATTGTTAACTCGTGCTCAAAATGTTTGTACTTCGCGCAGACTGCAATGGTATGTGACGTTTTTGTCGGTCGTCAACGGTGAAGTCGACACGGTTTGTCGTTGGCAATTTCATACACGGGATCGCGAACTAGTACATCGTATTTCGGACAGTTGAAATCGTCCAAATTTATCGAGTTTATTTTCATTTTTCGAAGGATGTCTCTCTCTCTCTCTCGAAACATCCACCTTTGTACGCTACGACAGGATTCGCGTAATCGCGCACAAAATTTTGAATTACTTCTAATATATCGTACTGTTGATATTTTTCATAGCCGAAATCTTGAAATGGAATCCCGTGTATGAAATTGCTGACATACCATGCAGACTTTTTGTCAGCGTCGGATAAACAACGTTCTTCCCCAAGCGAAATTCGGAGAGTTCGAACGAGCCGTCGTGACAAACATCGATCATGGCTAATTCTTTGCATATAAATTTTTTCCCCACAATGAACCCATCCATGTCAATGATGTGACTGATACGATTCATCTAAATAAAGAAAGTTTTTTTCACTAGATTTTACATCGTTTATTAATTTTTTATTGTACTTTCCGTTGAAGAAAGGGGGATGCGCGAAGTTGGCTGGTCGGATGATAAAAACACACACGCGATGTAACTTCGTATAGCGACCCTGATTGTCGACGTTTTTTTTTTATGGTATAACTTCATACGACGACTGTTACGAGCAATTTATAATGAATACCCCTACCACTAATGTAAAAAATATATCCATATAATATTCCACACACACGCAACAAGTCCAACGGGCAGTACGCGAAAAATGGTTGATCTTTGAATCTCCACACGACAAACGCTTGCAACGATGGAACGTTCGCGAAGACTTCGCGTTCCATCGCGTCCTGTTCATTCATTCTTACCATCCCCACCAACTACAATAAAAAGATGGAAGAAATGATTTGAAATGCTAATCTTAATGAGTGTTTACGATAGCTGGCTGTATGGCGATGGCAGACAGAAACAGCGACACGGTCCTCTTACATCTTGCATTACATCGATAAGATCTTTCAGAGGGGACCGTTGTATATTTATGAAATTAAACAAGACGTTCATCGAACTCGCGAGATTAGACGTTCGTCGAAATCTCCGCTCGATAACAAAATCGTCAATAAACTTTATAATCGTAAAAAAATTTACAGAATGATGGATTATGTTCACAAATATTAATAACTATACTAATTTAGATCATAACAAAATGAAATCTGTGCGAAAGTAAAATAACGACTAATCTTCAGAACATAAGTAATACTCGGTATACCACTTACACTTATTACGATTTTAAACAAGGTAACTACAGTAGTATTAATAATTACCTAAATCATATTCAATGGGATATTTTGCTTGCAAATACTAATGTAGACGATTCTACAAAAATTTTGTATGACCACCTTTATTTTGCGATCGAGAACTTTGTCCCAAAAAAGTACAATAACCTTTCATCTTTTCCCAAATGGTTTTCACATACCTTAATTGGATTAGTTCGAAAATAGAAACGGGCTCATAGAGTCTTTAAAAGGAGTAATCAACTATGTGACTACTTGACTTTTGTCAAATAGCGAGCTCAGTGTAAAAGAATTGCAAAACATTGCTATCCTTTGTACGTGCGCAAAACTGAACCATCTGTTCAAAATAATATAAAATCCTTTTGGACTTTTTTTTTAAAGGAGGGACAAAGGAGGGATTTGGATCCTTTTGGATAAAATCCTTTTGGACTTATGTTAATTCTAAGCGAAAAGCGCCTGTCTTACCAAACAAAATGCTTTATAAGGAAAATGTGGCAATAAGTGACGACAAAATTGCGAATTTCTTTGGTTCGTTTTTTGGATCAGTCTATCGAAATGTCACTACGGATTATAAAATCCTTGAAAATGGTTGTAACCCCTGTTTTTCTGACCTCGATATTAACATTAGCGATATTTATACTAAATTAACTGAACTTGATGTCAACAAAGGACCTGGCATAGATGGCATTCCTCCCTTGTTTTTCAGAATGTGCAGCTTTATTTTATCACAGCCGCTTTGGATAATCTTCAACAAATCTTTAAAATCAGGTATATTCCCTTCACTTTGGAAAACCAGTCTGGTTACATCCATTTTCAAGAAAGGCGACAAATCTAATATTGAAAATTTTAGACCTATAAACATCAGTAGCGTTATGCCTAAGATCTTCGAAGATATTGTCACACATAAGTTATACAGTACTGTTTCTCTCTCGATATGTGAACAACAGCATGGTTTCGTTAACAAGCGATCAACAACCACTAACCTAGCGCTGTATTGCAACTTTGTCTCATCTTTTTTGGATGCTAATCTACAGGTTGACACAATTTTTACATATTTTCAAAAAGCTTTTGATACGGTAAATCATTCCCTTTTAATTGAGAAGCTTGCAGCATTTGGCTGCAAGGGAAATTTATTGTCATGGCTTGAAAGTTACCTCACAAACCGTTTTCAAATTGTGCGTATACGCAGTTGCCTATCATCTCCTATACATGTTCTATCAGGTGTACCTCAAGGCTCCCACCTCGGTCCGCTTCACCCGTTTCACTCATGGAATATAACGCACATGTCGCATTTCAAAATCGATTTTCTCGAATACGGGTTCGCGTTGACAGCTAAAACCAATTGCATAGTTCATGAGGGTGTCGTAAACTATGTCCACACTAAAACTCGTTGCGATCCTGCGTTCTCGATACGCGAGGTCTCCTCCTCCTCGTGAGCCTGGACTCGATCCGGTAACCACGTACGAGTCACTTCGAGGCTCGCGTGCGATTAAGAAAATAGAGATATTAAAACTCTTAATCTCCGAATTCGAGTTCCGTCGAATTCCTTAATCGAATTCTTTAATCTCGCATTGGAGTCGTTTATAGCTAATTATTGGCACAAATAACTACGAGTAGCTTATTGGTAATTACGTAAAGTGTTTATTCAGAGCATTGAGGCTCCTTTTCAATCGTAATTTGCGTATCGCCGACGAGGTGACTTATTACGGTTGTGCCGTTCGCCGTCGAAAGGCAAATCCTAGTCGCGTAATGCGAATTAATTGTGGAAACATTTAAAGAATTTATTTAGGGCAATGAGGCTCTGTTTAATCTTGTGATGTGCGTCTTGCCAATGAGACAAATTAATACGGTTGTGTTTCTGTTATAGTGTTTGTTCAGAGAATTGAGGCTCCTTTCCATTGACGATTTGCGTACCGTCTATGAGGTGATTTGTTCAATTGTGTTCATTTTTCAGCATCGAAGCTCCTTTTCATTTGTAACTTGCGTATCGGGACTGATTGCCGCTCCTACGCGATTTCGTGCAGACCCATCTAGTATTTCCGCGTTTAATTTATTGGGTTTCTCGTAATTAAACGAGATACACGATAAAATTCGTTCAGAACGGACAGCAGGAAAATTCGCATATCGCCATGGCCACGCATGCGTGCCCTGCGTAGATATCCGTAATTCTTCCACCACGATGTGTGATCGCCTCGTGAGCAGGAGCCGATTGCTCTTCCCGGAATCATCCGACGGGACCGATCGTTTTGCCTGATCTTGCCAGCCTGATTCTTAACAAGGTTTATACCTGTTGGTCCTGCTAACGAGGAGACCTCACGTCGGAACGCAACGTGTTTTTGTGTGGGCATAGCTTACGCACCCTCATGAACTATCCAATTGGTTTTAGCCGCCAACGCGAACCAGTTTTCGAGATAATCGATATTGAAATGCGACATGTGCGTGAAATATTACTTTAGGTATCTTGTAAACCTCGGAGCTACTTACCCTCGGTCCGGGTTAATAATGTCCACGGTCATTAAGGGCATGGGTCTAACGAACCCTCACGGTCATAAAATGCAGTCCCAGGATACACGCTCGCGTTCGTTAAGCACGGTCCGACTGACCCTCAACTGAGCGTCTCAACTGAGCATCTTACTTGATTGCTGCATCCACAATCGGCACGTCTAAGTACGATACAGATCGAACACAGATCTGCGCGCGTCTAAGGCAGGACCTGTTGGACTAGCCTTACCCACGAGTCCTCCAACAGGTTGTACCGGACAGGCCTGTCACTAGTAGAACCGAGTATCAAGTCGCACCTAATAGAACCGAACCGAGCCGAACGAAACCGAACCGAACCGAACCGTCGCGCACCACCGATACGCGCCCCGCGCCGCGCAATCACCGCGCCACGAAACGAACACCGATGGGAACCAGTCGACGGATTTTCCCACGAGCGTGAGAAACACCGTGAGAACATTCGCGAATTTCCGCACCGCACCATCGCCCGAGCCACCGACTGAACAGCTATAAAAGCTGCCACGCAATCGCGAGGGGCCTTCTTATCTGAGACACGATTCAGAACGGATCGTTCCTGTCAGTATCCTCTGTAAGTATCCCTCCCGGTGACGAACTACGTTCCACCAAACAGAATACGGCGCACCGCCATTCTGTTAACCTATCTTCCTGTTCCATGGGAGCATCCCACCGGTGACGAACTACGTTCCACCAAAGTAGAGCACGGCGCACCGCCACTCTGAAGGCCAAGGTGTACCACCAGCTACCTCGTCAAGGCGTACCGTCAACGAGAACGACCGACGAGCACGATGAACCATCACTCGTCGCCGTAGAACCAACCGAGAGGATTATGACGCACGTTGAACCACCACGTCGAACGTCCGACCGACCTGACTCGGGCAGGGAATTCCCTACCGTCCAAGCTATCCGTTTTTCCCGTCACGAAACAAGTTCGCGACGCGTCCGAGAAAGCTACGCGTCTGCGTACCTGAAGATTGCGATCACCGCGTCCGAGAAAGTTACGCGTCGCCGTACCTGAAGATCGCGATCACCGCGTCATTATCCGCGAAGACTGAAACCCGGAGAACGCGTTCGCGAACTCGCCGGCAGCGAGCAGTCAGTGAAATCGCCTGTGTCGTTATTTTCAAACCCGCGTACCACGTCCAGTTCCCCATCGACATTCTTTCTCTCGTTAAACATCGAACTCTGGATCGGCGAGCTATAATGACGGAGAGGAAGCCTACGACGTGAAAAGGAAGACACCGGAGGAAACCAGGATGTTACAAGGTCTAGGACGAAACGCGATCCCTCCAATCAATTACCACTCCACACGATCCATTAATTTAACGGTTGAAATAGTTGTCCAAGATTAACTTGGCGGGCAACGATTCGAACAATCGCGAACTTACAGTTTTCACAAACGAACAATTTGAATATCGACAATTCCGCGAATGAACAGATACCGTTGTCGTTCACTCTGGTAAATTCAACATTCACAGAATATATCTTATTTAACCAGATTTCAATCTGCAACAATTATTTATATTCGCCTGAACCTTTCCGCTGTCCAGTGCCTGAAGGCACGAACCTCTCGGGGCAACCTTCGGGTATCGTAATTCCTGTTGCTATTAAAATATTCGATCCCACTGGTGTATCTAGATCAGGCATGCACAACTGGACGGTTTGAGAGCGGGAGCTCTCGACTCGGCTCATGAGCCGGGTCAGAGCTGGCTGGCACACGTAGGGTGGGGAGAACTGCAACATTGTACGTGTTCCCCTTCCATACGTTCGAGTTAAGTCTCGGCTCTGAGAGCGGCCGGGAGCCACTTGCCAACTCATGAGCCGCTCTGAGAGCTACGAGCTATGCATGACTGGTCTAGATTGGCGCAGAGTTGTCACGGCGACGTTCTCGTGCCCTGCCAACTCTGAGTACGAGGATGTACGCACATTCGTGAGGAACTGAATAAATCGGAGTCTATCGCCGCTCCCGTGATTACTGGCAGCACCGGTCAACTCTCCGCTGTTGCACAAGGGGAATTTTGTGGCAGAACAGTTTCAAAGATTAGGCTGAAAGATCGAATCATACGGATAGCGGGTGTGTCTAGAATCTAGACTCTAGACTATTGCAGAGTCGTCACGGCCACGCTATCGTGCCCTGCCGACTCCGATCAAGAGTGTCCACGCACAGTCGTAAATCCTTTTCGATTCGGAACCGATCATCACTCCTGTGACTCTCCAACCGTACCGTTCGGTTCTCCGCAATTTTCTGATTTGGTCTTTCACCCTTTTTATAACGGCACGAATCGGGAGGGATTAACTAATCGGAACGGTTAGTCTGTCGACGTCTCGCCACGGCCCTGCCGAGGTCCTCACGTTGTACTGAATAATTACGATGAGTTTCCTGACGGGTACGTGCCCGTTACCCATTAAATCTTGTTAGGATAACTGACTGTCTGTCAGAGATAATGTATAATATTATTGGGAAATAACAATAGTTTGGTTACAATTGTAGGATCTCAGGAAAAATGAGGGCACCGCCGCCGCGGAAATCGAACCCCGGCCTCACTGGTGGTAGCCGATCGACTAACGCGCTCACCTACCGAACCCTCCCATTCTTCCCAATCTCCTACAGTACACTTGACCTGGGGGTCCTGATCCCACACAATGTGTATCTAGCAAAGCTGTGAAAACATCCAAATATTTTTTAAACAATTGTAACCGTTCTGGTTACACATCTCCGTAGTATATCAATCAATATCGATATCTACTGCAGCGGCCGTGATGTCATCTGTGATCTATACAGGGTGTCCCAAAATTCGTGAAAATCCCGAAAGGGGGTGGTCCCTGAGACCATTCTAAGAGACATTTTCCTTTGCACCAATGTCAACTGCGGCTTTGTTTAGGAGTTATTAACAAAAAACACGGACCAATCAGAGCGCGTCCTGGCCCGCCGCGCCGCGCCGCGCCGGCAAGCGAGTGTCGGTGGTACGCCGTGAGATCGCAACGAACAAGAGTTTCTCGATAATGTGAATCCTCTCCGATTTCGATGAGCTTTGGATACGTTGTCCAGACCATGATTCTGAACAACATTTCTCTTTAGACTTTTTGGCGATCGGCTTTAGTTTACGAAATAATCGTAAAAAAAGAGAAGAAGCAGAAACTGATTGAATTAAAAACTCACGTATTCAGCCGTAAATCCATTTGCTGCTTCGAAATGTATGTCACTGGGTCACTCGGTGACGAACTGCACAGATGTCTTCAGGTACACGGCACTACCGAAAGCCAAGGGACGTACGGCCAGGTCGACGAACTGCACAGCCGGTGGTAGAAGGTCTAAGGGAAGCGCGGTCAAGTCGACGATCCAGAATTTCACTTTCACTTTCGAATCGATAAATAATTCGTATGTTTATTTCACACAGATGCCTTGAAATTTTTCCACACTCACAATCACTGTTCACATTTGTCAACACATAGTTATGCACTAATAATAATTGCCATATCCCTTGTACTGCTGCACAAATCACAACAATCAGGTAATGTAATCACTAGACTGCGGATTTCATGCATTTGTAGCAAACATGAGTAGGTGCATTTTAAGACACTAGAGAGATTAAAGTAATTTCAAAACACCAATGTATTATTTTCAAATTCTTAAAATGATCACAGTAAGAATCAAATATCTGTCTGGCTCCTGTCCCTTGTAATAGCGGCAGCCAACATTCATTTTGCATAAAGATTCGCAGTCTAGTGATTAGTTTAAATATCACAGTCAAAAAAACAGCTAATACATAGCAACCGTTAGCTTTGAATTTACAAGTCTTTGGAGATGTTCTCTCTACCGCGGCTCGAACGACACTGATTTTCCGCAAGATTTTTCTAAAGTATTTAGGAAGGGCATTTAGAGTGTCGAAATTCGAAATGCACGCTGTAGCACGAGAACGACGGGACGGTTGGACGAAAAACAGGATACGAGAAGGACCGCTTTAAGACTTACGGCAATCACATGTTTAGGTTTTCCTGTAGATTGGTACGCAGAGTCGATGGGTAACCGTTCGAAAACGTCGTCTGTCCTTCTTTTAGAAAGTTTCTTAAGGAAGGTATAGGACAATAGGGATGCTACGCTGACCTGACATTTTTACCCCTTGCTGGGTAAAAGGACAGATGACGTTTTCGAACAGTTACCCATCGACTCTGCGTACCAACCTGCAGGAAAAACTAAACATGTGTTTGCCACAAAGCTTACAGCGGTCCTTCTCGCATTCTGTTTTTCGTATAACCGTCCCGTCGTTCTCGTGCTACAGCGTGCATTTCGAATTTCGACACTCTAAATGCCCTTCCTAAATTCTTTAGAAAAATCTTGAGGAAAATCAGTGTCGTTCGAGCCGTGGTAGAGAGAACATCTCCAAAGACTTGTCAATTCAAAGCTAACGGTTGCTATTAGCTGTGTTTTTGATAGTGATATTTAAACTAATCACTAGACTGCGAATCTTTATGCAAAATGAATGTTGGCTGCCGCTATTACAAGGGACAGGGGAGCCAGACAGATATTTGATTCTTACTGTGATCATTTTAAGAAGTTGAAAATAATACTATGGTGCTTTGAAATTATTTTAATCTCTCTACTGTATTAAAGTGCACCTACTCATATTTGCTACAAATGCATGAAATCCGCAGTCTAGTGATTGCATTACCTGATTGTTGTGATTTGTGCAGCAGTACAAGGGATATGGAAATTATTATTAGTGCATAACTATGTGTTGACAAATGTGAACAGTGATTGTGAGTGTGGATAAATTTCAAGGCATCTGTGTAAAATAAACATAAGAATTATTTATCGATTCGAAAGTGAAAGTTAAATTCTGGATCGTCGACTTGACCGCGCATCCCTTAGGCCTTCTACCACCGGCTGTGCAGCTCGTCGACCTGGCCGTACGTCCCTTGGCTTTCGGTACTGCCGTGTACCTGAAGACATCTGTGCAGTTCGTCACCAAGTGACCCAGTGACACACATTTCGAAGCAGCAAATGGATTTACGGCTGAATACGTGAGTTTTTAATTCAATCAGTTTCTGCTTCTTCTCTTTTTTTACGATTATCTCGTAAACTAAAGCCGATCGCCAAAAAGTCTAAAGAGAAATGTTGTTCAGAATCATGGTCTTGACAACATATCCAAAGCTCATCAAAATCGGAGAGGGTTCACATTATCGAGAAACTCTTGTTCGTTGCGATGTCGCGGCGTACCACGGACACTCGCTTGCCGGCGCGGCGTGGCGCGCCGGGCCAGGGCGCGCTCTGATTGGTCCGTGATTTTCGTTAATAACTCCTAAACAAAGCCGCAGTTGACATTAGTGCAAAGGACAATGTCTCTTAGAATGGTCTCAGGAACCACCCCCTTTCGGGATTTTCACGAATTTTGGGACACCCTGTATAGAGAACAAGATGCGCGCGCATCGATCCCCTCACGATAATGATCGAAGGAGATCGATGCGACCAGCGGATTGAGCACTCTGCGTTTGGACTCGATCCGATAAGCACGCACGAGTCAATTTGCGTTCCGCGTGTAATTCAGAAATCGAGTAAGATTTAGACTTGTCGTCTACGTATTGCCAGTAAGCCCAATTATTTTCGATTTTGTTGCCATCCCGGCTAAAGGGTTATTCTAGTCGCGGATTGCATATCATTCGCATCAAGATTTGCGAATAGTTTGTTATCTAATTGCGAAAAGTATTCTTGTAGAGCGTTGCTGCGCTGTTAATAATGTGATTTGAGAATCGCCACTAAGGCAAATTATTCCATTGTGTTCACAGCCCGGCTCAAGGGCATTTCTTGTCGCGTATTGCGAAGCGTTGGCATAAATTGCTGCTTATCAATTAAACTTTCGTTATAAAAATTGATTGTGTGAGCATTACAGCTCCGTTTGCTTCATGATTTAAAATTGCGTCGACGCGGCGAGTTGTATTATTGTGTTCAATTAACGCTGTGACGTGGCAGTTTTGCCTACGTCCTCCGACACCGGGTATCGGAAGATCGGGTCACCCACTGGCAGCGAAATATGCGAGATGGGCCGTGGCGAGCGCTCGCCCTGGGCACGAACGAGACCCATGGGCGAGTTCTCATATTTTTGAGCGTCGCGCCAATTTGCGCGACGCGTGTCTGCAGGACCGTAACCGGACCCCAAGGGGGGACCCGGCCCACCTCTCCCGCCGAGAAATGGAAAAAGGATCGGCGCCGGTGAAAACTCCCACACCGAGGAAGCGAGGGATCAACGTGGCCCAGGATAGACAACCTGAAGGCGCCGACGAGGACATGCGATGCCAAGCCAGGAATCTCAGCTGCCTCGCCGTTGCCTCATCCGGAGAAAAACCTGGCCAGTTGCCGGATTGGCTCGCGTCAATCGCCTCTGAGGGAAGCGGCGAATCAACGAACATCGCTGCCGGAGAACCAACGGAACGCCGGACGCCAGGGACCGTCGCGCGAGGCTAGGCCCCGTCCAAAAATCTATTAGCGATAGGTCGAATTCTACGCGGAGGGACGAGAGCGGAAAGGGGAGGACGCTTTGCTTCCGCGTTCCCGAGTCATCGCGTAAATGATCACTTCTTCGTTGGTTTTAGAGCGAGTCAGTCGCGAGTCGAATACCTTAACTGTTGCGTATTAATAGTCATCTTTGTTATATTTGCGAAGCGAAGATGCCGGATCCAAGGGACGTGAACAACGAACCATCAGACGTTGCCCTGGGTAAGCTTCTGTTAGATTTCCTTTCGATGGAGTGATCTTTCTCGCGTTGGCTCGGTAAGCATGTCGTGTCCGCGATCGCGTCGCCGAAACTCCGACGTGCCTTCGAAGCTGCCGGTATTCGCGGAGAAACAGAAGCAATTCGCGAACGGTGAGAATCCGTCGGTCAACGAACGCGCGGGGAAATATATTTTGCGGGTACTAGTCACTAGAAGTTGGTTTGCGAGGATCCGCGCGTCGTTTTGACCTCGACACGCGCGGTGAAGGAGGTTTTCGGGTGCTAGACACTATTCATTTTTCGAGGATCCGCGCGTCGTTGTATGTTTCACTCGTATCTCGATTCGTTCCACGGTGCGTCGCCGCCACGTGCTCTCGTCGTATTTCCGCGACTTGTTCCGCCGAGGAGAAGTCAATTGTAACGCGTTTTCCCTTCTGAATTCGGGCGTAGAACGTGAATATCGCGTACGCCAACGTCGACATCGCGTTGCTGCCGGATTCGACGCGTCTCGAGAAGGACCCTTGAAGGGTAAATCGTACGTGCGACGATCGTTCGTGCCGGCCGCTGCCGGTAGCGCGGGTGTAACATTGTCTCAATAAATTGTGTTAGCCAAAGATGCAGAGAGTGTTTATTGCGTGAGAAACCTTCCCGCCGCGGGGAACGCCTCGTGTTCGACCCGTGTTGTACCCTGTGCCCGTTCGCAAAAAATCTCGATCGATTCTCGATTGTCGCCGGCTCGTACGATCGTTTTTCGAAGTGCTCGTATTCGCGAAGCTTAGCGTGGCACAATTGCGAACAATTTTTGTCCCGGGTGGACCGCGTTTCGTGCGGCCGAACGTGGCCCGGCTGTACAGCTTGTAAATGCCCGGTGTCTCTCGGATTTTCGCCCCTCTGGCAACAACAAAATCCGAGACGACGTGACAACGTACAGAGGTTTTGTGAATCTGTGAGTTGCGTATCAGCAACAGAATTGATATGGTTGAGTTCCTAGCCTGTCTTAAGGGCAATTATAATCGCAAATTGTGAAGTAAAAAGTTCAATTGAAAGTCTATACATATCAAGTATAGATTCAGGGCACTTTTGCTTACTTCTCATGCGTAAATTGCGTGTTGCCAACAAGGCAAACTATTCCATTCGTAAGAAGCGCGCTTACGCATTCTAGTAAATCCTGGTATTCACCGAGAAACAGCAGCACGCGTTACCGAAACGTATCCAAATCGGGACCGTTTGTGTCCAATCTAATTTCTGATAGCAGTAATCAAGTATTCCTAATTTGAGTCACTGCGTATATCGTGATCCAACGAGATACGCAGTGAGTTTTTGCTCAAAACGGACAGCAGGAAAAATTCGCATGTCGCCATGGCCACGCAAGCGTGCGCTGGCTAGATATCCGTAATTTTTCCTACCAAGTTGTGTTATCGGCTACTGTGCAGGAGCCGATAGAATAGGAATTAGGGTTGATTCATAGTTCACCGGCCCGGCAACCGGACCGGTTTTGCGTGTTCATAGGTTACCGTCCCGGTTTTACGGTAACCCGAGAAGGGTTCGAGATGCTCGAACAAAGGCCAAGTGCCGAAAATCGTGTCACTTGCTACCCTAACCCCAGGGGTTCTTAGTACCCTTTACTCCCCTCTACACCTCAGGAGATGCCTATGCCAATGCCCACCGGCAAACCGGAAGGTATTCTCCTCGAGAATACTGTGCTAGAAACCGGACGGCACGAAGGCAGAATATAACATGTATTTAAAAAGCTATTACCTAGAACTTTTCGGAGTTCGTCGTACTAATAGGTGAAGAATACGTTGTTAAGGAATTTAACTGTACGGTGAAACAATTCGTCAAACAACTCCGGTGGAGGTTCTGAACGTTCTGGTTCGTTCAGTACGTTGCCGTTCTGAAAAACGTTGACGGTGGACGCGCAGAAAGATATAAAAATAATGTTATATATTTACTAATAATAATAAGTAATAATATATACTTATTGAACAGGTACGTGATCTACATATTTAGTATTACAATAATAAATTACATCATTTCACCATAATTTAACATGTATAAAAATAATTTTTTCCAGCTTTTCCAAACATTTTGATTTTTGAAATGTGGAAATGCGTTTTTGATTTCATAATGTTACAGCTGACAGTAAGCGAATTGAACGACCTACTATATTACGACCTTGAGCCCATAAATAACGCTGAAATAGTTTTTTCCTGACTTTTCGGGCCAAACACTCAACTGTGCGATGGCTTGTTTAATATTGGACCTTGCGACTTGGATGTTGTTTGAAAAGTTGGAACAATCATTTGCAATTGGTCCGAATTGCAGAGAACATACTAAAAGTTGTGTTTCGCAACTTTTTTAGATGGAACCATATTGAAAATTTGGGAAGAACGTTGTGTGGTTCTATATGAATCATATGTATCCTACCTTTGACCTGCCAAGACATTTATGAACATTGGACATTTATGAACATTTCCTTGGGAAATTATCCTTGAAACTTGGAACTAGAACTTGTCAGTGTTCGTCGTGCTAATAGGTTGAGAATACGTTGTTAAGGAATTTAAACGTAATAACAATTTATTACTATGCTAACGAAAATAAAGAATATCATGTGACAAACTGTACGGTGAAACAATTCGTTAAACATCTCAGGTAAACACAGCGGAGGTCTGAACGTTTTTGACATTTCTCGGATATAGATATGTAGCATTTTTATATTTATCTTTCGCCGGAGAAATTGGGTGCCTACAAATTACTTGACAGTCAACACGTGCTGTCCGATATACTGTTGACTTCCAGCTCAATAGTAATGATCTGTCGTAAACATCTCCTCCATCGAGAACAGCCCCGGGAACGACACCTAAACAGATCGCGCCTATCATAAAGTCGCCCTATCCCCACCACAACCGCGCTCGTAGTCCCAATGTTTTGACTTAGACGTTGTACGCTACATAGTATGTGTGGCCGCTGTAGCCAATATTTGTGGAACGAGGCCTGCCTCCTCCACTCTGATCCAATCGGCCGCGCATTCGAACCTAGACACGCCACCGTACTCCTGCCTGGGAAGGCTTCTTCTCAGGCTCGCATCAATACAATGTCACCAGTTCGGACCCATACGTGATGGCGTCTTGCCACCCCCTACAATCGCGTAGTAGAGGGCGGTAACGCTGTTCACCTATCGCTCGTACGGGGCAATGTATTCGACTACTCGTTGGACATAAACAAATGGAAAATGTTTTCTCACTACGTGAAAGGTGTAATTTTAAGACAAACGCTGTCGGCACTTATTTCAGAATATCTAAAGAATATTCAGCAAGTTTATGGGCCCGAAGTAACAAACAATTCAAACCTAACAGCTGTTTGTAATTACTGGAGTGTTTCACATCTCATGTGGGCCGTATGAAATTTTTAGGTGCTGTGTACAGAGTTGCAGAGTACGTACATAGTAGGCGAAATGACACTATTGGTTTTCCTAAAATGAATATTTTATTCTTTTCCGGTGTATCTGAAATAATTATGATATCGTATATTAGGTTCGAAGAAAAGTTCTGTCGCATTTCAATGCTAATTAGTCATTGGGATACGGGAATTACCTGACAGGTTACCTGAAAGATGGCAACAAGTTGTTACAAATGTAAAAAACGGAATTTCGACAAGACAGAATCTTAGAATACGACTATATTTTTTAACATTTTTTCACACTTGAACCGGTGGAAACGTTTGCAGAACAAAGATATGTCTAATATTGTTCCTAATAATTATTTTAAATCATTATTTATGAATAAGAATTCACCAAGTGGCATGAACGTTTCCTATTCCCATGATGTTGTAAAGGAGAGCTACCGATAGTTTACCTAAGAGTTGTGGAGCCCATAAAAACCTTTTTTTTTGTGCCACGCACAGCTAGGAGCCCTGCTCCCTGCTGTGGAGCTGTCAACCCGCTCCAGAGATATGGCCTCACCGGCTCGAAGAAAAGTATCGGAGCCGATTCGCCGGAATCGCTCAGATATGAACTGTGCCACTTAAACCTGGGTAAGAATCTCAGCCCGGTTGCCGAAACCGGTGAACTATGAACCAACCCTTATCCGGCAAGACCGATCGTTTGCCTGCATGTTACTAGCCTGATTCCGAACGAGGTTTATTCCTGTGTGTCCTGCTAAGAACACGTAGTTGTTTGGGCGGTGAGGAGTCGCCACGGCCACGAATCTGTGCCCTGCCCAGTCTCCTGTACCGCGCCATACAACAAGGTGAATTTCGGGGCAAGTAGAGACCGATCGTCGCTCCCGTGGTATCCCGGCAGCACCGATCGGTGTCGACTACTTTTTCCCAGAGTAATTTGACCTGATTTATTGTATCAAATAAAAAGGAAAGATAGCTATAGTGTGTGAGCCGGCGTCAATCATCCAGAATTCGTTTCCTGGCGAATGAGAACCGCGATCGCGTACAAGACTTTCTTGTGTACCTTCCGACCGCGGGACCTTTTGTTCGAGGCACGCGGCGTCAGATCTCGCTCGCGTGTTGTTTACATATTCGCATACGGATTACCCTTGCGAATTATCTGTGTATGGGTATTACGTAACGGTACAGAAACGGTTCGCATTGACACACCTGTGAATTATTAATTGACAGAATATATCTCACTTTTACCAGATATCGTTTCTCCACGATTATTAAGAAAGTGAAAAAAATATTTATAAAAAATGCCGAAACGGGACATGAACCCCGACCAATCTCGTGGTAAATATTCGCTCAACCCGCTTTTCTTGGTTTTTTGAAAATATGTTTATTGATTTCTTAATGTACATTCTCATAACATAAATAAATGGTACCTCAACAAAGATAACAGAAAAATGACCATTCTTTCATACATCCCTACAATGTTGATTGCACGCATACAATAATCCTATGTAATCTATCTTATTAATTAACTTCCCGATTTTATAGGGAAGTTATTGTAATGACCCCGAAAATCGAAAATCGATTTTTTAACAGATCTTCACGTTTCATGGTCATTGCAGTCATTTTAGACTATTTTCAGCAAAATGTTCGTGTGTGTGTGTGTGTGTGTGTGTGTGTGCGTATGTCTGTTTCTATGGTATCAAATTTTTCGTTAACGTTTTCTGAAAAAGTAACAACGCGATCAAAATGATGAATGATGCAATCGATGTGCCCCGTCGTAACTTAGAGCTGATTAGATTTTGGTCCATATTGGTCAAGTAGTTTTTTAGATTTTTAGTTTTTTTCGAAAGGAGTTCATTCAACAATTTATACGAGAGAACGGAAAGTTTCCACCGAAGAAACAAACGTAATTACACAAAAAAATTTTTTTACTTTAAAAAAAATTTTTTTTTTGTACCTTACGCTAATGTTTCCGCTTACAATAATCGAAAATTATCCCAATGCAAGAGTGAGTTAATCATCTCTACTCCCAAGAATACATTTTCAAAGAATATCGATGAAAGTACAAAAAAAATTTATATTACGATCTTTAAAAAAACAATCAGTTCAAAACGAATTATTAACTGAGATTAAATTGAAAATTAATATAAACTATATGATAATTATTAATAACATTGATGTTGAAAAAGGATTGGTTAATGGAGCACACACACATGCGGAATATTAAAATTTATTACGTTTCAAGAAAATACTAAAATTCCGTCTATATTCTGGTTAGATTTTCAATTGGCCAGAGTAGGAGTGAAAGTAAGAACTCGATATCGTGATTATATGAAAAATGCAAATATTCATCAAAATTTAACACCAATACTAAAAATCTCGAATCATGTAAATATGTCGAGTGAGGAAAAGTATCAAATCACACGTAGTCAATTTCCAGTGGTTCCTGCTGAAGCGATTACGATTCACAAAGTCAGGGACAAACATACGAGAAAAGTATGTTTGAATTTTAAAACATCAGAAAAACGAACTTTACAAATGTTGTATGTAGCACTGAGCAGAGTTTCAAAATTGAGCGCGGTTTATATATTTTGGGACAATTTAAATTAACAGTATCGAAGAAAACCAAGATCAATACTGCAAACGTGGATAATGAGGAGTTGTATCGTTTGCGAAAAACTAATTAAGACAATTTATTTTGCAACATTAGTATGCTATAACAAGGAACCAAGCGAGCAACGAGCCTACGATGTTCGTTTAATGCGACGTCATATAGCAAACATTTTGATAAGTAGAAAACTATTGAATTTCCCTGAAAACGTATAATCTTATTAAAACGTACTAAAAATAATGATAATAATATACTGCAACTAACGAATCGGGAAGTTCTTTGTGTGGCTCTTGGAGAGTCACACACCAAATAAAAAACATTAATAGCTGCAGGCCCTACTAGCCATGCGTACCACTAACACTCTCGCAAGAGCAGTCCTACCCGCGAGCGAGCGAAGCGAGCGAGCAAAAACAACCCTACTCGCAAGCGAGCGAAGCGAGCGAGCAACAATAACCCTCTAGTTTATTTATTGCTTCAGTCTTAATGTGTCTTAATAGTACTTAGTTAGTTCTTTGGTTTAGTTAATACTGTGTAGGTTTATGGGGAAACACTTGTGTTATTTGCACAGTGAAAAACCCCATACTCAGTCTTATTGTTTTTCTACAGTTAATAAATACTAAGTTGTAACTTAATAACTAAAACTTAATGGCTAGATCTTATAAACTATGACTATGAACTATGACTACAGTGGCTCACGAAAGTATTCGAACGCCCTTTAAAACAGAATAACTTTTTTATAATTGTAAAAAACGACCTGATTTTTTATAATCTAATATAAAATATTAGAAGGGTTATAAACCCAGGAATATGGTATCAATTTGTTAGTTAAGGTACGCGGACGAACCCAATGCGAAATTGGGGAGCCGCTAGGAATGTAGACAGTGAGGACGAACCTGACGCGAAGTCAGCGAGCCTCTAGGAATGGAATCAGACGCAGACGAACCTGATGCGAAATCAGGGAGCTGCTGGGAAGGTGAAACTGTGTGAACGAACCCAATGCGAAATTGGGGAGTCACTAAGAAATTACGCGCAGACGAACCCGATGCGAAACCGGGGAGCAGCTAGGAGGTTGTAGAACAGCGCGGACGAACCTGATGCGAAATCAGGGAGCTGTTAGGATGCGAACGAACCTGATGCGAAATCAGGGAGCCGCTAGGATGGTGTAGTTTTCGTGGACGAACCCAATGCGAAAACGGGGAGCCCCTAGGTAGGAAAAATCTCTATTTGGATAATTGGTAAGGCGCGAACGAACCTGATGCGAAATCAGGGAGTCGCTAAGATAGTTAGTAGGCCTCGTAACTAATATAATCTAATTGATACAACCCGAGCGGTAAGGTTGTATCGTGTGGGAACGTTCAATTACTATATAAGGATTTTGGACGATAATTATAGGTTCAATGAATTTGCTCCAATTACGAATAACACAAATATATTCTACTTATAAAATTCTGTAATACAAGTGTGTATGTGTCGCGATTGGAAATGAGAGTAAAAGATATGAAATGTGAAAGAAAGAATTTACCTAAACTACGATGCTCGGTTTTCACGCACTGGCAATGCGGGGGACTCGGAAACAACTTCAACACTGACTAATAGACTATAAACCGAACAAACGGAATCTATAATGTTAAACTTTGATCCGAAAGGTACTTTAGCCCGATCTCGTTAGAAGTTAACTTTCCGAAATGCAGCACGACGTGACGCGATACGTGTCTACTGCAGTACTAACCCGATGCGAGTAAGAATCTAAGGGTTTATATACCTCTACAATGAATAGAATACTTTGTTCATAATCTAATCGCGCTTAGAGATTAGGGCTTAGCGACAGACTCTCATTTTTGTCACTTCTAATGAAATCGGAGCCAGAGCTCGGTCCTAAATCAAAGGGTTCAACTATGATATGAAAGGTTATCTAGGACGCTTCCCGCCAGAGACGATCTGGAAGAGATTCCTGTGAGAAAACGAACGGAATAAATTCTCTATCCGTAACACAATTATAAAAAAGTTATTCTGTTTTAAAGGGCGTTCGAATACTTTCGATGGTTTCCGGTGGTTTGTTACAATTATAAAAATGTTATTCTGTTTTAAAGGGCGTTCAAATGCTTTCGTGAGCCACTGTACAATGGGCTTCGGCCGTTGGTTCTTAACTGGTTCTCAACCTTAAGGTAACCCTGCGGTTACGAAGCTCGAGGTGTGTGTTGTTTCTTGATAGCCACCAATATTTTTTGTGGTTTAGGCGTTCTAAATTTATCCAGTCTCGGTTAGGAATGGCTGTAGAATATCTGAAGTTATTTCTATTATTGTTGTGTATGCCTCGCTGTTGTACGCTATTCTTTTGTTGGCCTTATTTCGTCTCCAAGGGTATATTATTGGTGTGTTGTTTTCGTTTTGTATTAGTCCTGTTTTGTCACAGAACATAAATGCTTGTGGTGATACGTAGCCAGTAGCTAGTTGTCTGCGTGTGGCGGCATCGTCTTCAGTCGTCAGCTGTTGTATTATTGTGTTGTTTATTTTTGGAAGTTTGCCGAGATAGTTCCTAGTCAGTTGTGTAGAGTGAAAATGTCTATTCTGGAGATGTCTGCTGTGTTATAAACTGTTGTATTATTTACGTAATGTTGTCAATTAGAGTTTTGTGTTCTGTATATTTTGTTACAGGCTCGGAGGCATTTCCTTTCAATATTCTTATTTTTTCCATCGTTGTGTGGTTTGTATTCCACCAAATGGGGGCTGCCTAGGTGATTATCAACGCGCGCGGTAGCGCGCGAACCAAGTTCCCCTCCCGCACCTCTAAGCTGCCGAGTAGTTATTCTCGTACGATAGTTTAGCGCTTTTTAGCCATATTGCCACCGCCACTGCCGCTCTCCCCGGTAACCGAGGTCAACCAAAATTTTTATTTGAGCTAGATATAATATCAACTAACTCTCATGTAAAAAGCAACTTTCTACCTAGCCTGGAACCTGAGATAAAAATACCCCAAAAACGCATAATTTTTGGATTATATTGTGACGTGGCAAGATTGCCTACGTCACTCGAACCTCCATAACGGAAGACCGGGCCACCCTCTGGTCAAGCATCGCGATAAGGGCCGCTGTGAGCGCTCTCCCTGGGCACGAGTGAGACCCAAAAAGTAGTATTCTAATGTTTTCAATGGCGCGCCAAATTGCGCGACGAAGGTTTACAGGACCGTATCCGGGTCCCGGGCGGGATCCGGAAATTCTACTTTCAACGCAGAGGCAACGAACCTCGAGGATAAGCACCTCGAGGCAGGCGAAAGGCAGGACCCCGAAAGAAAATAACGAGAAATCGCCGAGGCCCAGGACTGTCAACCTGGAGGCGCCGACGAGGGCATCCGGTGCTGAGACGATCAACTACTCTGCCCTGTCGTCGCCTCGTCCGGGAAGAAGCAGCACCGCAACCGGATTGGCTGACGCCGATCGTCTCCTCGGGAAGCGGCCAATCGGAAGACAGCGCTGCCGGATACGCCGTGAGACGCCGGAAGCCGAACGCCGTCGCCTAAGATTTGTCAACACGAAATTCCGTATTAGCGATAGGCCGAGACGTTGCGCGAAGAAAGTAGAATAAGAAAGTGGGGGACGCTCTGCTTCCGCGTACCCGAGCTACCGCGTGAACGATGACTGCGTCTTTGGAATCGTTAGCGAACAGTCATCTCTTTGAACGATTGCTAAGAATTATTGTATTTTGCGCCTGCTGAGACCGAGGGAAATAGAGATTCGCTGCCGTTCATCTGTTGCCGAATTACCTGTGGTAAGCGCCAATCAGGCTTTCGATATTAATTATTCGTGAACTTCGTGTTGGCTCGGGTAGCGCGGCGAGGTTAGGTATTCGCGTCGCGAGAATTAACGGCAGAAAAGGCTGACGATATTAGTGGACACGATTTGTGTCAGAGTACGAATCCTTCGTATGGTGAAGGATATCGTTTTGGTGATACGAATCCCTCGTATTGTGAGGGATATCGTTTTGGTGATACGTATCCGGTCGGATAGCGGGGGCCGCGTGGCCGCATTGTGACGGTTGTACGACGCCAGTTTGAACGCGAAGTCGCGGATCCGTGATAGAATCGCTGCCGCCGTTAATTCTGATTAACCTGTACTCGTTCCACGGTGTGAAGCCGTCGCGTGTTCGATTCGCGGTCGTAAATTCTGTTCGATCGATGCAAGTCTGAGAGAAACCGCGAATTCCATCTGAGTTCGGTCGGAAAAAGGCCTCCGAGGCCTTCCGCGTCGCGAAGTTCTTATCGCTGCCGAATTCTTCGCGAATTTGTAAAGTACGAGAGACATAGCGCGTGCGATTTCCACCAGTCGCGATAATACGCGCCGGCTACTTTTGTGATCGCTGCCGAATCGTCGGCAGCTCAGCCATTTCGTCAAATAAACATCTTGTTAGCCGAAACGTTGTCTATTCCTTTTGTGAAAACCTTCCCGTCGCGGGAAACGTCTCGTGTTCTCCCGACGTAGAATCCTGCGCCTTCGCGATAGCTATTCAGGTTTCGTTTGCTACGTCACAGTCTCGCGAGTCCCACCGCGTTCCTCTTTCGTGTTAAGATTACGATTCTTTCGTGTGACACCTTCGGGTGTCTGGCGCCCGAAATTTCATCAAGTTTGCTTATCGAATAAAGAGACTGTGAGCGTATTTTGTCCCGAGAGGTCCACGCATCGCGCGGCCGAGCGTGGCCCGGCCTCTCGCCTGTAAATTCTCGGTGTCGCTATTCATCGTTCGACCATCTGTACGAAAAGTTAAGAAAGCGACGTGACAATATATAGGATCATGTTAATTCTAACCCACTTCCAGACAAGCTAGAAACTTGAAATTTTGGAATCAGGTGTCTTTTATATCCAAACCAACAGGATTTGCAACAAATACCGAAAAAAAATTTTTTTCGGAGAACCCGAAAAATTTTTTTTTCCTTTAAATCAAAATACCATATACGTCATGTGGTTGGGCATACCCTATATGCTTTGGGCTAAAGCCTTTCGAAAATTTCGGTATTTTTGCGATAGGACGCACCGTTCCCGAGATACAGCCATTTTTTAATTTTCAATTTTTTTTTCGAAAAATCAAAAGACCACCTACGTCATGTGGTTGAGCATACCGTATATGCTTCGCGTAAGGTCTGTCGAAAATTTCGTTATTTTTGCGGTAGGACGCACCGTTCCCGAGATACACCCACGTGCGTGTTTTAAGTGAGATGCATCATGCTATTTTCTGCAAATTAACTTCGGTCTATGAATCCTCCGAATATCCGGCCATTTCTTACAAAAATAACATGATATCCAAACCTTTACACTTTGTGTAAATGTTGACCAAGTTCCCCGGCCCATCCACTTCAGTAATATGAAGGATGGACCAAGTTCCTCTCGCCTATCAAAGTTGTGATATGATGGATGGACCAAGTTCCTCTGCCTATAAGGGCTGTGATATCGGGAAAGACCAATTCCCAGAGGCCAATGATTGTTGCACTTACCTAATTCAAACTTTACAGCCTAGGGAACTTGGCGTCTGCGCTGGCACTAGTATTTTGACTTGCATGAGAAAAATTTATATCCGAATTCCCAAGTGCTCAAGCAAAAATCTTATGGATTTTTCAAATCTGCCGTTGCTTCGTCTCCTGCAGAATCGTCTCCTTCTGCGCCGTATCCGGATATAAATTTTTCTCATGCAAGTCAAAATAGTAGTGCCAGCGCAGATGCCAAGTTCCCTAGGTTGTAAAGTTTGAATTAGGTAAGTGCCACAATCATTGGCCTCTGGGAATTGGTCTTTCCCGATATCACAGCCCTCATAGGGAAGAGGAACTTGGTCCATCCATCATATCACAACTTTGATAGGCGAGAGGAACTTGGTCCATCCTTCATATCACTGAAGTGGATGGGCCGGGGAACTTGGTCAACCTTTACACGAAGTGTTTTGTGGTTTTGGATTGGTCTTATTAAGAGCATATATAAAATTGTTCTTGCTTTGTGGGAGAGGTGTTTGTAATGGAGGAATCTGCTGTTTGCTTTGAAGGCTGAGCATGCCTTGCTTAGCTGTTTATCAATATGTGCGTTGCCTCTTAGATGGTAGTCAATATGTACTCCTAGATATTTTACCACCTTTTTGTGTGGGATAGTCTTTTTAGTGTTGGTGCCTGGGATTGTTGTCTTTATGTGGAAGTTTTTACTGCCTGCTTTGGCTTTGAAGGAAAGGGAAGCAAAAGGTTTGCGGAATAAGATTGTTTCGCACTTGCTGGGACTTAGTTTGAGATTCCAGTTTAGGTAGTAATTGTTAATTTTGTTTACTATGTTTTCTAGTTGGGTTTGTACTTTTGCGACTCTATTATCAGAAACGTAAGTGACAAGGTCATCTGCGAAAGATAGTACTGCTGCTTCTCCGGGTGTGTTGAATTTGAACGATTTGAGTAGGTCACTAGTGTAGATGTTAAAAAAGACAGGGGAGTTGACGGTGCCTTGCTGTAGCCCTTCCTTTATAGAGAATTCAATTGTGGACATGGTTTTCCCGTCCCATGTAAAGAATGTTAGTTATCATGTCTCAAATGAGAAATATCAGCCATTGTGGGAATTTTTTCTTATGGATCTTATACAGGAGGCCTTTGAGCCAGACCAAATCGAATGCTTTCTCTATATCTAATAGTGCTGCGCCTACAAGCTGGCTGTTGATGATTTTGGCGTTGATGTCGGATACAAATTTGTGAATGGCGTGTGTTGTGGAATGGTTGTCCTTAAGGCCAAACTTCGCTCAACCTACTCGGTCACCGACCGCTGTGTCAAGAGGTTTTCACTCGCGAAATATAACGCACATGTCGCACTTCAAAATCGATTTTCTCGAAAACGGATTCGCGTTGGCGGCTAAAACCAATTGGATAGTTCATGAGGGTGCGTAAGCTATGTCCTCACAAAAACTCGTTACGACCCGGCGTTCTCGATACGCGAGGTCTCTTCGTCAGAGTGATGAATCTGCTGCTCGGCAGCTCGCATCGACCTCCTTCGATCGCAATCGAGAGGGGTTCGATGCGCACGCACTCTGGTTTCTATATCGATCGCTCCTGCAAATCTTGTCTATAACAAGGATCACACACGACGTCACGGCCGTCGCAGTGGGGATCAATATCGATTCACGCGATACCTCGACGTGTAACCAGGACGGTTACAACATCTCTTCTGAGATGTTACAAGAGTGATACAAAAGTATCATAATAAAATACGAAATTTTATTTATTTTACCAACTGGAGGAAATGATGAACGTCTGCTCCAAAAAACCTAGGTAACTTCTCGGAAGGACGAGATTTTGTGAATAAAATCCTTTTCTTATCAATGTTCCCATCTTTGTTAATGTTTATGTTTAGTAGTTCCACCAACTTTGTTACATGCTTTTGCAACGAATTAGCATAGTAACTATTACTAAAATCTTTAAGTATGCGTCCCCCTGCATCTCCTATATTTCAATATATATCATAATTTAAAATTTAAAATACATTCGAAGGATATACATATATCAGTTATAAGAAAATTTGGTAATTATTTAGAACAAGGGTTTCCTCTCAGATTTTGATCATCTTGAAATATGTTATAGATTTCTAAGTTATGAACAACTTTTTCCTATACATGTTGCCGCCGCTCGATTTTAGTTTTCGAGATATTCGCAAAAAACTATCGCTAATACAGTATTGAATTTTTCGTATTCCTGCACGCTCCGCGGCAACGTATGCCTGTCCCGGCGCGGCGTTTGTTTACTTTTTACCACGCTTATATTAGCTTGCCGAGTTGTCGTTGTCGTTGTCGATGTTGTCGATGTTGCCGTTGCCGTTGCCGTTGTCGTTGTCGTTGTCGTTGTCGTTGTCGATGTTGTCGTTGTCGTTGTTGTATGCGTCAAATCTTGAAATCGAATTTTAAACCACTTCCCAAAGAGCTAGAGACTTGAAACTTTAAACATAGTTCAGAACTGGGTGACAATGCAATATTAAAAAACAAATTTTTAAAAAAAACTATGCATTTAGGAGATATAAACTATTAAAAATTTAACCATTACACCTCCCCGCGCGACGCTCGGTAGTACGTCATCGCGGACAGCGATCCCCACTCCGCGCGCCAGCGCTTACCTACTCCACTACGTGTTCCCACTCTACTGGCCCACTTCGCATCGTAGGAACTCAGTTTACTTACTGAGTTGGTTAGGATCAGGTAGGGGTGGAGGGCGACAATGACCGGCGCGGCGATTCTCTGCTCGGTAACCGGCTCGCGGTCGTCACTACAAACCAATATGGCGGCGCCCTTATCTGTCAAAAACACTGCAATAGCTCCTGAACGATTGATCCTACAGAATGAAAACTTCGATTTGCAGCCTTCATGACACAATATTTTTCCTTTTACAAAGAATGGTTGAATTTACTGGTTAAAGTGGTAATTAAAATCGATTACAAGATATGTAAAGATTACAAAGTAATAGAAAATAAAAAAAATATATAAAAAAACTTTTTCAAAACCTCGCTTATATTAAATTGCACTAAAAAGGGGAAAATAATTTTTTTAGACATTAGCGACAATAAATAAAAGCGTGGAGCGCTAAACTATATTGACGCAATCTTCGTAGGAGCTCCACGCTTTTATTTATTGTCGCTAATGTGTAAAAAAAATATTTTCTCCTTTTTAGTGCAATTTAATACAAGCGTGGTTTTTAAAAAGTTTTTTTTATATATTTTGTGTTTCTAAACACGCTGTGGAGATGCGAGAGAAAACAGGATCTCACACTGGTCATACATATTGTAACGTTGTCCCTTTTTCGCACGGTTTTCTGGCCGGCGAAAACGGTCAACACCCGAGAATTTACAGCCGCTGAGGACGGGCTGTGCGCGGCCGCGCGTACACGGCCCTCTCGGGACAAAGGCGATTGACGAGAAGACTCGAAAATGACACGAAAGTATTGTTCGGGCGCCAGGTACTCGGAAGTACCACACAAAGTAACACCACCGATGAACGTTCGAGGAAGTCGAACACGAGCTTCGAATCTTCTCGTGATCACAGACGGAATTAGACGACACGGACAGCCAGGAGTTCGAACACAGAGGATAACTGGGACAGCCCTCACGACAGGACGGATCTCGCAGGTCGGAAATAAACTCGACAGTTAGGGCTCGAATTGATGTATTCATTGTGTAACGTAAAATTACAGGTGGGCGGCCACGTGGCCGCGACCCGGGAGCCCGCGCTCCTTGTATACTTTGGCGATAGTTGTTCAATCGCGGAGCGCGTTAGTCGAGATTTCGCGAATTACGGAAGTACGGTACGACCGTACGGAACTACGGACCGTCGCGAGATTGACGAGCGCGATTTACGCCGCGTTACCGAATTCGCTAAGATCGAGCTATCCTTTTCGACGCGGCTCCTCGAGGAAGACTTCCGACTATTCGCAGGGGAGACTGCTCTACCGGGCTCAAAGCGTTCTCGGAAAGAACGCGAGCACAAAGCACGAGGCTTGAGTGCCTCGGCAAACACCAAATGATCGAGGACGACACGCTCTCGTCTCGTCCTCGCACTAATTATCAAGCCAACACGAATTAATGAACCGGGGATCACTTAATCGACTTACCGTGACGGAGCGAGGTTCGCCGAATTTCTTTGATAAGGCCGGAACTTCCGCCTTCGGTCTCGTCCCTTAGTCACACGGACTCGAACGCGGAGAAACCACCCGCGACACGTACAGTTCGTTTCGACAGAACTCGAGATTACAATTGGTAACGAGACTCGGAAATGGCGACAACCCTCTAACTCGAGAACCATCGCGGCAGTGATCCGCGGATCCGCATCGAAGGAACGTATGGATTCTCGGTCTCCCCACTCATTTCGTCTTACCGAAATTTCCTTTGGGCGCACCCGCAACGCAACTATGTCTAGTTGCAGGACCGAACCCTCGGAACAGGTCTTCGGGCCCGCGACCTTTCCAACACCAAGTAACGATCGGCTATGACGACCGGGGAGGATTAATCCTCCCAGGCGCTCCTCCGCACCACCCTTGCCGGGTCAAATGTAGGCGGGATGAGACGACGGCGGGACCACCAAAATGCCCGATGTTCTGCAATTGTGACCCCTTCGTCCCACATCGTCGCCTCCGAGTTTCTTTGCTCGTGTACGGCAGTGCCCTTTTGCCACTTCTCCAGATCTGGAATGATTTTGGTTGCGGCCAATAGTTTGTCGTCCGGTCGATCCTTCGGTGCGGGGCGCCTTTACGGTAATCGTCGCTCCCTCGGTACGTTCCTGTAAGTGGCCACTCTCGGCGCGTGCAACCGATGGCATTAGGAGCGGTCTTTTAATCTGAATATCTCCCTCGAGGAGTGCTCAAATCTGCGGGTGGTTCTCGCAATCGCTAACAGTCGGTCCGGTCCATTCCCAATACGGTTGTTTGACCGTTTCTCAAACGGAGAAGTGACGTCGCAGACTTGCAACGTCACAATATACAAGGTGAGCTTTCAATTTTGAAAGACTATCCTTCTGGATTTTCCTATATGTGGTCGGGTCGGCCCCCCCCCCAATCACCTAATTCTAACTAATTCTGATGGCATGATTTTCATTACTAGTTCAAATTCTATATGACGGCTATACAGGGTGTCCCACGCAACTGGAACAGGCTGTACCTCCTAAACGGTCGGGAATAGAGGAAAATGTTATAAGAAAAAGTTGAATGGCATCAGACGGTGCATACAACGCAACTAATTTTATGCACTTTTGTCCATCGGTGCATCAGAAAAATGCAACTGCACTTTTTTAAAAATGGGAACCTACATTTTTGATGGCAGCAATCGATGCAGTTCGTTGTGCTCTACATAAAAGTACTAACATACTTATGCCCTAAACTTATTCGTTAAGAAGTTATCGAAGCTAAAAGTTCACTGAATTATTTCGGTCTCGGCAAGTGTTCCGGAGTACCTACGTTATGTTCCATTATAAATCAGAGAATTATTAGCTTCGATAACTTCCTAACGAATAAGTTTAGGGCATAAGTATGTAGTAATTTTATGTAGAGCACAACGAACTGCATCGATTGCTGCCGTCAAAAATGTAGGTTTCCATTTTTAAAAAAGTGCAGTTGCATTTTTCTGATGCACCGATGGACAAAAGTGCATAAAATTAGTTGCGTAGTATGCACCGTCTGATGACATTCAACTTTTTCTTATAACATTTTCCTCTATTCCCGACCGTTTAGGAGGTACAGCCTGTTCCAGTTGCGTGGGACACCCTGTATAGAATGCAAAAATTATGCGATCAGAATTAGTTAGGATTAGACGGTGGGGGCGGAGGCCGGCCCGACCACGCATACGAAAATGTAGGAGTAGTCTTTCAAAATTCAAAGCTCACCCTATATATGTATGACCAGAATGAGACCCTGTTTTCTCTCTCATCTCCGCAGCGTGTTTAGAAGCAAAATGTAAACAAACACCGCGCCGGGACAGGCTTACGTTGCCGCAGAGCGTGCAGGAATACGAAAAATTCAATACATATTATAGTTCAGTCAATGAATGCTCATAAAGGGGGGTGTAGATGGAAATGGAAAGAACACGATTTTTAACTTTGGGACTTTGTTTGGACTAGTTAGACGGTAAACATACTAAAAATCCCTACTCCTAGGAGGTGAGCGGGGTGCAGGGGGGCACGTAGAAGGTCCCCTTTTTCGGGTTTCCGCTTATATCTTGGAAACTATGCGTCCTGGCGATAAGACTATTCTATACAAAATTAAAGCTGACAAAATGTGGCACAAGATTGATTTGATTCAGTATTCCGCTAACTCGCACAGTTTCCGAGATATCCGCGCTCAAAGATCATTAATTGTGCTGAAGAGTTAGCTAGTCAAATAAGGTAAAAATTTATTTTTCACAATTCATGAGATAGAGAAACACTGAATCGAATCAATCTTGTGGCACATTTGGTCAGCTTTAATTTTGTATGGAATGGTATTATCGCTAGGACGCATAATTTCCGAGATATAAGCGGAAACCAAAAAAGGGGACCTTCTATGTGCCCCCCTCCAGCCCGTTCACCTCCTAGGAGTGGGGACTTTTAGTATGTTTACCCCCTAACTAGTCCAAACAAAGACTCAAAGTTAACAATTGTGTTCTTTCCATTTCCCTCTAACAGTATTAGCGATAGTTTTTTGCGAATATCTCGAAAACTAAAATCGAGGGGCGGTAACATGTATAGGAAAAAGTTATGCAGAATGACCTTGACAACATATTTCAAGATGATCAAAATCTGAGAGGAAACCCTTGTTCTAAATAACACTGACCAACACCAAATTAGTTCCACAACTACTGTTGGGTCCTTCTTATAGAGTTTTTGCGCTGATTCCTGATATCCAATATTAATACATTATGATTGTTTAAACACATTTAAACAATCACTAAAGGCGGAGAGACACCACTTTTGCAACAATTTTTGAGGATATTTTTCAATTTATTTCTTTATTTCTCACCACTGCAACGGGCGTTCGCTGCGCCGTATTCCGTGGAACGCCTGTTTTAGCGCTAAGCGCCATATTTTGTCGCCGATCCAAACTTGACAGGGTGGCTTCTCAAGATAACAGTCTGCTCTATCGAGTGGTATAGTTCGATTTTCCGCTGGACCCTATTTTTTGAGATTATTGCATATGGGTGTAAATGAATGTACACTGGTACTTTTAAAGTAAAAGTTAGCATTTATTTCACGGCGCGGAAGGAAGCTCTTTACCATGAGATGTCTTAGCTTCGACTGACTTTAAGAAGGAAAGAATCGTTGGAACCCCCAGAAAGGAAACCAGAGTCCCGTCGTATCTCCAAACTGTTGAGGTTAGCCCCCCACAGTTCGGCACTTGAAAGAAAGTATACTTCTGAGAACGTTCATCGATACTTCGTAATCTCTCCCAGGTAGCACCGGACGCACACTGGACGTCCAGTTTTTGTCCAATTTACGTCCATACGCGTGACGTCCGTTACGGACGTCCCAGGGACGTCCGTGGGACCAAAATTTCGGATGTCCCAGGGACGCTCATTGTTTTTGTCCCAGGGACGTCCATGAGACCAAAATTTCGGACGTTCAAGTACATTTATTTTTTAAGTCTTATAGTATACTTTGATACGTATCAGAATGCTCACTTCTCATGCATAAGATATACCTATATGTATGCAAAAATATACAGGGTGTCCCAAACTAAGTGTAAGTCCCGGCAATGGGAGGTTCCTGAGACCATTCTAAGAGACTTTTTCCTTTGCACCAATGTCAACTGCGGCTTTGTTTAGGAGTTATTAACGAAAAACACGGACCAATCAGAGCGCGCCCTGGCCCGCCGCGCCGCGTCGCGCCGGCAAGCGAGTGTCGGTGGTACGCCGTGACATCGCAACGTACAAGAGTTTCTCGATTATGTGAATGCTCTCCGATTTCAATGAGCTTTGGATATGTGGTCAAGATCATTATTCTGAACAACTTTTCTCTTTAGACTTGTTGGCGATCGGCTTTAGTTTACGAGATTATCGCGAGGAACTTTACTTGTAAATCCATGGGATCGATGTACTACTAGCTTCTATCCGATTTCAATGAGCTTTAGATATGTGGTCAAGATCATTATTCTGAACAACATTTCTCTTTAGACTATTTGGCGGTTGGCTTTAGTTTACGAGATAATCGTAAAAAAAGAGAAGAAGCAGAAACTGATTGTATTAAAAACTCACTTATTCAGCCGTAAATCCATTTGCTGCTTCGAAATGTGTGTCTTGAAATTTCTCCACACTCACAATCACTGTTCACATTTGTCAACACATAGTTATGCACTAATAATAATTGCCTTATCCCTTGTACTGCTGCACAAATCACAACAATCAGGTAATGCAATCACTAGACCGCGGATTTCATGCATTTGTAGCAAACAAGAGTAGGTGCATTTTAATACAGTAGAGAGATTAAAATAATTTCAAAACACCATAGTATTATTTTTAACTTCTTAAAATGATAACAGTGAGAATCAAATATCTGTCTGGCTCCTGTCCCTTGTAATAGCGGCAGCCAACATTAATTTTGCATAAAGATCCGCAGTCTAGTGATTAGCTTAAATATCAATATCAAAAATACAGCTAATAGCAACCGTTAGCTTTGAATTGACAAGTCTTTGGAGATGTGCTCTCTACCGCGGCTCGAACGACACTGATTTTCCGCAACATTTTTCTAAAGAATTTAGGAAGGGCATTTAGAGTGTCGAAATTCGAAATGCACGCTGAAGCACGCAACGACGGGACGGTTAGACGAAAAACAGGATGCGAGAAGGACCGCTGTAAGCTTTGTGGCAAACACATGTTTAGTTTTTCCTGCAGGTTGGTACGCAGAGTCGATGGGTAACTGTTCGAAAACGTCACCCGTCCTTTTACCCAGCAAGGGGTAAAAATGTCAGGTCAGCGTAGCATCCCTATTGTCCTATACCTTCCTTAAGAAACTTTCTAAAAGAAGGACAGACGATGTTTTTGAACAGTTACCCATCGACTCTGCGTACCAATCTACAGGAAGAACTAAACATGTGATTGCCATAAATCTTAAAGCGGTCCTTCTCGTATCCTGTTTCTCGTCCAACCGTCCCGTCGTTCTCGTGCTACAGCGTGCATTTCGAATTTCGACACTCTAAATGCCCTTCCTAAATTCTTTAGAAAAATGTTGCGGAAAATCAGTGTCGTTTGAGCCGCGGTAGAGAGAACATCTCCAAAGACTTGTCAATTCAAAGCTAACGGTTGCTATTAGCTGTGTTTTTGATAGTGATATTTAAACTAATCACTAGACTGCGAATCTTTATGCAAAATGAATGTTGGCTGCCGCAATTACAAGGGACAGGAGCCAGACAGATATTTGATTCTTACTGTGATCATTTTAAGTATTTGAAAATAATACTTTGGTGTTTTGAAATTATTTTAATCTCCCTACTGTCTTAAAATGCACCTACTCATGTTTGCTACAAACGCATGAAATCCGCAGTCTAGTGATTGCATTACCTGATTGTTGTGATTTGTGCAGCAGTACAAGGGATATGGCAATTATTATTAGTGCATAACTATGTGTTGACAAATGTGAACAGTGATTATGAGTGTGGAAAAATTTCAAGGCATCTGTGTGAAATAAACATACGAATTATTTATCGATTCGAAAGTGAAATTGAAATTCTGGATCGTCGACTTGACCGCGCTTCCCTTAGACCTTCTACCACCGGCTGTACAGTTCGTCGACCTGGCCGTATGTCCCTTGGCTTTCGGTACTGCCGTGTACCTGAAGACATCTGTGCAGTTCGTCACCGAGTGACCCAGTGACACACATTTCGAAACAGCAATTGGATTTACGGCTGAATACGTGAGTTTTTAATTCAATCAGTTTCTGCTTCTTCTCTTTTTTTACGATTATCTCGTAAACTAAAGCCGATCGCCAAAAAGTCTAAAGAGAAATGTTGTTCAGAATCATGGTCTTGACAACCTATCCAAAGCGCATCGAAATCGGAGAGGATTCACATTATCGAGAAACTCTTGTACGTTGCGATGTCACGGCGTACCACCGACACTCACTTGCCGGCGCGGCGCGGCGCGGCGGGCCAGGGCGCGCTCTGATTGGTCCGTGTTTTTCTTTAATAACCCCTAAACAAAGCCGCAGTTGACATTGGTGCAAAGGAAAATGTTTCTTAGAATGGTCTCAGGAACCACCCCCTTTCGGGATTTTCACGAATTTTGAGACACCCTGTATATATATTTTATGTTATGTATTACTGTATATATTAGTGTTATATGCGCGATTGTATTGTATTGTACTATGTACCTAATGTTTTTGTAATATATGAAATTTTGATTCAATTAAAATTAAATTGTAGTGCTCCATAAATATCCAGCCATATGTCCCAGGGTCGTCCAAATAACGTCCGTATGTCCCAGATATGTCCCAGATACGTGCCAGATAGTTCTAGGTAAGTCCGAGATACGTCCCAGATAGGTCCGAACGGGACGTCCTACGTACGTCCCACTTCCTAACTGGGACCTCTGTCGGACATTCCTTGGCCGTATCTCGGACATATCTCGGACAATACGGACATTCTCGGACATCCCTCGGACGTACAGAGGTCCGATACGGACGTCAATTGGGCGTCCATCGGACGTCCGGGTGCTACCTGGGCTGTTTAAGAATACGACTCTGAGATCGTTGATTCATTTTTGTAACTTGTTGATAATCCAACAGAGATAAATTGAAAAATATCCTCAAAAATTTTGGTGCAAAAGTGGTGTCTCTCCGTCTTTAATCATTGTTTAAACATGTTTAAACAATCATAATGTATTAATATTGGATATCGCTGTATTCGGGAAAGTCTACAGAATCTTTTGCTGCAATGAACAATTCAATATCTTTTATAATAACATCACAATATTTGTTTAAAATTGAAAAATATGTTTTTTTCAAAGCCATGTTCCTCAAAAACTGTGCGTATAGGAAAAAAATTAAAAACAGATTCGGAATCAGCGCAAAAAACTCTATACGAAGGACCCAACAGTAATTAGGGAACTTAAAAAAAGTTGAAATTTGTTGGACAGTGTAATTACCGAAAATTGTAAATGACATTAATAGACTGCGGATCTTTATGCATTTACAGCAAAATTGAGTAGATGTAATTCAGAATTGTTGAAAAATTTAGTAAATTGAAGATATCAATATAAGATACCTCCTCTATTAAAATCATTAAGGAACGGAATAACATTCAATTTGGTTTTGTAACGTTCCGATTTCGCGGTGCCCTGTAGCTTAGGAGTGAACCAGGGTTCGCAGGTAAGTAAATGAAATGAAGGCGAAATCGGGTAACGAACTAAACTTTATTCCGCTAAGTGCGGTTTTATGAAAATAGAATTACAAACAGAAAATCCTTCCTGCAAACCGGCGAATCCGGTCGCGTAACAAAAATATGTTCTGGTGTCTGGGTTGACAGCGGAGTGGGCCTACGGCCTCTCGTTAGTTGGATCGGCGTCCCGGGTCTAGTGGTGAACAGAAAGATAATCCGGCGATAATTATAAAACGGTAATTATAAAGCGATCAGGCGGTCAGGAGCAATTAATATGTACTGGTACGCGACGAACGCTTTCGCGGAAACGGTTCCGAATATTCGGCGGTACTGAACGCAGTATCGAACGGCGCGGGACCTCGCGGGGTCGCTACGGATTTGCGCTGGAAGGTGGGAGGTGACAGGATACGGTCGGAGGTCACGGCCCGACGCAGCGTAGGCGCCGCGGTTTTCCCTCAGAAGCACCTGAGAGACAAACCACGGTCCGTACGTATCTCAGAGGCACCTGAGAGTTTCGTACCCGCTGCCGCCACACCAAATCGCGACGTTTAACCGCAGAGGTTCGACTCACGGACAGAGCCGGAGGCCAGTCGCTCCGTGCTGGACGGTCGGAGAGCCGAGTGGTGCCGCAACCCTCGCACAGAAGCACCTGAGTGACGGGTTACAGATGCACGCACCTTAGAGGCACCTAAGGGTATTCGTGCCCACCACACCGACACGACGGGTCCGGTCCAGCCAAGGCGACGGCACGGCGATCTCCGGGAGCCGGGAACACGGAGGAGAGTCGTCTCCTGGAACTTGTGCTTCCAGCCTGCGTTCTGGACGGATGTATAGCTCTGAAAAGGGCTCGTACAATCCGGCGTGCACGGGAGTGGTTCCAGGCGGACTCCGCTCTCTTGGCATTCCGGCGCGACTTATATAGCGCGCGAAAGCGCGGACCATGGAGAGTGCCGCTCTCGGTTGAGCGGCCGCGGCGCTCTCCGATTGGCGCGCGCCTGGTCTCGGCGGTGATTGGCGCGCGCTGGTGTCGAGAACATCTATAAATATAGGTGCGATCGGTCGCTACTGTTTAGATGATGTTCGCGACGAGGTACGGCTCGTCGCAGTTTCTATCTTCTGCATCCGATGTAGACAATTTTTATTTTGCATAAAGATCCACACTGTAGTCATTAAGATTGAAAGTGTTGCAAATAGTCATAAAGTAACAGTGGAATTCAGTGATAACAGATAATTACAACCAATAAAAAATATAAATATTACTGTAGCTATTCAAATTCGAGTGTAATCAACGGCATTTTCACAGATTCGATCGTCGCGCTCCCCCCCCCCCCCCCCGCCAGGGGGCAAAAATATAATCATATACTTACATTATACAATGTGTCCCATCCGATTTCGACATCTTGATTTTCTCGCTATTGTTACTCGTAGCAAAAGATGTTCAGTGGAGGCTTCAATGGTATCGAGTGGAGCATACTTTGATGTTATTAGTTTTTTCGTGAGTGGACGCGTAGAGGTCATATAAAGGTCAACTTTGTTTTTTTAAATGGAATGAGGTATTTTTTAATTCATCAATCGATGCAGCTGGACATTCGTTATAAAAAAGTACTAACCTATGTGTGTCGAAAAGTTCATATAGTTCAGGAGATATTTCAATTTAAATAACTCTAAAACACCATTACTGTCGTACTAAGACGTTAGTGTTTACTTACTTATGTAACGTCTTAGCACACGACAGTAATAGTATTTTAGAGTTATTTAAATTGAAATATCTCCTGAACTTTTCGACATACAAAGGTTAGTACTTTTTTATAACGAATGTCCAGCTGCATCGATTGATGTATTAAAAAATACCTCATTCCATTTAAAAAACAAAGTTGACCTTTATATGACCTTTACGCATCCACTCACGAAGAAACTAACAACATCAAAATATGCTCCACTCGATACCATTCAAGCCTCTAGTGAAAAATTTTTTGTTACGAGTAACAATAGCGAGAAAATCAAGATGCCGAAATCGGGTGGGACACCCTGTATATTTCTTTACATGATTATATGTTTAAAAAATCCATTTGGTCACAAAACACTCGCTAAAACAAATAAATAACTGAACATCGAGATATGAATAATATGAAATATGAACATCGAATAAATGAAAAATAAATTTATGTATCGTAATAATTTGGAGCATTACATTTCCTTCTGTCATAACCTAAATTACGCACTTAAAAGAAAGATCTTTTACAAAGTATTGTAAATTGTAAAGCGAAATATTGAGCAAATTGTAATGAATTATTTGATTCAATATATACAGGGTGAGGCGCCAGAACAGGCCACCTAAATAACTCGGCTGCTATTGGTGTTAGGAAAAAATGCATGAAATGGAACTTGCTCGCTTTCGATGGGGAATTAATCTGATCTTGGTAGCTTTTTTGTAGATGTATGCGTAAAAGGTCAACTTCATTTTTTTAGATGGAATGAGGTATTTTTTAATACATCACTCGATGCAGCTGGACATTCGTTATAAAAAAGTACTAACCTACGTGTGTCGAAAAGTTCATAGTTCAGGAGATATTTCAATTTAAATAACTCTAAAACACCATTACTGTCGTACTAATTGTAAGACGTTAGCGTTTACTTACTAGTGTAACGTCTTACACACACAAACAGTAATGGTATTTTAGAGTTATTTACATTTAAATATCTCCTGAACTATGAACGATGTACTTCTTTATAACAAATGTCCAGCTGCATCGATTAATGTATTAAAAAATACCTCATTCCTCCTCCTTGACGTCTCCACCTATAAAAACATTAATGACATTAGATTACGAGCGCCTCGATATAAAGTAAGTTTGGTATGATGCATTTTTTCCTAACACCCATAGCAGCCGAGTTATTCTGGTGGCCTGTTTCTGGCGCCTCACCCTGTATACTCTTTATTTTTGCACCCAAATGGTTTTTACGATTAATATATGTATTATGCTTCAATGTAATTATGTACAACGTTCATACAGTGACCCGAATTAGTATTCGGACGCTCTAAAAAAGACGATAACTTTTTTAATATCTTTCTATTATAGAAAATAGTTTATAAATTATATTGATGTTTTCACCGCACTGGTTCGATCCGGTGTTACTGAACTAAGCAATTTTGCAAATTACCACAAAATTTTCAACGTTTCGGTCTATTATTTTTAGACCAGTTTCAAGAAAAATTTTAATATAATTGCGTCTGTAAAAAATTATTATAATATGTGTTACGTCCGAGGTTTGGCGTTAGAAAAGATATTGGGAAGGGTTCGATTTAGTTCCCGACTTTTCGTTCGCGACTCGCGGAGACGCGACGTGGGGCGCGGGCGTACCACGCAGATCCGATCCGAGAGAGAGATTGAATTGAGTATGACGGTTCGATCGTTGAGGGTTTAAACTAGGATTTGGGAATTCTCGGACCGCTAGACCAAGTCCGCCTAATTCGAGGGAGAAACGATGTCGGGCCCGGTACGCGATTCTCACTCTCACTCGTGACACTATTCCCGTCGCACACGCACACGCCATTCGACGAATGAAATGTTGGATGAACCGCACGTGAGCGTGAAGGAGAATTTTGGAGAAGGAAGCGTTCTCTCAGACCACGGTTGTCAGCTATAAATATTTATAGCATCCCGATTTGTTTCATCAATGGGAACTGTTCTGTTAGGAAATTGGATCGTTCTAAACGCAGCTTGGAGACGACTGCTTGAATGTTCGGTGAATGTTGAATTAATATTCGAAACTATATGGTTGAGACTGCTCTCTCGACTGACTACTCTCGACTGACTACTTTCGACTGACTACTCTCGACTGACTACTCTCGATTGACTACTCTCGACTCGACTGCTGGTAACTCTGAATAACTGCCGGAATACTGCCGCTCTGCTCTTCGATCCTGGCTTTTATGGGCCTGTTGCCAGGTGGATTTGTGGGGGGAAGCAATAGAAGGATTTCATGGTTGAGAGAGCAGGCAGTGGATCCGTGGGGAAAACAACAGAATCGCACGCTTGGGTGAGCAGGCCTTGAAATTGTTATTCTCAAAATCACTGGAGCTTGACGGGATCACATTCCAAAGCGATGACGTAGGGTGGAAAGTAGTCTTCTCAAATATTAATATTAGTTTATAATGTAAGTGCTTGTGTGATGCAAATATAAGGAGGGAGTCGGGTGACCGACGTCACATATGTAATTTATGTTAAATTCTGCACAAAAGAACAAATGTTCTAAGGAAGAATAAAAATTTCTATTAAAATGTAGATCAAATAATGTATTTTCAAATTTTATAAAAAATATTGTCACTAACAGATTCAACATAATTACCACTTCTGCATTTACCTGTAATAAATAGTTAAATTTACAAAACAGATATGAGAAAATTACTAAACATCACAATTAAAGATACACATAATTTGCATACGTCATTATTGAACAGATTGTCTGAATCAAATGAAGAAATTCATTTCATATTTCCCCAACAGATACTTGAGAAGTTTTTCAGATTTGAAAACAAAAAACATGCAAAACTTTTCAAGGAATGCAAAAAGAAAGGTATCAAGAAATTTAACAAATTATTAGAAAACAGAAATAACAGTGAACGAAGCTCGGTAAATTCAGATAGCATATTGGTTATCAATAATGATAGCAACAGTTCAGATGTAAACAATAATTTATGATTTAAAAAACTAACGAACATCGAGGTTCCAAGCTGTATTGAAAAGGTGCTAAAATTGGTACCCAAACATGCACTTGATGTTCCAAAAAGCCTCTACCTCTCCTAGATTCATTGCAGCAATCGAAGCAGGTTTAATGAAAGTTACGGAGTGCAATAACATCTAAAGTTCTACTAGAATTAGATTAATTAACAAAATTATTAATCACACTACACTTTCATATAAACCACATAACACATTATTGTCTACATCTGAAATCAAAGAAGTTAAGCAATTTTTGAAAGATAATGATAACTTCCCTGACAACCAAAAATCTCATTTCTGCCGAGCGTCTCAGCGCGCACTAGTGACTTGTTCTACCGTCCGTGGGCGCAGGGCTTTAGCTATGGGTAAAACGAAGGCAGAATACTGGCGGCTAGACCCTGAATCTGCCTTTGTTTAAGAGGGCAGCACGGTCACACTGATGTAGCAAATGCCGCTTTACAGGGCAGCACTGTCGCATCAAAAAAGATTCTAGTTATTTGCTAGTTACTAGAATCTTACTAGATTTTGGATCGGAAAAATGGGTTTGCGCCCTGACGTTTTTTGTCCTTATTTGAGTAAATTTTGGGCTGGGTGAGGGCTCATTCTAAAGAGGAAGGTTCATAGCAGCGCGCTCTGGTCATCATATCAGTCAAAAAAGTCTTTTAGAGACAGAAAAATGCATTGAAATCTGCGGGTGTTTTTCTATATTTTTTCTCTACTTTGAACCCTCAAATTATTAGATATAAACGGCGACATTGTCCCTTTTTCAAGCGGTTTTAAGGCCGACGAAAACGCTCGACCCCGAGATTTTATAGGCGCTGAGGCCGGGTCGTGCACGGCCGTGTGTACACGGTCCTTCCGGTGCAAACGCGATTTTCCTAGGAGGCTCGAATAGACTACGCGACACAAGTTCGGGCGCCAGGTATTAGTAAATACCACGCGAAACACGACAAACTTCTCGTGCTCGGTAAAGCCGAGCCAGAGTGTCGAGCCTCCGCGAAACGCGGCGTGAAACAATGACGCGAACGGCCAGATGGTCCGAGCAAAGGATATAACGGGGACAGCCCTCACGGCAGGACGGATCTCGCAGGTCGTAAATCAACTAGACGGAACAGGCTCTATTCATTTAATGGTCGTCAAATAAAATGTACAGGTGAGCGGCCACGAGGCCGCGAACCGGGAGCCTGCGCTCCTTGTACACTTTTGCGAAAGATGGTCGCTCGTCGAGCACGTTAGTCGATCTTAATTTTGTCGCGGAAGTACGGTACTACGGTACAATATTCAATCCTCGTCGATACGAGATTCCGCGAGACGCGGATGAACGGCGTAATTTCGAAGACTGTCGTGGGAGTCGAATACAAGATGAAATTCATTACGTGCGATGAACAATCCGCGGCCGTACGCGTTCGACGGGACGAGTAGACCGCCGCGGGATCACGAGCGAGTTCACCGTCGCCGCGGCTAGAGACAACGGGTTGAATCGGATTACAAATCCGCGGCCGTCCGAGTTCGATACAACGCGTAGACTTTCGCGAGGATACGAGCAATTTCCGCCGCTCTGCCGAATCGTTTCTCGCGCAACCGGTGTTCGAAGGGAAGATTATTCGAATCCGACGCGACTCCTGAGGAAGACTTCCGATTTCCGAGATTAGGGAAACTATTTTCGCGAATGCTCACAGCATCCGCGAGAAGGACGCGAGCGAGAAGGGTCGAGGCGGCCCTGCCTGAATTTCCCGATTGGTGCCGCCCGCAACACAACTAGCTTGTTGCAGGATCGCAATTTCGAAAGGTCCTAGGTTTGTTACCTAGGTACCGGGTTTGTTATTTCGTTGGCCATTCTCTACTTCGGTAGTCGATCCTTCGGCACCTTTTCAGACTCGTACGATTTTCGGTGCTCTCGGCACGCTCCTGCAACTTGCCGTACTCCGTACGTGCAACAGATGGCATTAGGAGCCTATTACGAAATCGGAAGATTTTCCTCACGGAACGTTCTCATCTTCTGCGGGTGGCTTTCGGAACCACTAGAGGTTGGTCCGGTCCATACGCGACTCGGCTCTTTGGCCGTTTTCAAACGGCGAAGCGTCGCACGCTTGCAACGTCACAAAACATAATTTCGTTAACATTATGACCAGAGCGCGCTGCATTTAACCTTCCTCTTTAGAATGAGCCGTCACCCAGCCCAAAATTTGCTAAAATAAGGACAAAAAACGTCAGGGCGCATACCCATTTTTTCGATCCAAAATCTAGTAAGATTCTAGTTATTTGCTAGTTTTGTCACGTGACTATCCTAGCGCCGGAGAAAAATCAAGGGAAACAGCATCCGCCACATCAGTGCGACCGTGCCGCCCTCTTAAACAAAGGCAGATTCAGGGTCTAGCCGCCAGTATTCTGTTTTCGTTTTCCCATAGCTAAAGCCCTGTGCCCACGGACGGTAGAACAAGTCACTAATGCGCGCGGAGACGCTCAGACAGAAATGGAGCTAATCTTACCTTGTGCAGCTTTACCGTATTCTGCCCGTTCTCTGCCCTAGGCGGGATCTACTCATGGTAGACCTGGTTGTCAGGGTTGTTGTTACTGAAATCTGACAAAGGTAATACAACTGTGTTAGTGGACAAGGAATTTTTACAACGCAGAGGTGTTAAATATGTTGAACGATACACACACATATAGAGTTGGTAAATTTCAGTACACTTGTACCTTTGAGAAGGAAGCCAACTCTATCGTTACCAGATTAGTAAAGAAAAAACAGATTCATGAAGAAGCTGGTAAAAGTTTGAAAACATATAATGCCATTATTCCAAGAGCTTACGCATTGCTAGAAACACATAAAGCAAATCTAGTCTGGAGAATAATAGTGTCATCAATTGGTGGTCCCACATATACAAACTTTTCTAAGTTCTTTGCAAATATATTATCAAAAATAATAGGTAAATCTTGTTACCACACTGTCGACAGTTGGCAATTTGTGAAAGAAATTAGAAATATTGAGATTCCAGACGAGTCATTTATGTTGGTTTCTCTGGACGTAACAGTTTTATTCACCAATGTTCCAATTGATTTAGCTTTGCAGGTTCTTGACAAACGTTGGAATGAAATAAATGAACATACCACCATTCCACGTAATAAGTTTCTTTCGGCAGTCAAGTTTATTACCACGTTTTTATTAGCTCGCTTTCTTGTCTGTCTGTCTGTCTGTTTGTTCACCGAACAAACAAATTTTGCAATTGATTTTAAACTAACTTCCCGATGAGCTAGAGACTTGAAATTTTAAACATAGCTCAGAACTGGATGACAATGTAATATTTAAAAAAAAATTTTTAATATAAAAAAGCCTCTGCCTTTAGGAGATATAAACTATTAAAAATGTAACCGTTACACCTCTCCGCGCGACGGTCGGTAGTACCCACTAGGTTCCCACTCTGACTCACCTCCACTCCACTGACCCGCTTCGCACCGAAGAAGCTCAGTGTGCGTTCGAGCTCCGTGCGGTGTTTACTAAGTTACTACGTATTATTATACTATAATGTTTGTTTACCAATCGAAAGAACAGTTACATCAAAATTCCCCGTTGTACCTTTATCTTTGACATTTTACCACGGCGTTTGTTTTCGATATGACGCGTCGCAATACCGTCCGAAATTTACTACATGTCTCTGTTATAATCTCATCAAAATGTTCAAAATCGATTGTAAAATTTCACACATACAAGACCAAAAAGCAGAAAATAATTATTTAAATAAAAATAAAATTTTAAAAAATACCACGTTTTTAAAACTGACTAAAAAGTATGAAATAATTTTTTCTAGCCCCATACAGATTCCTAACCCCGTATAGATAGGCCTGAAAATTTCTGATTGTGAATTTTTAATAGCTATGAAAATACTTGTAAGATTTAAAACGAAAAACGTGGGAGAGAGAGAGGGAGAGAGAGAGAGCGAGAGTGAGAGCGAGAGAGAGTGATAGAGAGGCGCTGTGACGCGGGGATTGGCGAGCGAAGCGAGCAGGGGCCGGGCCCCTTGTTGTCCTATACGATTTGAACTTTATAGGAAGCTGGAGCAATTAGTTTACTACAGGATGTGAAAAGAAATTTTTTCAAAAATTGCAGTAGATCGGAATTGTGGAAAAAATACTAAAAGTTGCATTTTACAACTTTTGTATGTGGGCCTATATTGAAAATTTAAAATTTGTAGATCTGTGTCAATTGAACGTAAAAATGTTTTGTATTCTGAAAATTTCGTCAAAATCGGTCGACGTTGCAATGAGCTACAAACGTTTAAAGATGGTAAAAATTGCAGATTTTAATAATTAAACTGCAATAAATCTAAGGATTCTTACATCTTTCAATGCCTGTCGTATTTTCCCGCATCAACCGATTTCGATGAAACTTTCACAGTGCATATAATTGACACAGATCTACAAAACGTATTTTCTGAATTTTCAATATAGGCCTATTAAAAAAATTTGTAAAATACAACTTTTAGTATTTTTTCCACAATTCCGAACAATTGGATTTTTTGAAAAAATTTCTTTACACATCCTGCAGTAAACTAACTGCTCTAGCTTTCCAAAAAAGTTCAAATCGTATAGTACAATTATAGTTTTAGAGGGTCCGAATATTAATTCGGGTCACTGTATTAATTCTAGTCAATAAAACATTAAAAATTCATCATCTTTATCCAAAGATGTTGTTTTATTTAAGTCCTTTTTGCGAGATTCGACTTTGGAGTTTTATATTTATTGTTTAAACTATAGCTTCAACTCATATTAGTAATAAATGATAGTAAACAGTTTGTTAATAGTTGTTAGTAGTAAATACTGTGTACAGAAATAATAGAATTTTGAATGTAAATATTAGTTATCGAATTATTTTAATAATAAATATGATCTCTTATATGTATGGATAGTTACTGTTTGCCTCGATAATTAATACATCTAACCCCGTCTGTCTCTTTAAGATGTCATACGCGCAGATAAGACCACTTAATCCTGCTCCTACTATTACGACGTCGAAATCGTTGTCATCCGTCGTAAGAAGTTCTTCATTAGTAAACTGTGAAATCGTACGTGCCATTGCTTTAGTTACTTCTCGTTTAAAATAATTTATCATAGGCGTTTCACTATATAGACGTGTTTATAGCTTTGCAGTTTGAATTTAGCAACGCAAGATGTCTATCGCAAAAAAAAAAACAGAAAACAGATTTGCATAATACAAGGTGTTCCAACTGACGAGCAAAGTTTAAATATTCCTTTCTTTTTCACTAATATGACAAACTTTTCAAGTATAATTTAAGTGATATAAAATTTATTATTACAAACGGCAACAATGAAGGTAGAACGTGTCGCATCGTTCGTGCGTTAGTTTAAATTAGTTCATTTCCTAACACACAGAATTACATTTTGGTCAGCTTTAAAATTGGAACAATCGTAAAAAATATTGGGTTGGCAAGAAAGTAATATCGGTATTTTAAGGTGAGATAGGGCCCGATTTTTTTATTCAAGCCATAAACTGTAATGAATAAGATATTTACCTTCTTGTTCGATGATCTTTTGCCAACAGATAATCTTATCATAGACAGAAGGGGAAAAACTTACGTTTAGGGGAGGCAGCTCCGATGACCTTGACCTTGACATATGTTGTCGAGGACAAGATTCTGAACAACTTTTGTCATTACAACTACACGGCGCTCGCTCTTAGTTTTCGAGATATTTGCGAAAAACTATTGCTAATACTGTATTGAATTTTACGTATTCTTTCACGTTCCATGGCAACATAAGGCTGCTATAGTTTCGAATGAGCTACACCTTAGATAAATAACTAAATAACGAAGCCGAAATCGCAATTTTTTTATTTTTCATTTTCGTCTTATATTATCGTCGAGAACCACCCCTTAAATTTTCTCCCACCTGTAGGTAAACACCCTGTATACGAATGTGACCCATGTGCGATCCAGTGCGAACCAGTAGCGATCAGTGTATACATCGGTACTTTGTGAGTTTTCGAATCATTTCAATATGCATCTCCATGAATTTATAAATTTGAGATACAATTTCGATTCCTTGTGGAACTTTTTGTGTGAGAAAAAAGTGGTTCGTAAAGATATTACATGTCCAAGATGCAAAAATGTGCTAGTACTATCGAACACTGCCGAAAATCGTTTATTTCATTGCACAAAAACATATATTAAAGTTGCAAAACGTCATAAGCGAAAAAGAGCGACATGCAATTTTAAAATAAGTGCACTTCACGGACCATGGTTTTAGAAAGTACACATTAATATCGCAAAAATATGTCGTTTCATTGCCTATTTTCTATTGTTAAAACCACCACGATATTTTTGTAAGATAAATGAATTAGAATTAAGTGATAGGGATGTAGTTGATTGGACAAGCTTCTGTCAAGAAGTAAGTACTGTATACCACAGATACCATTGTATGTGATTCATTTATATTTGATCTTAAGTAATGGTGTTCGTTTGTTCGTTAAATTAATTTTAGTTACTTCAGCAATGGATTTTAACTAAACAAGAACCAATTGGTGGGCCAGGAAAAATTGTTGAAGTAGATGAATTTAAAATAGGCAAAAGAAAATACAATAGAGGACGCATGTTACGCGGACAATGGCTTCTTGGTGGTATTGAGCGTAACACCAAAAAAGTCATTGTTTTGCCAGTGTAACGTCGTACCGATGTATTGAGTTGGCATTGCTCAAACGAGCAGATTCTGGCCGTATACAGGGTGTCTCAAAATTAGGGCCGGAGCCGAAAATGGGAAGTTCCTGAGATCATTTCAAGCGACATTTTCCTTTCAAAAATGTCGTCCGCGGCTTCGTTAACGAGTTATTAACGAAAAACACGGACCAATCAGAGCGCGAGCTAGACGCGTGCAGCCCGGCGCGCCGGCAGCCGAGTGTCGGTGGCACGCCGCGATGTAACGAACAAAAGTTTCTCGATGATGTGAATCCTCGCCAATTTCGATAAGCTTTGGATATGTTGTCAATACCATGATTCTGAACAACATTTCCCTTTACAGTTTCTGTCGATCGGCTTTATTTACGACATTATTGTAAAAATTTGTAATTGTAAATCGATCGATGTACTATTTCCTATCCGATTTCGATAATCTTTGGATATGTTGTCAATACCATGATTCTAAACAACATTTCCCTTTACAGTTTCTGTCGATCGGCTTTAGTTTACGATATTATTGTAAAAATTTGTAATTGTAAATCGATCGATGTACATACTATTTCCTCGCCGATGTCGATGAGCTTCATTTCAAAGGAAAAAGATATTTAAAACATCGAATTTATAACATATTTCAAAGTCATCGAAATCGGTGAGGACCCACATCATCGGCAACTTTACCCGAACGATAGAAGAAGCACAAACTTATTGAATTAAAAACTCACTTATTCAGCCGTAAATCCATTTGACTACCACATACAACCACCACACTTTTACATAATCTTCGAATCGGTGTTTTCGAGAATCATATGATTCTCGAAAAATCAATGCCATATGATTCTCGAAAAATCAATATCTCCTTGGGAACGATTTCATTTGTTTTAAACGACGCCTTCATCGAATACATTGTACGCTGGGAGAGCACAGTTTCGCGCGGCATCGCGAAGAGCATCGAACTCTTTCCGCGTCGGAGTAAGTAATTTCGTTCGATATCGATACGAGTTATAAAAGTGTGCTACGAGTTCAACAATTATGTAAAAGTGTGGTGGTTGTATGTGGTAGTCAAATGGATTTACGGCTGAATAAGTGAGTTTTTGATTCAACTGTAAAGGGAAATGTTGTTCAGAATCATGGTATTGACAACATATCCAAAAATTATCGAAATCGGATAGGAAATAGTACATCGATCGATTTACAATTACAAATTTTTACAATAATATCGTAAACTAAAGCCAATCGACAGAAACTGTAAAGGGAAATTCAGTTCAGAATCATGGTATTGACAACATATCCAAAGATTATCGAAATCGGCGAGGATTCACATCATCGAGAAACTTTTGTTCGTTACGACATCGCGGCGTGCCACCGACACTCGGCTGCCGGCGCGCCGGGCTGCACGCGTCTAGCTCGCGCTCTGATTGGTCAGTGTTTTTCGTTAACAACTCGTTAACGAAGCCGCGGACGACATTTTTTCAAAGGAAAATGTCGCTTGAAATGATCCCAGGAACCTCCCATTTTCGGCTCCGGACCTAATTTTGAGACACCCTGTATATACATATATACTTATACCTCCTTCATACTATTCAAACCGAAATCGCGTTTAAAAGCGTACACAATGGTATATATATATATATATATATATATATATATATATATATATATATATGTATATATATAAATACATACCCAAAACCCCTTCGACTCCGGGAAATGGGAGGTTCCTTAGGTCATTTGAAGCAACATTTTCCTTTGCACCAATGTCAGCCGGGGCTTTGTTTAGGAGTTATTAACGAAAAACACGGACCAATCAGAGCGCGATCTAGACGCGCGATGGCACGTTCAGCCCGGCGCGCCGGGAGACGAGCGTGGTGTAACGCCGCGATGCCGCAACGAACAAGAGTTTCTCGAGATTATGTGAATCTTCCCCGATTTGGATGAGCTTTGGATATGTTGTCAAGACCATGATTCTGAACAACATTTCCTTTAGACTTTTTGACGGTCGCGGAAGAACTTCACTTGTTAATTCATATGGGTGGATCTTTTTACCCGACTTACGGCAACGTTACCCGAACGAGAGAAGAAGCAGAAACTGATTGTATTGAAAACTCACTTATTCAGCCGTCAATCCATTTGCTGCTTCGAAATGTGTGTCACTGGGTCACTCGGTGACGAACTGTACAGATGTCTTCAGGTATACGACAGTACCGAAAGCTAAGGGACGTACGGCCAGGTCGACGAACTGCACAGCCGGGGGTAGAAGGCCTAAGGGATGCGCGGTCAAGTCGACGATCCAGAATTTCACTTTCACTTTCGAATCGATAAATAATTCGTATGTTTATTTCACACAGATGCCTTGAAATTTTTCCACACTCACAATCACTGTTCACATTTGTCAACACATAGTTATGCACTAATAATAATTGCCATATCCCTTGTCCTGCTGCACAAATTACAACAATCAGGTAATGCAATCACTAGACTGCGGATTTCATGCATTTGTAGCAAACATGAGTAGGTGCATTTTAAGACACTAGAGAGATTAAAATAATTTCAAAACACCAATGTATTATTTTCAACTTCTTAAAATGATCACAATCAAATATCTGTCTGGCTCCTGTCCCTTGTAATAGCGGCAGCCAACTTTCATTTTACATAAAGATCCGCAGTCTAGTGATTAGATTAAATAATCGTTTAATTAGTTTAAGCAATTATTATTAGTGCATAACTATGTGTTGACAAATGTGAACAGTGATTGTGAGTGTGGAAAAATTTCAAGGCATCTGTGTGAAATAAACATACGAATTATTTATCGATTCGAAAGTGAAAGTGAAATTCTGGATCGTCGACTTGACCGCGCATCCCTTAGGCCTTCTACCCCCGGCTGTGCAGTTCGTCAACCTGGCCGTACGTCCCTTAGCTTTCGGTACTGTCGTATACCTGAAGACATCTGTACAGTTCGTCACCGAGTGACCCAGCGACACACATTTCGAAGCAGCAAATGGATTTATGGCTGAATAAGTGAGTTTTTAATACAATCAGTTTCTGCTTCTTCCCTCGTTCGGGTAACGTTGCCGTAAGCCGGGTAAAGAGATCCACCCATATGAATTGATAAGTAAAGTTCTTCCGCGACCGTCCAAAAGTCTAAAGGAAATGTTGTTCAGAATCATGGTCTTGACAACATATCCAAAACTCATCCAAATCGGGTAAAAGATAGTACATCGATCGATTTACAATTACAAGTTTTTACAATTATGTATGTCGTAAACTAAAGCCGGCCGACAAAAACTGTAAACGGAAATGTTGTTCAGAATCATGGTCTTGACAACATATCCAAAGCTCATCCAAATCGGGGAGGATTCACATAATCTCGAGAAACACTTGTTCGTTACGGCATCGCGGCGTTACACCACGCTCGTCTCCCGGCGCGCCGGGCTGAACGTGCCATCGCGCGTCTAGATCGCGCTCTGATTGGTCCGTGTTTTTCGTTAATAACTCCTAAACAAAGCCCCGGCTGACATTGGTGCAAAGGAAAATGTTGCTTAAAATGACCTAAGGATCCTCCCATTTCCCGTAGTCGAAGGGGTTTTGGGACACCCTGTATATATATATACCTTACACACACACACACACGCACGCACGCACGCACGCACGCACACATATATATCCCCGCGAGCGTGAACGTAGGGAATCGGAAAAGACGCGATAGCCACCGGTACAAGCGAACGCCAGCATGGTAACCGCGAGTACAGGTGTACGTATATGTCAACCGTCCTTCTTACTGGAACAACGAGAAGAATACATTCGGCAATAACATATTTGTCCGTACCTCGTATGATCAAGACAATGGAATTCACGATTCACCGAATTCCTATGGTCCGCGCTCTCATTATAAATAAAGCAGTATCGCGCGAATCGCTATCTTGCGTTTTCGGATTTCTTACGAATCAGTGAAGCTTCCATTTTCGGATTTCTTCCAAATCAGTTCTCTTACGTCTTCGGCTCTCTAACGTTCTCAGCTCTCTTACGAATCAGTTCTCTTGCGTTCTCAGAACATTGGTAATCAGGTCGTATACTTATCTACATTGCTATTTCATTTACTTCTATTTCCTCGCTTAATACCATTATTTTATTGATCATATTATTATACATTTATATATATTATTTTGCTTTCTTGTTCGAGCTTGCTCGTATATTATTGTTATACATTCACATATATTTCTGTGCTTTTCCTGTTCGAGCTTGCTCGCATATTATTATTATACATTTATATATATTATTCTGCTTTCTTGTTCGAGCTTGCTCGTATATTATTGTTATACATTTACATATATTTCTGTGCTTTTCCTGTTGAAGCTTGCTCGCATATTATTATTATACACTTATATATATATATTATTTTGCTTTTCTATTTTGAACTCGCTCGCATATTATTAACTCCCCGATTTTATAGGGAAGTTATTGTAATGACCCCGAAAATCGAAAATCGATTTTTTAGCAGATCTTCACGTTTCATGGTCATTGCAGTCATTTTAGACTATTTTCAGCAAAATGTTCGTATGTGTGTGTGTGTGTGCGTATGTCTGTTTCTATGGTATCAAATTTTTCGTTAACGTTTTCTGAAAAAGTAACAACGCGATGAGAATGATGAATGATGCAATCGATGTGCCCCGTCGTAACTTATAGAGCTGATTAGAGTTTGGTCCACTTTGGTCGAGTAGTTTTTTAGTTTTTTTATTTTTTTTCGAAAGAAGTTCATTCAACAATGCAATTTATACGAGAAAACGGAAAGTTTCCTCCGAAGAAACAAACGCAATTACATAAAAAATTTTTTTTTAATTTTTTAAAAATTTAAAAAAAAAATTTTTTATTTAAAAAAAATTTTTTACCTAATGCTTTTGTACCTAATGCTAATGTTTCCGCTTACAATAATCGAAAATTATCCCAATGCAAGAGTGAGTTAATCATCTCTACTCCCAAGAATACATTTTCAAAGACTATCGATGAAAGTACAAAAAAAATTTGTATTACGATCTTTAAGAAAACAATCAGTTCAAAACGAATTATTAACTAAGATTAAATTGAAAATTAATATAAAATATATGATAATTACAGTAATAACATTGATGTTCAAGACGGATTGGTTAATGGAGCACACATGCGGAATATTAGAATTTATTACTTTTCAAGAAAAAATACTAAAATTCCGTCTATATTGTGGTTAGATTTTCAATTGGCCAGAGTAGGAGTGAAAGTAAGAACTCGTTATCGTGATTATATGAAAAATGCAAATATTCATCAAACACCAATAATAAAAATATCGAATCAAGTAAATATGTCGAGTGAGGAAAAATATCAAATCACACGTAGTCAATTTCCAGTGGTTCCTGCTGAAGCGATTACGATTCATAAAAGTCAGGGACAAACATACGAGAAAGTATGTTTGAATTTTAAAACATCAGAAAAATGAACTTTACAAATGTTGTATGTAAAACTGAGCAGAGTTTCAAAATTGAGCAGTTCATATATTTTGGGACAATTTAAATTAACAGTATCGAAGAAAACCAAGATCAGTACTGCAAACCCGGATAATGAGGAGTTGTATCGTTTGCGAAGAACTAATTAAGACAATTTATTTTGCAACATTAGTATGCTATAACAAGGAACCAAGCGAGCAACGAGCCTACGATGTTGGTTTGATGCGACGCCATATAGCAAACATTTTGATAAGTAGAAAACTATTGAATTTCTCTCAAAACGTATAATCTTATTAAAACGTACTAAAAATAATGATAATAATATACTGCAACTAACGAATCGGGAAGTTCTTTGTGTGGCTCTTGGAGAGTCACACACGAAATAAAAAACATTAATAGCTGCAGGCCCTACTAGCCATGCGTACCACTAACTCTCTCGCAAGAGCAGTCCTACCCGCGAGCGAGCGAGCAAAAACAACCCTACTCGCGAGCGAGCGAAGCGAGCGAGCAACAATAACCCTCTAGTTTGCATGTCAATTTTGTAACCATTTCTGCTCATTATACTTTGATTATCCGGATTTACTCCTTTTCTGTTTTTATTCAGCATTACGCTGGATCTCGATATCGTCCATGCCGCGTCGCGCCGGTTGGAATTACCAGATTCGTAAATTGGTGCGACAGCTCCGCTTCGAAGGCGAGGGTACCGTGTACAATCCGTACTTGGGAGTTCCTAAACGACCGAGGATTATTCGCGACATTCCTTTCTCCCGTACGGTCCGAATAGTCGACAATCGCAGAACCGAAACCTCCCCGCGACGTGAAGGAGTGAACGCTGGACGTCTTGAAACCTCCCCGCGACGCGAGGAAACGGACGCCGAACGGCCCGATCCCGTGCCTCCTCCCCCGTGGAAATTGCAGGGATGCGTACCGCGGACTAACTTTTTTTTTTTTTATCGCGTGGAAATGCGTTACGCATACACCGAGCCCCCTGGGGGGGAGCCGGGGTTATGTGGGGCTCCCTCGAGGAGGGGGTCGCCGAGCCAACAAGGCTCGCCCAGAGTACCCACTAAAACCACACGCCCGCCCTAAGCTTCATGGGAAGTGCCTGGATCACGCGAGTATTCAACAGGACACTTCCCAGCTCACATGCATCCCGAGGGGAGGGGTTAGCTCCCCCATGCCTGCTCTAACCGGACCCCGGGCGGAGGGACCCGCCCGGTGTCCCCATCCCTGGAGCCTTCGGATTGGGCTTCCCGAGCCTCAGCTCGGTCCACCCACAGCTCCCAGAGCCTTTCTGCCCTGCTCGAGCGGTGGACCCGAGGGTCCTCGCCCGGCCAAGGCAGGAAGGCGCCGACACCGGTAAGAAAGGGTCGTCGGAGGCGCATCCGGACGCCCCGACCCTCCCCACCCCACCCCCCACGCGCCCTCCCCCGGAACTAGCGTCCGGGGGGTGGCCGGCACCCCTCCACTATCGTCTCGGGGTGCCGGACCAACTCGGGGGGAGATTTACTCCCCCCCGGGGACCGGGGTCAGCTCACGCCCCCGGCCCCTCCATCCACCGCTCCCCTACGCGGGGGCACACGACGGCGCGGGGCGCGAACACCCCGCACCGCTAACGGAACCCCAGCCCCCCCGGGAGGGGGGGGGCATAAGTTGACGCGGGGAGGGGAACACTCCCCGCGCCCTCCCCCCAGTCCCCGTCCCCCAACTCGGGGGACCCGCTGCGTCGCGGGGAGACGTCCCCCGCGCCGCTACAACTGACCCCGACGCCCTCCCACCTCTCCCTGAGGGGGCGGACGTCGCACGACGGCGCGGGACCGCGGACTAACCCTAACCCATACCCGATTAACCGAGCGACGTTTCTCTAACCAACACTAACCCGGAGAGAACGGGTCTTAGGGCCCAGAGAGTGCCGGTTAACCCCGCTCGGAAGCGGTTTAACCCGCACAGAGCGGGTTTCACAGCCTAGAGACACCAGGTTAACCGGTTTACTAGTGAGATAAGATAGATACTTCTAGACAGTTTACTCAGAGTTCAGAGATATACGAATATATGTATATGTATTATATGGAAAAAAAGAGATCCCTCAACAAAATTAATTATAAAAGGACGAATGAATAGTGAACGGTATATTGAAATGATAAATGAACAACTAAACACTTATGCTGTAAGAATTGCTGCAAATAAACACATTTTACAACAAGGTAATGTCGCAGTCCACGCGGCGAAAGCAGTCAGGAAATGAGGAAATACTTTTCTTCAAAAATGATTCGTGTTTTGGAGTGGTCAGCAAGATCTCCAACCTCAATATTATTAAAAATTGTTGGGGACATCTTGCCGGAGCTGTGTACGAAAATAGCAGACAATTCCAAAATATTAACGATTTAAAATAGTGCATTTTGGACGAATGGAAGGATATTAGCCAAAGCAGTGTAACATAGAACGTAGGGAGAATGTGCCAGCTCAATCGGCTGTCCAGGGTTTTTCGGAGCCACGAATGAACATAACTGGTGTACGTAACGAAGGTCTTTGTATTGTGGGTCGAGGCCCTTTATCACAACATATGCGTCGAACGGCGACGCGGTTCGGTTCGTACAGGAGTGACGCGGGTGTTATCAGAACGCGAATTATACATCGAAGTGAACGCAACGGCGAAGCGCAAAATGAGCTGAGCGCGAAGTGAACGGAACGCGAATATGATCGGAGCGCAGAGTGAACGAAACGCCAAATGATCGGAGTGAAACGTAGAATGAAACTAAATGCTAACGGCGGGAATCGTGCGGCGGCGCAGACCAGAAAGCGCGACGGCGGAACGCGATTCGAAAACACGGCCTAACTTTCACTCTTACATCTAACGGTTTGCCGCGATCTCGGCACTGGACAGGTGGCGTCGTGATCGTGTATGATCTTACATTGTTACCCATGGTGCAGGTAGTCTGGAACGAGATGCTCGCAGTGTATGCCGCCTGAGCGTTAGGGATTCCTCGTGCCGCGTGACACTTGAGGCGAAGAGTCCCGTGCCGCGTGACACTTGAGTCGAGGAGGCCCGGTGGTGCGTGCCACTTCGGACAGCGGAGATTTAAGGACTCTTTAGTTTGTTCCGTCTCCGGCGCGCGGACATTTTGGACCATTTAGTTTGGTGTCCGGTGGGCTGGTCGTAATTCGTGAGGCTCGCACAAAGGCCAAGCGCTGGGGATCGTGTCTTACCCCAGGGGTTCGCGGACAAACCCCAGGGGTTCCCTGAATCTTTTACTCCCCTCTACACCTCAGGAGATGCCTATCCTAGAGCCGGTCCGTCGCCGGAGAAATTCCAAGCTCTCCGAAATCTTTCCGGCACCGCTCCGGCGTGGCATAGGCAGAATATAACATGCTGTATTTATTTAAAAAGCTATTGACTAGAACTTGTCAGAGTTTGTCGTGTCAATAGGTGGCGAATACGTTGTTAAGGAATTTAAACGTTATAACAAAGAGTTTGATTTTTTTGGAAAGTTAGTACAATTATTAATTGATTACATGACGTGGAAAAAGATTTGTGGAAAATGCAATTGGTCGGAATTGCAGAGGAAATACTAACAGTTGTATTTCGCAATTTTTTTGGGGTGGCTCTTTATTGAAAATTTGAAGAGCACGTTGTGTGGATCTATTCCTGGCCAGCGTTTCTCTTGCAAATTATTATTATAGAAAAACATGAAAGAGGAAAAAGTAGTACATACTGTTTTTTTATACGCAACGCAACGACATATGTAATTTTTATGATATTTTGTTATTAGATGTAAATCCGTATATTGTACAGCGACCCTCAAGGTCATGCAAGCTCGGAAACGAAAGAAGCATTTTGAATATTTAATACCAATGTGTTTGCAAGTATTTCAAAATGCTTCTTTCGTTTCTGACCTTGCATGACCTTGAGGGTCACTGCACAGTATACGAATGAATTCGACTAGACACGCGCTCTCATGTGACATAAGAAATAATAAAGCATTCTATTTAAAAAAATTGAAGGTCACCTTCGTATCTAACAAAATATCATAAACACAAAAAAATTACATATGTCGTTGCGTTGTGCGTATAAAAAACAGTATGTACTACTTTTTCCTCTTTCATGTTTTTCTAATAATTTGCAAGAAAAACGCTGGCCAGGAATAGTGTGAAACACCCTGTAGATCCACACAACGTGCTCTTCAAATTTTCAATAAAGGGCCACCCCAAAAAAATTGCGAAATACAACTGTTAGTATTTTCTCTGCAATTCCGACCAATTGCAATTTTCTACAAATCTTTTTCACGTCATGTTGTCAATTAATTGTACTAACTTTTCAAAAAAATCAAACTCGCCGGGACCAATGTTAAACAAGCCATCGCTCAGTGGGGTGTTTGGCCCGAAATGTCGGGACAAACTATTTTGGCGTTATTTAATAAGTATAAAGTAATAAGTAGGTCGTTAAATTCGCTTATTATCGTAAGCTGTAGCATTATGAAAACCTATTTCCACATTTAAAAAGTCAAAATGGCTGGATGGAAGAAATTATTTTACATGTTAATTATGGTGAACTAGATCACGTAGCTGTTCACTATAAATAAATATATTATTACTTATTATAACTGTGAAATAATATTATTTACGTATTGCACAGTTACGCGATCTACATATGTATTTAGTATTGCGATTCCGTACCGCCCAATAGAAACGCTTGCGACTCTTCTCGCTCGCTTTTTCACTACGTGGAAGGTGTAATGTCTAAAGAATATTCAGCAATTTTATTCACCCGAAACAAAAAACAATTCAAACCTAACAGCTGTTTGTAGTTACTGGAGTACTTCACATCTCATGTGTGTCGTATGAAATTTTTACATGATGCGTACAGTTGCCAAGTATCGTAGTGGGCGAAATGACACTATTGGTTTCCCTAAAATGAACATTTTATTATTTTCCGGTGTATCTGAAATAATTTTTGATATCATATGTGTATTAGGTTGGAAGGAAAGAGTTATGGCGCATTTTAAATAAGCAAGTAATTTTACTTGTATATCGAAAACACGTGTTGCTTATTAGTCATTGGGATACGGGAATTGACAGGTTACCTGAATGATGGCAACAAGTTGTTACGAACAATGAAAAAAGAACGGTATTTCAAAGAGCAAGAATCGTAAAATACGACCATATATTTAAACATTTTTTCACACTAGATCCGGTGGAAAATTTGCAGGACAAAGATATGTCTCTAATATATTATCTAGTAATTATTTAAAATCATTATTTAAGAAGAATTCACCAAGCGGTAGGAACGTTTCCTACTTCCATGATGTTATAAAGGAGACCTACCGATAGTTTACCTAAGGAGTTGTAGAGCACATAAAAACCTTTTTTTTGTGCCACGCACAGCAGGCAGCCGCGACCCTCGTCGAGAGTTTATGACCTAACGGCTGCGGCCCGGCGCGAAAAAAAATTTCGGAGAGAAACCGGACGGATATTTCCGAGGCCGGGCGCCCTATCCTTTAATATTGGTGCCGGCCGGAGGCTGTGGCAAACTAAACAGTGCTTTATGTCTCTCGCAGGAAGGGTCTCCCCGTGCCGTGTGACACTTGGGGCCGTGGCGTGGTGTGCAGGAAAAGGTTGGGACAGCTCGTGATACAGTCGTAGCATTCGAGAATTCTCTCTAGTAGCTAGATCGTAGCTCGAACTGCTTGATTCAGCCTTCGCTGCCCCATTTATCCGTGTATCGCGATCTATTTACTCGCGAGAATCCGCGGTGTCGCGGTAGCCACCTCGCGACTGCCGCGGGAGGTAGCGCTTCGCGGTCTCGCGTGGCGCGTTCGCGTATGTTATATGAGGGAGATGTCTCGTGTCATGTATACTCGTTACAGCAGTATTAAAAAATCGTATAAATATTTACCAAACAGAATGATTAAAGTCGTTAGCGGTAAAGGAGGTCCTACAAAATATTGAGCATTGATTTTTATCGATTGGGTGGGTTAGGGTCGATTCATAGCTCACCGGCCCGGCGACCGGACCGGTTTTGCGTGTTCATAGCTTACCGTTCCGGTTTTACGGTAACCCGAGAAGGGTTCGAGATGCTCGAACAAAGGCCAAGTGCCGAAAATCGTGTCACTTGCTACCCTAACCCCAGGGGTTCCTGGTACCCTTTACTCCCCTCTACACCTCAGGAGATGCCTATGCCAATGCCCACCGGCAAACCGGAAGATTTTCTTCTCAAGAATACTGTGCTAGAAACCGGACGGCACGAAGGCAGAATATAACATTTATTTAAAAAGCTATTACCTAGAACTTTTCAGAGTTCGTTGTGCTAAGTAGGTGGAGAATACGTTGTTAAGGAATTTAACTGTACGGTGAAACAATTCGTCAAACAACTCCGGTGGAGGTTCTGAACGTTCTGGTTCGTTCAGTACGTTGCCGTTCTGAAAAACGTTGACGGGGGACGCGCAGAAATATATAAAAATATAATATTATTTAATAATAAGTAATAATATATACTTATTGAATAGTGTTACGTGATTTACATATTTAGTATTACAATAATAAATTACATCGTTTCACCATAATTTAACGTGTATAAAAATAATTTTTTCCAGCTTTTCCAACCATTTTGACTTTTGAAATGTGGAAATGCGTTTTCGATTTCATAATGTTACAGCTGACGATAAGCGAATTGAACGACCTACTATATTACGACCTTGAGCCCATAAATAACGCTGAAATAGTTTTTTACTGACTTTTCGGGCCAAACACTCAACTGTGCGATGGCTTGTTTAATATTGGACCTTGCGACTTGGATGTTGTTTGAAAAGTTGGAACAATCATTTGCAATTGGTCCGAATTGCAGAGAACATACTAAAAGTTGGGTTTCGCAACTTTTTTAGATGGACCCATATTGAAAATTTGGAAAGAACGTTGTGTGGTTCTATATGAATCATATGTATCCTACCTTTGACCTGCCAAAGCATTTATGAACATAGGACATTTATGAACATTTCCTTGGGAAATTTTCCTTGAAACTTGGAACGGAGAGAAGTTAACCGTGAATATTTCTTTTCATATCCTGTAGAATACTAATTGTTGTAGCTTCCCAAAAAAGTTCATATCGCATAGTCCAATAGTAACAGAGTTATCGTTTTTTTGAGACGTCCGAATATTATAATGAGAGAAGAAGAGAAACAGTAACATGTGTTTTTCGGGCCATCGTAGCCCAGGTCTGTTCTACGGGCTTCCCATCTATAAAAATTCCGGAGAAGCAACTCGATGATCGTTTACTGCACTTACCGCGTGAGCCCAAGTTCGTCCGCTACCTGCCTGTTTTGTATTCTTTCTCTTTTGTCAAGTTTAACCTTTGGCTATCGTTACCAATCGTATTTTACATTAGATATACAGGGTGAGTCACCTAACGTTGGCACCTCAAGTATCTTTGTTGTTTTTAAAGATACGTCCAATGTCTGAAGGACAAAGTTCAATGGTAAAATGGAGCTCATACAATACCAAAAAAATTTTTGTTTTTATGTAATTTTTTTAGAGATATGAAGGTCAACTTTATTTTTTTAAATAGAATGTCTTATTTTTTATACCATAGATCGATAGAGTATCAAATTCTGAGTATAAAACTGTTGACCTTCATATGTCCTAAACCTAATAGATAACGAGATAATATCCAAAGAAGAAAGAAAATTTTTTGATAATATCTCGTAAAGTATTAGATTTGGGACATATGGAGGTCAATACATTTTTACTCCGAATTCGATAGTCTATCGATTTACCATACAGAAAGTAGGTACTTCCATATTAAAAAATCAGGGTGACCTTGAAATGTCCTGTATGCTTCTACCCACGCAGAAAAAGTTTATGTCACAATATGCCCTCCTCTGTACTTGCACGGTATATATATATTTTTTGGTATTGCATGAGCTCCATTTTACCATTGAACTTTGTCCTTCAGACATGGGACGTATCTTTAAAAACAACAAAGATACTTGAGGTGCCAACGTTAGGTGACTCACCCTGTATATCTAATGTAAAATACGAACGTCAAGTAGTTTTGGACGACCATTCTGAGTAATCGATTCAATTCTATCCTCACGATTATATCTTCGTTTGATGTCCGCTACAGTACTACAGTACATACTTTTACTAAATTGTAATAATATACCGATTTCTCGATATGATTTCCCTTCCTCGTGATTGTAAATAAGCAGGTGACGTACATCAAACGATGTATTTTTAGCTTCACGTGGCATTTTCACAACTAAATACGTGCGATACGAACGATGTTCGAAATGAAACTAACTTTGGCACGAAGGCAGAATATAACATACTGTATTTATTTAAAAAGCTATTACCTAGAACTTTTCAGAGTATGTCGTGCTAATTAGGTGGAGAATACGTTGTTAAGGAATTTAAACGTAATAACAATTTATTACTATGCTAACGAAAAAAAGAATATCATCTGACAAACTGTACAGTGAAACAATTCGTCAAACATCTCAGGTAAACACAGCGGAGGTCTGAACGTTTTTGAGATTTCTCGGATATAGATATGTAGCATTTTTATATTTATCTTTCGCCGGAGAAGTCGGGTGCCTACAAATTATTTGACAGTCAACAAGTGTTGTCCGAGAAACTGTCGACTTCCAGCTCAATAGTAATGACCTGTCGTAAACATCTCCTCCATCGAGAACAGCCCCGGGAACGACACCTAAACAGATCGCGCCTATCATAAAGTCGCCCTATCCCCACCACAACCGCGCTCGTAGTCCCAATGTTTTGACTTGGACGTTGTACGCTACATAGTATGTGTGGCCGCTGTAGCCAATATTTATGGAACGAGACCTGCCTCCTCCACTCTGACCCAATCGGCCGCGCATTCGAACCTAGACACGCCACCGTACTCCTGCCTGGAAAGGCTTCTTCTCAGGCTCGCATCAATACAATGTCACCAGTTCGGACCCACACGTGATGGCGTCTAGCCACCCCCTACAATCGCGTAGTAGAGGGCGGTAACGCTGTTCCCCTATCGTTCGTATGGGGCAATGTATTCGACTACTCGCGTTGGACATAAACAAATGGAAAATGTTTTCTCACTACGTGAAAGGTGTAATTTTAAGACAAACTCTGTCGACCCTTATTTCAGAATATCTAAAGAATATTCAGCAAGTTTATGGGCTCGAAGTCACAAACAATTCAAACCTAACAGCTGTTTGTAGTTACTGGAGTGTTTCACGTCTCATGTGTGCCGTATGAAATTTTTAGGTGCTGTGTACAGAGTTGCAGAGTACGTACATAGTAGGCGAAATGACACTATTGGTTTCCCTAAAATGAATATTTTTTAGGTTCGAAGAAAAGTTCTGTCGCATTTCAATGCTAATTAGTCATTGGGATACGGGAATTACCTGACAGGTTACCTGAAAGATGGCAACAAGTTGTTACAAATAATGTGAAAAACGGAATTTCGAAGAGAAAGAATCTTAGAATACAACTATATTTTTTAACATTTTTTCACACTTGAACCGGTGGAAACGTTTGCAAAACAAAGATATGTCTAATATTGTTCCTAATGTAGGATCGTTATATGTGCGTGTATGTATGTGTGTAGCGACCAATGTCGTGATGTATATGTGTGTGTAGCGACCAATGTCGCGATGTATGTGTGTATGCGTGCGTACGCGCGTTTACAATGAGTAATGTCGAGACAAGTATGTTTACAACGAGCGGCGAGACGTGTCCTGCGACGACACGCGAGCGGCGGTTGGTAAGAATTCGAATCTTGCTGGCAGGGTGTGAGCGAACGCCGAACGGCTAAGAGCGAAATAGAACGTAGTGTGATAAAGAGACGCGCATTTTCGGAAAGCTGTGCCGAACGCGTGGCGAGTTTTGTTTGCGGATAGCTGTGCCGCTACAGTACTCAGTGCGACTATTTAATTTACTACTTTATTTCACCTTAAAGCGTACCGTGCGATCTTAGGATCCCACAAATTTGGGGGCTCGTCCAACGAACTTCTAACCTCAAAAACACAACGAAACTCTGTGAAACGACGTATAGTCGACGTGAAATAATCTCTGTGACAAAAGGGAAAAGGAAAAGCAGTGAGTGACCATCGTTGGCTCCAACGTCAGCATGGAGTGTCTAGGAAAAATCGAGGCGGTTAAGGAAAAAATTCAATCGTCGTCACCATCAGCAATAAAGGCGTTGCACAGATTCATTTTCAAGGAGGATGGAGATCGAAATAACCGCAGAAGATTGAGGACGTTCGGAGGATTTCCATTTGCCATCGGTTCGGATGAATACACCGCGCGAATAGAATACGCAAGACGGTTGAGCACGGGTGACCTTATATCGAGCTGTAATGTTTTGGGTCTTGACTTTGGAGGAACAAAGGAAGAGCTAATAGAGCGAGTGTGTAACGTGCTAACGGATTTAAACGAACTAACAAAACTAAAGAGCGAAGAAGAAGAAAGCGAAGAAGAAGCCGAAGAAGAAGAAGACGAGGAAGAAAGCGAAGATGAAGCCGAAAAAGAAGAAGACGAAAAGAAAAAAAGAAAGCCTCGCAACGATGGGGAGGGGGATACATACGATAACCCCGCACAATTACAAAGGAAAGACATAAAATTCGCGTTCAACTATAAGGACGTGGAGGAGATGCTGCGTACATTTGACGGCAGCAAAGCATATCCCGTGGAAAAGTGGATAAAGGATTTCGAGGAAATCTCCAAAACGTTTGGATGGACAGAGTTACAAAAATTAGTCTTCGCCAAGAGATCCTTATCGGGTCTGGCAAAGCTATTTGTCCGGAGTGAGAGCAGCATTAGTTCATGGAACAAATTGAAAAAAGCTTTGAAGGTCGAGTTCGCTGACAAAACAAACAGCGCGGAAATCCACAAAATGCTATCGGCTAGGAAGATGGCAGCACATGAAAGTGTTCAAGAATACTATTTGACCATGAAGGAGTTGGCCTCGCGTGGTTCTGTGGAAGAAGAAGCAGTAGTTCAATACATCATAGACGGCGTAATGGATAACACACCTAACAAGCTCATCCTATTGGGGGCCACCACTTTCGCGGCGCTGAAGAAGCGTATGGAAACGTACGAGGAACAGCGGAAGAAACAACGCGGGGGATACTATCTCCACAAGAAGTCGGAGCAAGCGAGCAAGGACCACTTCGGAGGGAACCCGACGTTCGTAAGACAACCCAACAACAGTGATAAGGGAAGTAGAGACGTAATCCGTTGTTTTATATGTGGGAAGAGAGGGCATCAGTCTAATGATTGTAAAGATAAAGCGTTAGGGAGAAAATGTTTCAAATGTCAATCTCACGGGCATATAGCGGCGTATTGTACAAACGATAAAAGTGATAACGCGCAATTAGCTGGAGCGTCCAGAATAAATAATATTTCAATCGTACCTTCGAACAACATGATAAAAGAGATTAAAATCAACGGTATAGGTGTAAACGCATTGATAGATACGGGAAGCCAGCTTACTATAGTGCGAGAGAGTATTTTTAACAAATTAGGTACTGCGCGCTTGAATACGGTGGAGATTAGTTTATCGGGATTGGGAAAACATATGATCCCAACATTAGGATATTTTTCGCCCGCGGTAACTATTGATGATTGCGATTATCCATGTAATATTTACGTTGTACGAGATAATGCAATATACTTGGATGCAATAGTAGGTAGGGATATCCTAAACCAAGCGGAGGTAAAAATCGATTCAAACGGTATTTACATGCAAAAAGTTGCACAAAAGATCTACTTCGCCGAAATAGACATTACAAACGACAACAGTCCCAATATAGAAGAAACCGCGAGTTTAGAGCATCGAGAGAGCGTTGAAAAATTAATAGCTAACTATAAACCCAAAAAAGTTAAAAATACGGATGTTGAGATGACAATAATACTAAAAGACGAAACACCGATATTTGCGAGACCTCGGCGATTACCTTTGCCAGAACGCAAAATTGTAGATGAACAAGTAGAGGAATGGATAAAAGAAGAGATAGTTGAGCCATGCTCATCAGATTTTTGTAGTCAAGTAGTCGTAGCAAAAAAGAAAGACGGTTCACCAAGAATATGCATAGACTATAGAAAGATTAACAAAGTAATAGTGAAAGATAGGCATCCCTTACCGGTAATAGAAGATCAGCTAGATAAGTTGCACAATGCAAAAGTCTTCATTACCCTCGACATGAGAAATGGGTTTTTCCACGTGTCCATCAAACAAGACAGTAGAAAGTATACATCTTTTGTTACACATAAAGGTCAATTCCAGTTTAAGAGAGTACCTTTCGGTTTGTGTAACTCTCCGGCGGTTTTTCAGCGTTTTGTCAACTACGTGTTTAGGAAACTAATAAATGATGGAATTTTAGTAGCATATATAGACGATTTCATAATCCCAGCTGAAAATGAGGATGAAGCGATTTCTAGATTAAAGGTAGTTTTGCATACAGCTGAGGAATTCGGACTCGAGTTAAACCTTAAAAAGTGTGCCTTCTTAAAAAGAAAAGTAGAGTTTTTAGGTCACATAATAGAAAATGGTCGAATATACCCATCCTTAGAGAAAACGAAAGCAGTAGCCAAATTTCCAGAGCCCAAAACGATAAAGGAAATTCAGAGCTTCCTCGGGCTCACCGGGTATTTCAGAAAATTTATTTTTGATTTCGCGTCAATAGCCAGGCCTTTAAGCGATATGTTAAAGAAGGACGCCGTGTTTAATTTCGGAGATAAGGAAAAAGCTGCGTTCGTGACACTGAAAAGTCGTTTGTCACAGGGTCCCGTCTTAAATATTTATAACCCAGAATACGAGACCGAACTGCACACCGATGCAAGCAGTGAAGGCTATGGTGCTATTCTACTACAAAGGTCATTAGACGATAACCTACTACACCCAGTGTATTATTTCAGCAAAAAGACGACACAGACGGAAAGAAGATATTCGAGCTACGAATTAGAAACGTTAGCAGTAATAGAGGCATTAAAAAGATTACGCGTTTATCTCTTAGGGATCAAATTCAAAATTGTAACGGATTGCAAGGCGTTTGAAAAGACGATGAGTAAAAAAGATATTGCGACAAAAATAGCGAGGTGGGCTTTGTTACTACAAGAGTACGACTACGAAATAGAGCATAGAGCAGGAGTGAAAATGAAACACGTAGATGCTTTAAGCAGGTATCCAATCATGATCACGACGGTTAACGGCATCGCACCGCACATTCAGCGAGCGCAAGACAGAGATGAATCGGTCAAAACAATTAAAAATTTATTAAAAGAAAGACCACATGACGATTACTTTGTGAAAAACGATATTCTGTATAAATTCAGTGACGGTCGCGAATTGTTGGTTGTACCCGAGGACATGCAATCGGAAGTGATCAAGCGAGCGCACGAGAAAGGTCATTTTGCGATTAAAAGAACGGAAGAGGCGATTAAGCAAGAGTATTATATTCCTAAGCTTCAACAAAAGATAGAGAGGTGTATTTCAAATTGCGTTTCATGTATTTTAATGAATAAGAAAAGTGGTAAGCGAGAAAGATATTTACATCCTTTATTTAAGGGAGAAGTTCCATTGCAAACGTATCATCTCGACCACCTCGGACCACTAGAGTCTACCAGTAAAATGTACTCATATATTTTAGCGATTATAGATAGCTTTTCAAAATTTGTGTGGTTATATCCGACTAAATCTACGACTTCAGCCGAGGTAATTGCGAAATTAGAAATTCAAAAAGCGACTTTTGGAAATCCATCGCACATTATTACAGATAGAGGAACAGCATTCTCTTCAAATGAGTTTGCCAATTATTGTGAAGTAGAAGACATAAAACATTCGCTTATTACGACCGGTTTACCGCGCGCTAACGGACAAGTTGAGAGGTTGAATCGAACAATAGTTTCAGTGTTATCTAAGCTAAGCTCGGAGGATCCTACCAAATGGTATAAACACACGAGTGATGTACAAAGAATTATTAATAGTACTTACCAAAGAAGCATAAACATGACACCATTCGAGCTCTTGGTGGGAGTCAAAATGAAAACGAAAATAGATTCTGCGTTAAAGGAATTAATAGAAAACGAATTCATTACGAGCTTTAATAGCGATAGGGAACAGTTAAGGCAAGAAGCGAAAAAACAGATCCTCAGAGTACAACAAGAAAATAAAAAGACGTACAATCTGCGTAGAAAACCGGCGAAAGCGTACAGGGTAGGCGATATAGTTGCTATAAAGCGTACTCAAATGCAACCGGGTGGTAAGCTCAAACCGAAGTACATAGGGCCGTATCGGGTGACGAAAGTAAAGAGTAACAATACGTACGATGTCATAAAAGAAGGGTATTGCGACGGTCCGAAAGTAACAACGACGTGTGCGGAGTATTTAAAACCGTGGGTGCAGGATGATTTATCATCCGGGGCGGATGATACGTAGGATGGCCGAACTGTAGGATCATTATATGTGCGTGTATGTATGTGTGTAGCGACCAATGTCGTGATGTATATGTGTGTGTAGCGACCAATGTCGCGATGTATGTGTGTATGCGTGCGTACGCGCGTTTACAATAAGTAATGTCGAGACAAGTATGTTTACAACGAGCGGCGAGACGTGTCCTGCGACGACACGCGAGCGGCGGTTGGTAAGAATTCGAATCTTGCTGGCAGGGTGTGAGCGAACGCCGAACGGCTAAGAGCGAAATAGAACGTAGTGTGATAAAGAGACGCGCATTTTCGGAAAGCTGTGCCGAACGCGTGGCGAGTTTTGTTTGCGGATAGCTGTGCCGCTACAGTACTCAGTGCGACTATTTAATTTACTACTTTATTTCACCTTAAAGCGTACCGTGCGATCTTAGGATCCCACACTAATAATTATTTTAAATCATTATTTATTAATAAGAATTCACCAAGTGGCAGGAACGTTTCCTATTCCCATGATGTTGTAAAGGAGAACTACCGATAGTTTACCTAAGGAGTTGTGGAGCCCATAAAAACCTTTTTTTTGTGCCACGCACAGCTAAGAGCCCTGCTCCCTGCTGTGGAGCTGTCAACCCGCTCGAGAGATATGGCCTCACCGGCTCGAAGAAAAGAATTGGAGCCGATTCGCCGGAATCGCTCAGATATGAACTGTGCCACTTAAACCTGGGTAAGAATATCGGCCCGGCTGCAGAAACCGGTGAGCTATGAATCGACCCTTACTCGGGTTACTGGAGACTTCTGTAACCGGGTTAGGCGGGTTACTCGGGTTACTGGAGACTTCTGTAACCGGGTTAGGCGGGTTACTCGGGTTACAAAACCCGAACCGGGTTCGGGTTAGGATTCGCATCCCTGGGAAATTGACCCCGCTCCGTGTCATTCCGAGCCTTCCTCCGCTCGAAGAGATCTGCATCAAGGACCCGCGGTACGATCGTTACGTCACCCGCAGAATCCTCACTCTGACAAGGAGACCCCGCGTATCGAGACACCCAGATCTGAACGAAATTTTGTGTGAACATAGCTTAGACATCCTCATGAACTATCCCATTGGCTTTCTCTTGAATGGGCACCCGTTTTCGAGATAATCGATATTGAAATGCGACATGTAAGTTATATTCAATGAGTGAAAACCTCTTGTCACAGCGGTCTGTGGCCGAGTGGGTTGAGCGAATGTCTACCACGAGGTTGGTCGGGGTTCGCGTCCCGTGTCGGCATTTTTAAAAAAATTTTTTTTTCACTTTTTTTTTATTTTTCTACGTTCTACACATTATTTCTAATATAATAAATAACAAGTAATCTAGTTTTACGATAGACAAGATATATGTTTGATAAAAATCTAACATATTCGTTGTGGTAAGTATTATAACGCAAATTATTTTTGCTGTGTTGAGGCCTTTAGCCAAAATACGAGGACTCTAATAAATTATCATAAAACAGTATCTTTTCAACTTCAGTATTTTTAAGTAATCGCCCTGTAGCGGCCATCGGCACGCACAATGAAACATTTGGCGTGCAAATGGTCGGGACGATTTGCGAGGCAAGCAGCAATAAAGCTATTTTTGAGCCGTTTTTAATGCGTACAATTTATTGTTAGATGTTGTAGACCAGACCTGGGCGACAATGGCCCGAAAAACACATGTTGCTCTACTACTTTGGGACTGTCTTACCGAGCAAGAGAAGGAGAGAAACAGCAACATGTGTTTTTCAGGCCACCGACGGCCAGGTGAAGGGGTAAAAGAAAGGAAAAGAAATGAAAAAAAATATAAAAGATAAAAAAAATATTATAATTATATAATATTATATTGATTTACGCCAACGTGAACGAGGTAGCGTTTCCGGAAGATTTTAAAAAAGAAAAGTGCAACTGCAACGAAAGTGCAACAGTATTTGTGCGGTGTTCGTGGTGCAGAATATACTTATGTTTCGGGTGCTTTTTCGACGCCCATCACCCCACTACGTGTTGGCGGGAATCGTGGTGTTAATATATTTAATTTCTTGCTTATTTGTTGTAAACTTATTTCACATTATTGAAAAAACTTCGAAAAAGAAACAAAAAAATTTCCCCGCGCGGAAACATATATCTTGTCTATCGTAAAACTAGATTACTTGTCATTTATTATATTAGAAATAATGTGTAGAACGTAGAAAAATAAAAAAAAAGTGAAAAAAAAATTTTTTTAAAAATGCCGACACGGGACGCGAACCCCGACCAACCTCGTGGTAGACATTCGCTCAACCCACTCGGCCACAGACCGCTGTGACAAGAGGTTTTCACTCATTGAATATAACTTACATGTCGCATTTCAATATCGATTATCTCGAAAACGGGTGCCCATTCAAGAGAAAGCCAATGGGATAGTTCATGAGGATGTCTAAGCTATGTTCACACAAAATTTCGTTCAGATCTGGGTGTCTCGATACGCGGGGTCTCCTTGTGAGGTGGTATTATTAAAGTGCAGTTCCCAGTGATCGGTTGAAGTGATCGTGAGTGCGTGTGTGGTGTGTCATCAGGTTGTTCGAATTCGATCGGATCGCCGATCAATTCCTCATATTCTTTATATTCCCTATATTCGAATTCCCCAACCCTGAATCAGTGTTTCATCGTGTACGACTGAGCCCAGAGGGTAGTAGAGTATATAAGCCGGTTCTATGATCTTGATCGTAGAACCGGCATGATATTAAGCGCCGTTTCTACGATCATGCATTAGAACCGGCAGCCGGTTCTACGATCTTTGGGCAAGGGGGGATGGAGAAGGGGGGAAACTTGGGTGCCGGTTCTACAATAGATATTAGAATCGGCATAATATTAAGCGCCGGTTCCACTATAACTGGGAGGTGGGGGGCGGGGGAAATATGTTATGCCGATTCAACAATCAAAGGGCAAGGGGTGAGGGGGGTGGGAGGTTTGTGTTCTACTTTACCGACCATTACTCTACTATGTAGTAACCCCACTTTACCAACCCCTTACTGATCAACAACTCATCTTAATATCTTACCACCTACTTATTTATTGTATAATACCTTCAATCGGACCACCAATAGCGCGGCTATTCCACAATTGTGTGTTACCACCGATCAAACACACACACACACAACCACACACACACGCACAGAGCTACTCTACTTAACCGATTCCTAACTCTCCAGCAATTTCAAAAATGTTACCCTCCCCACCATCAATAGCTATGTACTCGAGAAGATTGTACACATTACCGCAACTTCACAATCCCTACTTTACCGATATCGTAGCTATTCTACAATTATAAAAATGTACTTTTATTCTAATAAGGATTGAGGTAAGAAGAGTTAGTAGTATGTAGACGTTACTAAAAAAAGTTGTTTTTATTTTTAACATGTAAAAATACATTAGAATCAACAACAACAACAATAACTCTTTACTGCATGATTCAATTGTTTATGGGAACCTCACCCTGTTTCCAATTATGCATTTGTACATTACACGCGAAACACTCCGCCCAATCAACGAATTCCATGCAGAAGAATTCTGCTGCTGCTGCTGCAAGATCAGTAGGAGTGACAATACGATGGTATTGCCAGTTGTTAAAACTCTCAAGTCTTTCATATTTAAATCGATAATCAAGCAGCGGTTGTTCTTGTAAGAATATATTGGGAATATAAAGGCAAATACCATTATGTAAAAGTTACGTTGGTACTGCAATACAGAAAAATAATAGTATTATTATACTTAGTACAGTAATTAACTGTTGGCAAGTATTAGATGTATATTCCAAAATATTATACTCACTACTAAGTAATTAACTGTTGTAAAAAAAAGTGTAGGATGTACCTTCAATGCGTAACTCGTTTGCGTTATAACTTCATATGAACTCGCGGAGATCGGTTTTTATACCGACGAAGTGTTATCGTCTGTAGGCTTATCATTCCTTATTAATTGATCAATGCATCACCGTTACAACAAATTATGCAACCTCTTTGACTCTTGTATTACGCATTAATTCATACAATCATGTTTGAGAGGTGTTATCTGTTGTAGACGGCAGACTATTTGCTTTGCTTACTAATTGGCTAGCGATATGGTATGCAACGATCTCACCTTGACCGTCTGCAGAGTTCATTGAAACGAATATTTGTAAATATTCCAAAGCTATCTACCGACTACAACCAATTACTGCTGACAAAAGAGACATGAATGACGTAGCCAAGTGCCTGATTGGTTGGGTTGTAGGAGCATGCATTCTATTGGTCGAAGCGGTTACACACACACTACTACTGCTACGCAGAACGATAGACTCTTCCTACTGTATTGGCTGAAGCGGTTACACACACACACTATTACTGCTACGCAGAACGATAGACTCCTCCTGCTTCTGTACCACCCCCTCTCCCCCGGAGACTTTCCTGACCAAGAAGCATTATCTTAATGAATGCGTTGCATAGCTTAATACACAGCTATAAAGTATACCTGTTTTTGTCAGTTATCTGATTTTTATGAATACAGTTGGACAAATATTGCGCATATGTCGAGCATTATCTTAATGAATGCATTGCATAGCTTAATACACAGCTATAATAAGTATATCTGTTTTTGTCAGTTATCTGATTTTTATGTATACAGTTGGACAAATATTGCGCATATGTCGAGCTATACAATATAGTCTATCGACTGTACAAGTCAATTACAGTTTAAGAAGTTTTCAGACAGCGGTGAGACAAAGTACATATTGGTTTAATACACAGCTATAAATTATACCTGTTTTTGTCAATCTGTAAACACGACTATAAAATATGCAACCTATGAACTGCAGAGTTCATTGAAACGAATATTTGTAAATATTCCAAAGCTATCTACCGACTACAACCAATTACCGCTGACAAAAGAGACAGGAATGACGTAGCCAAGTGCCTGATTGGTTGGGTTGTAGGAGCATGCATTCTATTGGTCGAAGCGGTTACACACACACTACTACTGCTACGCAGAACGATAGACTCCTCCTGCTTCTTTACCACCCCCTAACCCCGGAGACTTTCCTGACCAAAAAGCATTGTCTGTAGAGTATTTTTTAGTCATCTTCAACGGTTTTTTAGACATTTTTTAACTTCCCGATTTTATAGGGAAGTTATTGTAATGACCCCGAAAATCGAAAATCGATTTTTTAGCAGATCTTCACGTTTCATGGTCATTGGAGTCATTTTAGACTATTTTTATCAAAATGTTCGTATATATGTGTGTGTGTGTGTGTGTGTGTGTGTGTGTGTGTGTGTGTGTGCGTGCGTGCGTGCGTGCGTGCGTATGCCTGTTTCTATAGTATCAAATTTTTCGTTAACGTTTTCTGAAAAAGTAACAACGCGATCAGAATGATGAATGATGCAATCGATGTGCCCCGTCGTAACTTAGAGCTGATTAGATTCTGGTCCATTTTGGTCCAGTAGTTTTTTAGTTTTTTAATTTTTTTTCGAAAGAAGTTCATTCAACAATGCAATTTATACGAGAGAACGGAAAGTTTCCACCGAAGAAACAAACGTAATTACACAGAAAAATTTTTTTTCATTTTTTGAAAATTTAAAAAAAAATTTTTTAATTTAAAAAAAAATTTTTTCTTTTGTACCTAAAGCTAATGTTTCCGCTTACAATAATCGAAAATTATCCCAATGCAAGAGTGAGTTAATCATCTCTACTCCCAAGAATACATTTTCAAAGACTATCGATGAAAGTACAAAAAAAATTTATATTACAATCTTTAAGAAAACAATCAGTTCAAAACGAATTATTAACTGAGATTAAATTGAAAATTAATATAAACTATATGATAATTATTAATAATATTGATGTTGAAAACGGATTGGTTAATGGAGCACACACACATGCGGAATATTAAAATTTATTACTTTTCAAGAAAATACTAAAATTCCGTCTATATTGTGGTTAGATTTTCAATTGGCCAGAGTAGGAGTGAAAGTAAGAACTCGTTATCGTGATTATATGAAAAATGCAAATATTCATCAAAATTTAACACCAATAATAAAAATATCGAATCAAGTAAATATGTCGAGTGAGGAAAAATATCAAATCACACGTAGTCAATTTCCAGTGGTTCCTGCTGAAGCGATTACGATTCATAAAAGTCAGGGACAAACATACGAGAAAGTATGTTTGAATTTTAAAACATCAGAAAAATGAACTTTACAAATGTTGTATGTAAAACTGAGCAGAGTTTCAAAATTGAGCAGTTCATATATTTTGGGACAATTTAAATTAACAGTATCGAAGAAAACCAAGATCAGTACTGCAAACCCGGATAATGAGGAGTTGTATCGTTTGCGAAGAACTAATTAAGACAATTTATTTTGCAACATTAGTATGCTATAACAAGGAACCAAGCGAGCAACGAGCCTACGATGTTGGTTTGATGCGACGCCATATAGCAAACATTTTGATAAGTAGAAAACTATTGAATTTCTCTCAAAACGTATAATCTTATTAAAACGTACTAAAAATAATGATAATAATATACTGCAACTAACGAATCGGGAAGTTCTTTGTGTGGCTCTTGGAGAGTCACACACCAAATAAAAAACATTAATAGCTGCAGGCCCTACTAGCCATGCGTACCACTAACACTCTCGCAAGAGCAGTCCTACCCGCGAGCGAGCGAAGCGAGCGAGCAAAAACAACCCTACTCGCAAGCGAGCGAAGCGAGCGAGCAACAATAACCCTCTAGTTTCATTAAAAAGTTGTTTTATTTAACCATGTATAAGATAGACACAACACATTATAATCCACATTCATCTGTACCACGTGGTAGTGGTTTAATCGTATCAGGGTCCACTCCAATCGGTACATTGCCACAGCTTTTTCCACGAATAAATTGACATTTTCTCGACCATTTTTGATGTTCTATCACCGGATCATCCTGTTTTTCCCATTCATGCAGTTGTAAACCACACTCGAAACACTCCACCCAATCCTTCAAATCTATGTAGAAAAATCCTGCTGCGGCAAGATCTTTAGGATTCACAATATCATTATATTGCCAGTTATCAAAACTCTGAAGTCCCACATTTTCAATACGATAATCATGCGGTTGGTCTGGTAGGGATATTTTGCGAGCAAAGGGCATCATATAATAAATTCAGTCTGTAATTCATATAATATTTTTATTTAACCATTCGCGAAATGTGAAAACTTCGTTTAAACAACAATCGATCAGTAACGGTGAAGCTGACATATGTAATTTGTGAAAACATTATATCCTGGATCAGTTACTAATACATCATATTTGGGACAACCAAATGACTCTAAATTAATTGACGGTATTCCCGCATGTTGTAATACTTGTTGCTCAAAAGACCCCCACCCCCTGTATGCAACTAAAGGCGATTCATAGTTACAGACAAAATTACGCAGTATATCATATATGTCAGCTTGATCGTATGTTTCATGTCCAAAACCTGTGACTGGTATTCCATGTATATTATGTGTACAATAGGTAATAGTTCTTCTAGCAGCATATGGCAAATCATAAAAACGCATCCCAAGCTTGAAGTCGACTTTCTTGAATAATTTATCATTTGTATTGTGACGTGGCAGTTTTGCCAACGTCATCCGATGCCGTTTATCGGAAGACCGGGTCACCCTCTGGCAGCCTAATACGCGAGAGGCGCCGTGGCGAGCGCTCGCCCTGGGTGCGAACGAGACCCATGGGCGAGTTCTAATATTTTTGAGCGTCGCGCCAATTGCGCGACGCGTATCTGCAGGACCGTAGTCGGGCCCCAGGGGGGACCCGAAGCACCTCTCCCGCCGAGGAATGCACAGAGACCGGCGCCGGCGACAATTACAACACCGCGAGGAAAGAGGAATCGACGGGGCACAGGAAAATCAACCTGGAGGCGCCGACAAGGACGGACGATGCCAAGCAAGGAATCTCAGCCGTCTTGCCGTCGCCTCATCCGGAGAGAAACCGGATCGCTGCCGGATTGGCTCCTGTCGACCACCTCTGCGGGAAGCAGCCAATACCTACGCGACGCTGCCGGAGAACCACCGAATCGCCGAGCGCCAGGGACCGTCACGCAGGGCTAGGCCCTGTCCGAAAATCTATCCGCGATAGGTCGAACTGCGTGCGGGGGGATTAGAGCGGCAAGGGGGGGACGCTTCTCTTCCGCGTTCCCGAGACACGCAGCGAAGGTTCACTTCTTCGTTGGCTCGAGATACCGAAAGTCGCGAGTAGAATTTGTACGGCTGCGTAATTCTAAGTCTTTTGTTATCTCACGAAGAAAAGCTGCCGGAGACGAGGGACGAGCGAGGCGAACAACGATCGTTGCCCTGGGTAAGCTTCTGCCGGTTCTCTTTACGATAAAGTGATCTTTCTCGCGTTGGCTCGGTAGTGTGTCGTGTCCGCGAACGCGTTGTCGAATCACCGACGTGGCTCCATAGCTGCCGGTAGTTGTGAAGGATAAAATTCCATTCGCTAACGGGGGGAACCCGTCGGTTAACGGACGTGCGAAGAGAATATATTTCGCGGGCGTTATTAGTCTCCACAAAGGTCAGACGTAGGGATCCGCGATATCTGGACCTAGGTTGGCGCGGTGACGGTGTTAGCGTGAGACGAGCCACAATTCTTTTAGTGAACTTCGCACGCCGTTGTCGTATTCACGCGAACCTCGAGTCGTCCCACGGTGCGACGCCGCCACGTGCTCTCGTCGTATTCCCGCGACTTGTTCTGCCGACGAGAAGCTTATAATAACGCGTATTCCATTCGAATTCGGGCGTAGAACGCGAAGATCGTGAACGCCGACGTTAAAATCACGTTGCTGCCGGATTCACTGCGTACAGAAAAGGACCAGGAAAGGTCGAAGAGCGCGTACAACGCGTTGTCGTTGCCGAACACCTGTTACGCGTCGGTTAACCTCGAAACGCTGCCGGTCGCTGCCGGCTGCGTTATTGTAACATCGGACTAATAAACAGTGTTAACCCAGATCGTACGAGAGTGTTTATTGCGTGAGAAACCTTCCCGCCGCGGGGAATGCCTCGTGTTCGACCCGCGTAGAATCCTGCGACCATTCGTATCTCGTCTTCGCGTAATATCGATTGTCGCGGGCTCGTATGGGTGTCTCTCGTCGTGTGTAATAGCGAATTTAGCGTGGCATCTTCTGTGCCTGGCGCCCGAACTTTACGTAAGAGATCTCGAGAGACGACGAGCCTGCGTATAATTTTTGTCCCGGGTGGACCACGTTTCGCGCGGCCGAACGTGGCCCGGCGGTATCGCTTGTAAATACCCGGAGTCGCTATCGTTTCGCTAAGAAACGAGAAACGACGTGACAGTATTTACAATTGCTAGCTCTTTGCAGAGAAATGTCTTGTTAACCATAAACCCATCCATGTCCATAATATGAGTAATTTGATTCATCTAAGTAAAAAAAAAAAAAAAATAAATAAATAAAAATGTTTTTCAAAAAATCTAAAGAATGTGGAAAGTTTAGTATACTTACGGTGGCAATTAACTGATTGTAGTTGCTGCAACTTGTAATGTGCGTCTTAATGCGACAAATACGTGATATACACTGTGACAAGAGTAACGGTAGACGCGTATAATGCTACAAGTAACTGCAGATGTAACGTGTATTTATTGCGTTGCATGTAGTCTAGCATCACATTGTTTAATTCCATATCTATCACGCACGATAGATTATGACGTATTTCCAACATCTTGTCGAGTATCTGAGTGTATGCTTCTTTCTTATCAAGCCATGGTAAATTCTGATTCATAAGTTTGATTGGATCAGAATCCATCGGAATCATATATGTAGTAAGACCGATAACTACAATTACAGACTCTATTATCTGTAACAATACATTTTAATATTAATTTAATATAACTCTCATATAATAAATATTGAATGACATACCTTAATAAGCATCTTTACGATCAGTAACACTCAATATGGCATAAACGACTTCGCGATGGTGGTATAGCTAACAATGACTAGAGTGAACGACTCGATGAAGCAGTACTTATATACTAATGTGTGTTTTATGAAATCTATTTTTAGCACTGTTCCCCTTACAACATATTTTACGCGACAGCATTAGTCTGTTACAACATACTATACACAATTCTATGCATTCTTCACAATCTACATCATGTCTAATTTTACAACATGATTCACCTCAGCTGTGTTGGAATAGATAATGATAATTCCACAATAAAACAGTATGTAGATTCATGCATCGATATTATAAAAACCACGCTCGCTGATGAACTCCGTAAGAACGTTGATGACAAGATTGAGAATCTACGTAGAAATGTGACTAACAATGAGTTACTGTGTGAAGCTAAGCTGAATGATATTGATAAACATTTGAAACAACATCAAGAAAAGTTGAATGAGTTTGAGAAAACGGAAATACCTGTAGATTATAGGGAATTTTTTCGTGATAAATTTTTCAAGCTAGAGGATGACTTGATGGAAGTAATGAAGCGTGAACGGAAAACAGATCGTGAAAAATTAAACGCTTTTGCTAAAAATATTGATAAATTTAACGATAGACTTTTAACCGTTGAATTTGAAATCAATAAAACCATGGATAGAAAATTGGTGAATTTGAAGAATATGCTGATCGATAAAATCAATGATGCAAAGGAAACAGCGAATGCAAACAAATTGAATCAAGGAAAGTTGTTGCTTCTGGAACAAGCTGTGCAGGATATGCGTAAAAAATTTGAAACTGGTGGCTATGAAACTGATGAGGAATTAAATGAACGATTCATCGCGTACAATGATAGCTTGCACAAAAAAATGATTGCATTGATTGAAGAACGGAATAAAGCTCATGAAGATTTTACGAAATTTATGGACAAGAAATAAAAAAAACAAAAAAACATGAATGGAAGAGGATGTTACAACGCTACATAACAAGGAAGAGCAATTCTTTTTTTTAGACAAAAAATAAACGTGAAAGAAAGAGGATGTCAAACATGAGTAAAGAAAAGGTGCAATTAGTTGAAGAACTGCATGCTCCAGCAAGACGTTATTTCCCACGTAGACGAGTGATAGTGCGAGGATTCGATGATCTCTGGCAAGCTGATATCGTAGAAGTTCAACCATATGCGCGAGATAATCGAGGTCATCGATATATTCTTACGATAATTGATGTGTTCAGTAAATATGCATGGGCGGTTCCGTTGAAGAGTAAAAATGCTAACGATGTGTGTAAAGCTTTCGCTTTCGTGTTGAAGAAGGATGGTAGATCACTTAACAACTTGCACACTGATATGGGTAAAGAATTCTACAATGCGATGTTTCAAGAATATCTTAGAAAACACAACATTCATCATTATTCGACATTTAGCACAATGAAGGCTTCAGTAGTTGAACGATTCAATCGTACGCTGAAGAACAGCATGTGGAAATTTTTCTCATTGAGTGGAAAATATCGTTGGATTGATGCGCTTCCATCGCTGATTGAAAACTATAATAATCAAAAACACAGTACCATTCGTATGCGACCTGTAGACGTGAATCGTAAAAATGCAAAAACTCTTCTATCAACAGTTTACAGCAACGTGAAGATAATGGGTCCCGCTAAGTTCAAAGTGAATGATTACGTGCGTGTTAGCAAATCCAAAACTCTATTCGACAAAGGATATACACCGAACTGGTCAACAGAAATATTTAAGATTATAGCGGTGAAACAAACGAATCCTGTTACATATCCTGTCTGATTCAAAGGGCATACCTATTGATTCTGACTTAATGCTGGTCAGTTGACGAAGAGCGCATTTTATAGTATACACATTGCTACCCCTTCCATAATAACAAGCTAATCTCAATAGTGACTTCATTATTACAGGTAAATAACCTCTGAGTTAATCACCGCCCATAAATCATGTTTTTGTTTTACCTTATTAGCGAAACACAAATACCAAGTGTCGATAACATAATGAAGAGTTGAGTATTGCTACCCCTACCATTCAGATTGCAACAAAAGAATCTTCACAATGACAGACAAATAATCCTTGGGCTCATCAGATGTACATCGAGTGTAATAAGTCTTTTAGAATAAATTTTTTACCAATCAGCATGTACACAATCTTTAAAAACTATAATAATTTGTAGTAAGTTCAATTTATGCTGTAATGCCCCCCCCAAGGAAAAGTATTAATTAAATTTGTACAAATATATCGCTTATCATCGTATGGACTTAATGCCAATTTCATTTCCGATACTGAATACACCTGATGCTGTACTGATATTATATGTTTATGATTAATACTTTTTTCGATACATTTTGTAAGACAATTCATGTAATCTGTGAAACTTATACTCTTAACAGTAACATTAGTTCGGATACCTTTTATTTTTTTCGTTTCACAACATGCATCATTATCATCACGCACGCGAATAGCATACATTTTTGAGCGAAGACCTACAAACTCTGTCATAATTTTACCACCGTTCTCATCCTTCATCAATCCTAGTACTTTTTTGTTTGCTATAGGAACATCATACACCTTGTTTACATTATAATTACTAGTGTCATATTTATGAATATCATGTTTCAACATCTTATACGCATCATCGCAAGTAATCTCATATATTAAACTATCCGTGTCTGTGTACAAAATCTTACAATTTTGTTGGAAATTGGGCAACATATAATCGTAATGAAAGCTGTACAAATGTGTTTTTGATATATCAAGCACAGACATGCCTATATACATAGGCTTGTAAAATTTAACAATCATTTTTTTCATCTGAACAGCTACAAAATCCTCAGAAAAAACTGTGCAACTGTGGAAATTTGGTCTGGATATTAATCGTTCGACACCGTATCGTCCGTTCCATCGAGACATTAATTGCACATTAACATGATTTCGAACATTTTCCATTGTTTTTCCAGATACTGCATTATTCATTAATTTAAATAAATTCTTTGAAAACTCATTGGTTGCGTTTGTGCGTAATGTAGTGTTCAAATCAATATAGCTGCGCAACCATGGTGACTGTTTAAACTCTAGAATTCTATGAATTTTTCGTAATTTCAGGTTATGCTTCAAACATTGTTGTAGATATCGATAGTGAACAACGTATCGCTCCTTATCGTGAAGCGTTGCCATCAATTTTTTCTGATTCGAACCAACCGCCGATGTATAGTGATTTGGACAAAATGGAAGATCGGAATGAAGATCATGAATTTCGCGCGGATACTCTAAACTATATCCAACGATAGAACAGTACCGTTGCTCGCAGCTTGGAAGATGGTGAGGGCGCAGTGAGCCTATCATCTCTCACTCCACTATCCCCTCCCCAGTTTCTTGAACCAATTAGGACGAAGATGCGCAGCGACAAACGAAAACTGGTCTTCACGAGGTTTTTGATTTTTTACAAGCAGGATTTCCATTTTAAAAATCTGAAACCAATTGCAAAGTATGTATTTGGGTATTTGACATGTGTCAGATTTTTTTCAGAATTTTTAAGCGTCATTAACTAGGGAAAATAGGCCAGAAAGTGATTTTTCGTTTTTACCCCATAACTACCCTCCCGATCGAGATACAGGGTTGAAATTTTGCACAGTATGTTTTTTCTTGGTGCTCTATCGAATGACACATCGTCGATAAAATGCGGCTCAAGGGCATTTTAGACTATCTTATCCGGCTATGCCCTTTCACAACATATACCGATCGCAAATATACTTCCGATGTTCCCGCTTACTGAGCTGTGCTGAAACCAATCGTGACAAATGTTTAATGCAAGCATAATGTGTATGCTTTGCGACGAGGCCGTACCTCGTCGCGAGCGCCGCATAAATGAGGGCTACCGGCCCCTACTTATATTTATAGACGTCGGCGACACGGACACGCGCCAATCACCGTCGCGACCAGGCGCGTGCCAATCAGAGAGCGCCGCGGCCGCTCGACCGAGAGCGGCACTCTCCATGGTCCGCGCTTTCGCGCGCTATATAAGTCGCGCCGGAATACTGAACGAGCGGAGTCCGGCTGGAACCACTCCCGTGCACACCGGATCGTACGAGCCCTTTTCAGAGCTATACATCCGTCCAGAACGCAGGCTGGAAGCACGAGTTCCAGGAGACGACTTCCCACCGTATCCCGGCTCCCGGAGATCGCCGTGCCATCGTCTTGGCTGGACCGGACCCGTCGTGTCGGTGTGGTGGGCACGAACACCCTTAGGTGCTTCTAAGGTGCGTGCGACTGTAACCCGTCGCTCAGGTGCTTCTGTGTGAGGGTTACGGCACTACTCGGCTCTCCGACCGTCCAGCACGGGCCGATTGGCCTCCGGTCCTGTCCGCGAGTCGAACCTTCGCGGTTCAACGTCGCGGTTAGGTGTGGCGGCGGCGGGTACGAACCTCTCAGGTGCCTCTGAGATACGTACGAACCGTGGTCTGTCCTTCAGGTGCTTCTGAGGGAAAACCGCGGCGCCTACGCTGCGTCGGGCCGTGACCTCCGACTGTATCCTGTCACCTCCCACCTTCCAGCGCAAATCCGAAGAGACTCCGCGAAGTCTCGCGTCGTCCGATACCGCGTTCCGCACCGCCGAACTCCGGGAACCGTTTCAGCGAACACGCGCGCCGTATCGCTTAATAATTAAGGACTCCTGACCGCCTGATCGCTTCCGTACATATTCCGCACCGTTTACATCTGTTCTTGCTTAGACCGGGAATAATCCGCCAGCCGACGCGACCGAGGAACCGTCGCAGCCGCCGTCGAAGTAACCTGCCGCCTAGTTCTCAACCTTTTGTTACGCGGTCGGATTCACCGGCCTGCAGGAAACCTATTTTGTTTGTCAACTACTCACATTACCGCACATTGCGGAATAAAGTTTATTTTTGGTTACCCGATTTCGTCTATAATTCATTCATTCACCTACGAACCTTGGTCAACTCATGAGCTATAAGGCACATACGAAATCGGAACGTTACAGCTTCAATTCACGATTTTGTAAAAGCAGTAAATTGACGTGTCTTTGTAGCTTCTTCTTGGCCATATGAAACGTTGCAACTTTATTGTTTTCAGTCCATTCAAACACATTCACTGAAATACGATTTTTTCTTTCAAATTTTCTAATGTCTTTGAACGACATAGGTGTTTGAAATTCATCAATGTTTGAAAGCACACTTTTGTAGTGTGGATATGATGATGTGCGTGATGCATTATTTTGGTTTGGATATAGACCTGCTACTATAGCCCAAAAAAAACAGGCATTATCATTACTGATTACATTGGTAACAGCTCTTTTTGCAATTATTCTTCGAGGTATAACCGTATCGATGCAACCAGCTTGTAATGGTTGATATTTATTACAATTAACTATTAAATGTAGTATTGTAGTTAATGTCCATCCGCTGTCTCGTTCTTGAAACTCCTCCATCGATGTTAATATAATTGGTACAACATCTTTTATATACCACTTGCGTAGATTACTTGTTTGAAACAGTGCAAAATTTCGAGTACCAAAACTTTTCACTGACGCCTGGTTATGTAGCACAAATTCCGCCTCCAACATAATGTTTACTTTCAGCGATAAGTGAACGTTTAATAATTCACTAATCCGATTAACGACCATTTGTCTAGCATGTTGTAGAAATTGACGAGGATCTATATGTTCAACATTGATTACGATACCTGTGGATATACGATTTTCAAATGCTGATTCAACGTTTTCCCATCGAAGAGTTGATTTTCTCGCACGATCGTGTAAACCTCTACCAATACGGAGCGTTGAAAGACGATGATTCAATGCAATGTTCAAGCTCTTCATACGACACATTATTGATGTTACGGAAAATTTCATACCTACTGGCATTTTCTTCTTCATATATGATAAATAATTAATACAACATTGCAACGAATCGTTGTACACACCAAACCAATCTTGATACTCATCGATATTTCGAATCATATTTGACATATCTGTCAAACATTTAAAAATTTTTTAAAATTTTTGTATTGTTTTTCTCATTTTATGTAATATGATTCAAAGTTGCTAAAATATCGCAATTGATATCAAAACAGTAGACACAAAACGTTTGAAATTGTTGATTCGATACACTCTGTCTCAACACACTTTTTTCTCTTTTAGATGATTTCAATATGTACTTTGTCACAGCTGTCTGAAAACTTCTTAAACTGTAATTGACTTGTACAGTCGATAGACTATATATAGCCCGACATATGCGCAATATTTGTCCAACTGTATACATAAACATCAGATAACTGACAAAAACAGGTATAATTTATAGCTGTGTATTAAGCTATGCAACGCATTCATTAAGATAATGCTTCTTGGTCAGGAAAGTCTCCGGGGGAGAGGGGGTGGTACAGAAGCAGGAGGAGTCTATCGTTCTGCGTAGCAGTAATAGTGTGTGTGTGTGTAACCGCTTCAGCCAATACAGTAGGAAGAGTCTATCGTTCTGCGTAGCAGTAGTAGTGTGTGTGTAACCGCTTTGACCAATAGAATGCATGCTCCTACAACCCAACCAATCAGGCACTTGGCTACGTCATTCATGTCTCTTTTGTCAGCAGTAATTGGTTGTAGTCGGTAGATATAGCTTTGGAATATTTACAAATATTCGTTTCAATGAACTCTGCAGACGGTCAAGGTGAGATCGTTGCATACCATATCGCTAGCCAATTAGTAAGCAAAGCAAATAGTCTGCCGTCTACAACAGATAACACCTCTCAAACATGATTGTATGAATTAATGCGTAATACAAGAGTCAAAGAGGTTGCATAATTTGTTGTAACGGTGATGCATTGATCAATTAATAAGAAATGATAAGCCTACAGACGATAACACTTCGTCGGTATAAAAACCGATCTCCGCGAGTTCATATGAAGTTATAACGCAAACGAGTTACACATTGAAGGTACATCCTACACTTTTTTTTACAACAGTTAATTACTTAGTAGTGAGTATAATATTTTGGAATATACATCTAATACTTGCCAACAGTTAATTACTGTACTAAGTATAATAATACTATTATTTTTCTGTATTGCAGTACCAACGTAACTTTTACATAATGGTATTTGCCTTTATATTCCCAATATATTCTTACAAGAACAACCGCTGCTTGATTATCGATTTAAATATGAAAGACTTGAGAGTTTTAACAACTGGCAATACCATCGTATTGTCACTCCTACTGATCTTGCAGCAGCAGCAGCAGAATTCTTCTGCATGGAATTCGTTGATTGGGCGGAGTGTTTCGCGTGTAATGTACAAATGCATAATTGGAAACAGGGTGAGGTTCCCATAAACAATTGAATCATGCAGTAAAGAGTTATTGTTGTTGTTGTTGATTCTAATGTATTTTTACATGTTAAAAATAAAAACAACTTTTTTTAGTAACGTCTACATACTACTAACTCTTCTTACCTCAATCCTTATTAGAATAAAAGTACATTTTTATAATTGTAGAATAGCTACGATATCGGTAAAGTAGGGATTGTGAAGTTGCGGTAATGTGTACAATCTTCTCGAGTACATAGCTATTGATGGTGGGGAGGGTAACATTTTTGAAATTGCTGGAGAGTTAGGAATCGGTAATGTAGAGTGTAGCTCTGTGCGTGTGTGTGTGTTTGTGTGTGTGTGTGTGTGTGTTTGATCGGTGGTAACACACAATTGTGGAATAGCCGCGCTATTGGTGGTCCGATTGAAGGTATTATACAATAAATAAGTAGGTGGTAAGATATTAAGATGAGTTGTTGATCAGTAAGGGGTTGGTAAAGTGGGGTTACTACATAGTAGAGTAATGGTCGGTAAAGTAGAACACAAACCTCCCACCCCCCTCACCCCTTGCCCTTTGATTGCTGAATCGGCATAACATATTTCCCCCGCCCCCCACCTCCCAATTATAGTGGAACCGGCGCTTAATGTTATGCCGATTCTAATATCTATTGTAGAACCGGCACCCAAGTTTCCCCCCTCCCCCATCCCCCCTTGCCCAAAGATCGTAGAACCGGTTGCCGGTTGTAATGCATGATCGTAGAAACGGCGCTTAATATCATGCCGGTTCTACGATCTTGATCGTAGAACCGGCTTATATACTCTACTGAGGGTGCTCGGTACCGGGAGAACACAAATCCTTGCGATCAATTTCCAGTCACGATTCGAACATACCCACGCGTTCGGACAAGTTGTGCCACACACCCGCATAGTGACACTTCGATCGCTGGGAGCTGTCACAACCACCGCGTTGTGCGTCTTTCCTACACGGCGTTCACAACGGACGACGTCCGTCTCGGTTCACTTTCATTCCCTCCCCTTTTCTCAACAGCCACCGGTATCGGTCCCGATCAGATGTGGACGTACGCGCCACGTGGATCAAAGGTCGTCCAATAATTGTACGGTTACGACCCACTCCCCCTCTTTTAGTCGGACTATTTCCGACCTGGGACGTAACACTAGTACCAGACCGAACTACTGAAACACTGATATCGATCATTCGAAAACATGTTGTTGCAAGTTCAATCATTCATACGGATAATTGGCGTGCATATAATGATCTAGCGAATGAAAATTATATACATAAAACAGTGAATCATTCGACTAATTTTGTTGATCCTCAAACTGGAGTTATCTAGAATTGTCTAGACATTGTGTCTAGGCCTGTGCTACGATCGAGTGGGACATTAGTATCTTAGTAGCTTAGCTCTTAGAATTAGTTACGGACTTGGGTATGGTTGAAAGTCGAGTGTCCTCTTTCGTTTCGGGAAAGCAAACCAGCCGTACCCCAGTCAATGACAATTGACGCATCGCAGGCCCACACTTAGCGGAAAGCCGACACCAGTTTGGGGACAGATACCTGAACAAGGGATCCTTGTACATAGGCTTGTCTTATTTACGAGGCTTGCGTGAGAAACAAAATCACGATTTTAGTAGGCGTACCACCTAATTTGAATTACGCCCCCAACTGGTGATTGGCCCCTTGGTTATCTCTACCAAAGAAACTATCTCTTCCCGAGCTTTGGTAGGGAATTGCAGAGGAAATAGCGGGCAGAATTCTTAAATCTTTCGAGAGAACCGGACAAACTTTGTACTTAATATACTGAATCGTAGAACGTTGCGAAGATTCCCCTTTTGAACAGTATTAATCTTTAATTGCGAGCGTGAATTGTGAAATGAAACTAAGAACTGAACTGTGAACTTTTGAACGTTTTTCTTATTAACTTTTTATGAACTTTTGAACGTTTTTCTTATGAACTTTGTTATGAACCTTTTTTGTGGACTTATGAACTTTTTACTATCAATTTTATCATGAACTCTTATTATGGACTTTTTTTATTTATGAACTTGTGTTTGAACTTTGAACTGTTGAACCTTGGCCTTTCCAAGATTTTATGACGAGTGTCATCTGTGTACGCATTCTTGTGCAACTCAGAGTTGAAACAGCAGCAATCTTGGACTCAACAACGCTCTAAACAGGAGTTCATACACAAAATATTGAAAGATTGTGGAGAGATCTGAGAGTCAGCATTCCTCGCTATGGCATACGTGACAATCATTATATGTACTAATTATATTGCCGAATTTTTATTTAAAAGAACCTACAATTTTGATAAACGCATTGATGCTTTTTTCGAAATAATGAATTGTATTATGTATCCATTACACCATTTAAATGCTGAATAAAATTCTCATTTAAGATAGATGGTTTTCGAAATATTTACAATTTCGTATGCGTGGTCGGGCCGGCCGACAGGCCGGCACTCTCCGCCCCTCCTCCCCCCCCGCCACCTAACCCTAACTAATTCTGATTGCATGATTTTTCCATTACTAGTTCAAATTCTGTATGAAGGCTATATAGAATGCAAAAATTATACGATCGGAATTAGTTTGGGTTAGGTGGTGGGAGCGGAGAGGGCCGGCCTGACGGCCGGCCCGACCACGCGTGCGAAAATTGAAAAAAATTGAAAGCTAACCCTATATAGAGTGACACTCTATTCTGATCCCCACAATGTGTTTATAAACACAGAAAATAAACAGATGCCGCCCCAGAACAGACTTACGTTGCCACGGATCATGCAACAATACGTAAAATTCAATACAGTATTTGCAATAGTTTTTCGCAAATATCTCGAAAACTAAGAGCGAGCGCCGGGTTCTTGTAATGACAAAAGTTGTTCAGAATGTTGTCCTCGATAACATATGTGTTCGCGATTTTGTAATGTCGATTGTATCACCGTGATGCAAAACGATAATCTCACCATGTATATGTATACGCGAGTCTAGCAAGCGAATCACGGTGGTCGCGATTGACAAGGGAGAGTTGTTGTGGAGACGGTTGCCAGAGAGTGTTTTCTTGAAAAACAAGGAGAGCTTGACAGATTGAGAGAATGTGCGAGTCGACTGGGGTCTTTTCTGTGATAATTCGTAATTGCAAATAGAGTTACTTTTTGGGTTTGAATGCTCACGCGAGTGATCCCGGGTAATAGGAGATTTGGTTTTGCACTCGGTTCGGCAATACTTGAATTCTCCCAGGCCGGCTCACAGATCCAAGGGCATTGGCAGCTTTGAAGCTCCTTTCCAGTGAATCCCGAAGCTGGGACGGATTGCAAGGCTAGCCGTAGTGCTGCCGGCAAAGGAGTGCCCTATGGGCCAGCCGGCAATTGTGCAGAATTCCAGTGGAACTCTGCTGTGGATCACTGCGCGCAGAGACTTGGTTATTAACGGTAAGAGAGCTCTCTTAGTTTTAGAGTAAAATGTCATTTAGCATATAAATTGCTAGAAACGTCGATTTTCTAACCGCGTTAGCTATTTTTAAACACTATCAGATACTGGGCTTTCGTACGGCGAAATTCTTGTAGTTACTTGATTGAATAAATTTATTGCATCTTGCTTCGGCTTTTCCTCGTAATCCGTCGAGGTTTTTATGCCGAAGCAAGAATTTGTTTAACCGGGAAATTGTGTATTTTATTCTAGTATAAGTTCGAACATTGTTTAATCTGAACTTCTATGAATCCTGTCTTTTTAAATGATTGAGAAACATTTTGGTGCTCCGGGTGAGGAACAATGTTCGAATTTAATGGGATTAAATTATTATATCCATTGGATATTTTCAATCAATTGTAGAGATCGAGTATGTTTGAGGAGTCATTGCAAGAGCTGTCAATTTTATACGATATGAATTGGCTGTCTTCATTTCGATAATTCAATGTTCACGTTGCAATGCATGTTCAAGTGAAAGTTGTTATTTTTGTTTCGATCGGCAATTCGTTTCTAGCTTTCGTATTTTGTTCAAATTGATATTTGATGATACGTGTTTCATCTGGTCTCATACGAGGTTTCATACGAGGTCATATTTTGTTCGATCGTATTACGAGAGGATAAGCTGTATATTCTGATTCACAGAGTTTTGGTTGCATTTGATAACCAAGTTTTCTTTTGCAATGGCTCCTACGTCGTTACGAAGGCTCATTGCGCTACAGAATTCTCGTTCAGCGGAAATTGAGTTGACCAGCAGTCGATTGCGAGAAAGATCCCATGATAGTTTGAATTCAAATATTATTTCATCACGAGTCAATTCACTGGTTGAGATTTGGAGCAAGGCGCGTGCCACACACGAAGAAATTGTCGTTCGAGAGGATGCCCTGAACGAAGTCTACATGACGGAGAACGTGTTCGCTCGTTTGCAAGCAACGTACGAGGACACGCTCGATTTTCTTCTCACCACAAGGTCAGAATTAGACAGCCGTTCAAGTAATACCGGAACTTCAAATACTGCTTCTGTAATCAATGATGATACATGCCCCGCGAAGTTACCAAAATTAGATTTACCGACGTTTGCGGGTCGTTACGGGGATTGGGAGAATTTTTGCGATCTGTTCACTACCCTAGTTCATAATGCGCCGCGTTTATCTGATGCCACGAAATTGCAATATCTTAAAAGTTGTTTGAAAGATTCTGTCGCGGATCTTGTGAAGGATGTTACCACTACCAACGCGAATTATGCGACGACTTGGCGGGCTTTGAAGCCGCGTTTTCGTAATCCTAGATTAATAGTTTACAGTCATTTGCGAGCGTTAATGAATCTTTGTCATATGAAAAGGGAATCTGCGGGTGAAATGCGCTTGCTCGCGGACGAATCTCAGCGTATCGTGCGTGCGTTATCGAATTTGAAAGTACCAGTTGATCATTGGGATGTTTGGTTAGTGTATATAGTAGCTTCACGTTTGGATCCCGATTCGCGAAAGGCCTGGGAAACAGAGTTAAGTAAAAAGGATCGTCAGGTAATTTTAAATTCTGATGGGAACTCGACCGAGGAGGATGCTCGCAATAGATTTCCAAAATTTTCCGATTTAACTGAGTTTTTAGAGAACCGTGCACAGACACTCTGTATGCTCACTTCTGAACAGGGTGATAATGTCAAGAAAGCAGTTTTATCTAAACCAATATCAGGATCTCGAAAAGTATTTTATGCGTCTACGTCGTTTTCGACAGACGGTAAATTTAAATGTGTGATATGTTCTGGACCCCATCGCATTTTTAAGTGCAATAAATTCAAAGCAAAGAATGTTTCTGAACGTCGTGCTGAAGTACTTCGCTTGCGGCTTTGTTTTAATTGTCTCGGTGCTCATAGAGTTGCTAATTGTTCTTTTTCTACTAGATGTTCGAGCTGTAAAGGAAAGCATCATTCTTTGCTCCATTCTGACAAAGTTTTCACCAGCTTTACTAAGAATTCAATTCCGGAATCGAAATCAAGCAATTCGGACGAGTCTAAGACTGGAGTTTCAGCAAAGGTCTCGAGTGTACATGTGCATACCGCGAATGTGATATTTCGTAAGCGTTCAGTTTTATTAGCGACCGCTCAGATAATGTTGATAGGGCCACAAGGTTCACGGACACGTGTTCGAGCTTTACTTGACCAAGGTTCGGAGGCTTCGTTTGTTACTAGTTTTATCACGAATCTTTTAGGATTAGAGAAACGTCGTGTCAACATGTCGTTGGCCGGGTTCGGAGCCAGTTCAGCAGGAACAGCTAAGGTCGCAACGCAGCTAATATTTCAGTCTGTCGTCGACCGGTCAACTAAGTTTGAAGTCAATGCCTTTGTTTTATCAAAATTAACGTCGCGTCGCAGCTTCCAACACGTAGGTTAATGGAGATCGATATTGGAATGTTTGCTGATTTGTCTTTGGCAGATCCATTGTTCTATGTTCCTTATTCTGTAGATATTATTTTAGGCGCAGATGTTTACGGACAGTTATTGAAGTCAGGATTGAAAGGATTTTTTGATTCATCTTTAGTTGCACAAGATACAGCGTTAGGCTGGATAATTTCCGGTCCAGTGTCCGCGGATATTTCACGGCGGGCGGAAACTTCTGAGCATCTTCAGACGTATCACAGTGTTTGGGAAGACGACTTAGATATATCGTTACAACGTTTTTGGATCCTCGAAGATTTACCACCAATAATTGCGACTCTTGATTCTAAAGATGATGCTTGCGAAAAATTGTTTAGGGATACACACTAGGGTGGTCCATATTTTTTGACCAACGAATTAAATGCACCGCACCCCCCATAATTGTTCCTTTAGGTGAGAAAAAAATTTGTGCAAAGTTTGAGATCGATCGAAAAAAAGGATCACGTGCCTCAAAGCGACTGAAAATTTTGAAAATTGTGAAATTCACCTCAACTATGGAACATGGCACATCGTTGGATTTGTCTTTTTTTCTGAATAGGAATATGGAAAAATTATATGACTTCCCTTAAATAATAATAACAATGACCTTGAAATTTCAAAAATATGATTTCCAAAAAATTTGTTTATTTTGCCATTATATTTACCTTATTGAACAATGCAAATTTCTCCTCTGACATTTTTTCGTACAATCACAAATAACAGAGATATTTAAACATTTCCATGTATTACATTTTATTTATACCTGTACTGAAACAAGACTTTAAGAAGCCTAAAGTGACAGTTTAGCTACATTGGCATTGAACAATAAACAAAATCAACTTATACTTTGCATTACGAAGTACTTTTGTCAACTGTTAAGTAAAATTATTAAGTAAAACTGTCTCTGCTACCACAATTTTTTGTCAACTGGCTTTGGTTTGCAAAATATGAGCTGCAAACGACTTTCGTAAGGCAGAAACCAGGTACAGTTCCGTACCTGGGTACCCTCGATGCCGTCCATTAACATAAAACGCTATAAAACATTTCACCGGGATTAGGACCCCTTAAATGAGGGTAGCGAGGGGCAGCGGACCCGTTTACAACTCTCCGTACTGAACACTGGACCCACGACGGTCAGGTACGAGGGACGTTTAGTACACGTGCGTCGTGCACCCTCCAGGACAATTTCCCGTTAGTCTACCCCTGTTTTCCTGACACAAGGGCGAGCCAATCAGAGACGCTACATCGCTTCGCGACACGAGGGGCACTCTCCAAGGTCCGCGCTCCTTCACGACTATTAGGCCCTTTCCGGACCCAGACAAAATTGTATATAAGCCCGTCCGAAAACGGATCAGTCATAGCTGATTTAACCACCGAACAGTGCACAGAAGTCCAATGGAGAGTAGAAATCACGGAAAACTGTTCTTATTAGAACATGACGATAGTCAAATTGTAGGCGCTAAGTTGCCATCGATAGGGCAAGTTTTAAGTTCTGTTTTATAATTTACGGAAAGTGAAATTGAACCTTCGATCTAGCTCATATCTTGTTGTGAAAGAAGTGGAAGTGTTGTGGGAGAAGGAAAAAATTCCATTCAGGCAAAGCCATCACAGCATCGAGAAATTGGAGTCCTTATACCAGAAGTGGAGGCTGTTACAAAAGAATTCTATACGACGATCGCAGCTACAAGATAACAAGGAACAACAGTTTCTTGATCAATTAGATGATCTTTTCGATATCGCACACGTTGATGCTTTAGAAATGATCACGATCGATATGAAGATAAACAATTTCTTCTGAACCAAAGAAAAAAAGGACGACCAGGATCGATGATTGGAGGAGATCGAGTTCTTTACGCAAAAGAACAGAGACAAGCGCTTCGTCAAGCAAAAGAAGAAGCACGTCGAGTTAAAACGCAAGCAGCTATGCAAGGTACGTTTATCCAGAAATTATTTGTTTTAAAGTAAAATTGTCGAAATCTATTTCTCTATACTCATATTATTCACATTTTTTTACAATCAGAAGAAACAATCAACTTTGCATCAATTGCATCACCCGACGACGACGAAGAAAATCGGCAATGTACTGAGGATGAGGATGAGGATCCTGCGCTGGAGTCCAATGCGAGCGATTGCGATGCAACAGAACCTGGTCCGAGCAAACCTAAACGAAAACGCGGTTCAAAACAGGTTATTACGCTAAAGCTTATGTCAACACTTGATGCATGTAAAGTTAATGACCGCGATGCTGCCCGTATAATTGTAGCAATTTCTCAAGCTCTTGGTCACGACATTAATGATTTGACCATAAGTCGATCATCGATTCGTCGTTATCGAACAGAGTTGCGCAAGAAACACAGTCAAATGCTACGTGCAGCTTTTTCCCAACATGAAATTGATGCAGTTACTGTACATTGGGATGGTAAAATGTTACCTGCTCTAGTCGGCAAAGAAAAGGTGGAAAGGTTGCCTGTCGTTATAACTTGCCGAGGGCGTGAACACTTACTTGGAGTTCCGATAATCCCGACTTCTACTGGAAGAGATCAAGCTCTTGCTGTCCATGATCTACTCAAGGAGTGGGACATATGCGACAAAGTGCAAGCACTTTCATGTGATAGGACAGCATCTAATATGGGTCACTTGCAAGGTGCGTGTGTAATTTTAGAGCACGTAATCGGACGGTACTTGCTATATCTTCCGTGCAGACACCATATGTACGAAATAGTTTTAAGAGCGGTTTTTGAGAAGAAGATGTCCCAGTCTACGGGTCCAAACGTGCCAATTTTTAAATGCTTCCAGCAAGCGTGGCCCAATATAAATAAATTAAACTTCCACTGTGGGGTAGAAGATCGATTTGTCAATCAAAAATTAGAAAATATACCACAGCTAATAAATTTTGCGAAACAGACTCTGGAAATGCATCATCCACGGGAAGTCTATCGCGAATTTATTGAACTTGTGCTAGTATTTTTAGGTAATACTTCAGAGTACCGTTTTCGAGCTCCCGGAGCTTTCCATCATGCTCGGTGGATGGCGAAGGGCATTTATTGTATAAAAATATTTTTGTTTCGCGAAGAATTCGAATTAAGCGAAGAGGAGACAAATGGAATTCGCGATATATGTTTATTTATTGCAAATTTATATTTAAAAGCATGGGTAGAAGCTCTTCTCCCAACGAAGGCTCCGCAGCAGGACTTTACTTTTATTAAATCCTTATATAAATATAAGAAAATAGATAAAGACATTAGTCATGTAGCGTTAGAAAAATTTTTGAGACACTTGCGGTATTTGACACCAGAAAATGCTGCGTTATCGTTCTTCGATAATGACATTTCCATAGAAACAAAGAAACGAATGGTGGAGGCGTTAAATACCACTAATAGTGGCGGCGGTGATTATTATAAAAAGTTTGTCCTCCTACCGAGTAATGTAACCGACCATATGGAGAAGGATATTTCATATTTTATAACAGACGAAAGTCGGAAAGTTTTTTAGTAGATTCGGCATATCGGCAGAATTTTTAGAAAAAGATCCTATAGTTTGGCAAGATGAACCATCTTATAAAATAGGTTTAGATATCGTTAAAGATTTACCAGTGGTTAACGATAAAGCAGAAAGAGCTGTTAATTTAATGCAGGACTATAACCAAATTTTAGCGCGTAGTGAGGAAGAAAAACAGATGATACTACAAATTGTAAAAGATTACCGTCAGCAATATTCTGATATAAATAAAACTACCTTGGCGAAAAATATGTAAATATTACATATAACTTACATTTATATACTTACATTACATACAGGGTGTCCCAAAATTCTTGTACTTTCTTGAAATGGGAGGTTCCTGAGACCATTCTAAGAGACATTTTCCTTTGCACCAATGTCAACTGCGGCTTTGTTTAGGAGTTATTAACGAAAAACACGGACCAATCAGAGCGCGCCCTGGGCCGCCGCGCCGCGCCGCGCCCGCAAGCGAGTGTCGGTGGTACGCCGTGACATCGCAACGAATAAGAGTTTCTCGATTATGTGAATGCTCTCCGATTTCAATGAGCTTTGGATATGTGGTCAAGATCATTATTCTGAACAACATTTCTTTAGTTACCCATCGACTCTGCGTACCAACCTGCAGGAAAAACTAAACATGTGATTGCCATAAATCTTAAAGCGGTCCTCCTCGTATCCTGTTTTTCGTCTAACCGTCCCGTCGTTTTCGTAAACGTGTTACAGCGTGCATTTCGAATTTCGACACTCTAAATGCCCTTCCTAAATTCTTTAGAAAAATCTTGCGGAAAATCAGGGTCGTTCGAGCCGCGGTAGAGAGAACATCTCCAAAGACTTGTCAATTCAAAGCTAACTGTTGCTATTAGCTGTGTTTTTGATAGTGATATTTAAACTAATCACTAGACTGCGGATCTTTATGCAAAATTAATATTGGCTGTCGCTATTACAAGGGACAGGAGCCAGACAGATATTTGATTCTCACTGTGATCATTTTAAGAAGTTGAAAATAATACTATGTATGGTGTTTTGAAATTATTTTAATCTCTCTACTGTATTAAAATGCACCTACTCATGTTTGCTACAAATGCATGAAATCCGCGGTCTAGTGATTGCATTACCTGATTGTTGTGATTTGTGCAACAGTACAAGGGATATGGCAATTATTATTAGTGCATAACCATGTGTTGACAAATGTGAACAGTGATTGTGAGTGTGGAGAAATTTCAAGACACACATTTCGAAGCAGCAAATGGATTTACGGCTGAATAAGTGAGTTTTTAATACAATCAGTTTCTGCTTCTTCTCTTTTTTTACGATTATCTCGTAAACTAAAGCCAACCGCCAAATAGTCTAAAGACAAATGTTGTTCAGAATAATGGTCTTGACCACATATCCAAAGCTCATTGAAATCGGATAGAAGCTAGTAGTACATCGATCCCATGGATTTACAAGTAAAGTTTCTCGCGATAATCTCGTAAACTAAAGCCGATCGCCAAAAAGTCTAAAGAGAAATGTTGTTCAGAATAATAATCTTGACCACATACCCAAAGCTCATTGAAATCGGAGAGCATTCACATAATCGAGAAACTCTTGTTCGTTGCGATGTCACGGCGTACCACCGACACTCGCTTGCGGGCGCGGCGCGGCGCGGCGGCCCAGGGCGCGCTCTGATTGGTCCGAGTTTTTCGTTAATAACTCCTAAACAAAGCCGCAGTTGACATTGGTGCAAAGGAAAATGTCTCTTAGAATGGTCTAGGAACCTCCCATTTCAAGGAAGTACACGAATTTTGGGACACCCTGTATAACACCATCGGTCAAAATATGCTACATTATTGCTATTGCTTTGATGTAGATATTTAAATATCTCTGTTACTTGTGATTGTACGAAAAAATGTCAGAGGAGAAATTTGCATTGTTCAATAAGGTAAATATAATGGCAAAATAAAAAAATTTTTTGGAAATCATATTTTTGAAATTTCAAGGTCATTGTTATTATTATTTAAGGGAAGTCATATAATTTTTCCATATTCCTTGTCACGTCGCTTTCTTAACTTTTCGTATGGATGGTCGAACGATGAATAGCGACACCGAGAATTTACAGGCGAGACGCCGGGCCACGCTCGGCCGCGCGATGCGTGGTCCTCTCGGGACAAAATACGCTCACAGTCTCTTTATTTGAAAATCAAACTTGATGCAATTTCGGGCGCCAGACACCTGAAGGTGTCACACGAAAGAATCGTAATCTAAACACGAAAGCGTAACGCGGTTGGACTCTCGAGGCTGTGACGTAGCAAACGAATTCTGAATAGCTCTCGCGAGGGCGCAGGATTCTACGTCGGGAGAACACGAGACGTTCCCCGCGACGGGAAGGTTTTCACACAAGGAATAAACAACGTTTCGGCTAGCAAGATGTTTATTAAACGATTCGACTGGGCTGCCGACGACTCGGCAGCGAATACAAAGTAGCCGGCGCGTATTATCGCGACTGATGGAAATCGCACGCGCTGTTTCTCCCGTACTTTACAAACTCGCGAAGAATTCGGCAGCGATAGGAACTTCGCGACGCGGAAGGCCTCGAAGGCCGATTTCCGACCGAACTCAGATGGAATTCGCGATTTCTCTCGGACTTGCGTCGATCGAACAGAATTTACGACCACGAATCGAACACGCGACGGCTTCACACCGTGGAACGAGCGCAGGTTAATTAGAATTAACGGCGGCGGCGATAGTATCCCGAATCCGCGACTTCGCGTTTAGATCGGCGTCGTACAACCGCCATAAGGCGGCCACGCGGCCCCCCGCTATCCGACCGGATTCGTACCGCGACAACGATATCCTTCACAATACGAAGGATTCGTGATTCGACACCAATAGTGTCACCCAAATATCGTCCGCCTCGGTTGCCGTTAACTCTCGCGACACGAATACCTAACCTCGCCGCGCTACCCGAGCCAACACGAAATTCACGAATAATTAATATCGAAAGCCTGATCGGCGCTTACCACTGGTAATTCAGCGATAGTTGAACGGCAGCGAATCTCTAGGTCCCTTGGTCTCAGCAGGCGCAAAATACAAGAATTATAAGCAATCGTTCAGAGCGACAACTGTCCGTTAACGATTCCAAAGACGCAGTGATCGTTCACGCGGCAGCTCGGGTACGCGGAAGCAGGGCGTCCCCCACTTTTCGATTCTACTTCCTTCGCGCAACGTCTCGACCTATCGCTAATGCTAATCGCTAATTTTTCGTTGACGAATCCCAGGCGACGGCGTTCGGCTTCCGGCGTCTCACGGCATATCCGGCAGCGTTGTCTTCCGGTTGGCCGCTTCCCGAGGAGACGATCGGCGTCAGCCAATCCGGTTGCGGTGCAGCTTCTTCCCGGACGAGGCGACGACAGGGTAGAGTGGTTGATCGTCTCTGCACCGGAGGCCCTCGTCGGCGCCTCCAGGTTGACAGTCCTGGGCCTTGACGATCTCTCGTTATTTTCTTTCGGGGTCCTGCCTTTCGCCTGCCTCGAGGTGCTTACCCTCGAGGGTTCGTTGCCTTTGCGTTGAAAGTAGAATTTCCGGATCCCGCCTGGGACCCGGATACGGTCCTGTAAACCTTAGTCGCGCAATTTGGCGCGACATTCAAAACATTAGAATGCGCCTTTTTGGGTCTCACTCGTGCCCAGGGAGAGCGCTCGCAGCGGCCCTTATCGCGATGCTTGACCAAAGGGTGGCCCGGTCTTCCGTTATGGAAGTTCGAGTGACGTAGGCAATCTTGCCACGTCACAACTCCTCCCCCCCTCGGGGAGACCGGGCCATACCGGTGGCAGCCACCAATCAGGCTTTCGCGGGCTGGGTAGCGGACGTTCTCCCTTGGCTCGTTCCATCCAATATCACAAAACTACTTCACCTTACCCCAACATGTATTCGCTACCTTACCCCGTTACACGAAATACTTACTGAATGTTGAACAATAATACGGGCCGAGATTCTCCGTCGACCGGCAGCTATATTAGCTAATCGCTCGCAAATTCGCTAATTAACTAACCGACCGTTTCGCTTTGCTATTGTTTAGGCTATTGGAATTACAACAAATGTTATTACGGTTTCGGCAGCGACTGTATTCGAGGAGGTAATAGGGGTGGAGTAGAGCGATTTCTCCAGACAATGTGCCTTTTCTCCGGCCGTCTGGGTCATAGTTCGGGCCTCCTCGGCCGCAATTGGTGCTTCTTCTTCGATGTTACGTCCGGCAGCGAGTGACGATTGCCTTTCGCCGTCGGGGTTCTCCGTTAACTTCTTTGTGTCGTCCAGCACGTCCTTCGACTCGATCCTTGATAGTTTGGATAGAGTATTCCGCTTCCCCTTCTCCCTTTTTCTCCGATTTTGGTGTATCGTCGGTAGAGAGGTATTTGGTGGTCTTCTTCGCGTGACCACTACGGCAGCAGCTAAGTGTCATCCGGTGTGGATGGCGATGGTACGCCGTTGACCTCCTGGAACTTGGGCGAGATGTCTCCCCGAGCTCCTTTTCGGCCTCTTGTCGGTGGCTTCCTCACGCCTTCGGCTGGCCGGGCGAGCTCGTTAGTTGGCCGCACGGCAGCGAAATATTTGTAGGAAGGGATCCGTAGGTGTTAGTACTGATCCTCCCTTGCGCGTATTGGAACGTACGCTTTTCGCATGCCAATGTGCGCCTTTCCGAAATCTCGACCCCCCTGCTCGGACAGGCACTGGATCACCGATGACCACTTCTGCGTGATGCCCACCAAGGTAACCAACTTAGGGTCCAAACGTGCCGCACCATGTTGTGCTGGCGATGTAAGGACGTGGTGACGACTCATCCTCCCCCTTCCCCTCGAATGCTCTAATCTCAATCTCGCGAATTATAACCTCGCTCATTTCGGCTGCACGCATCATCTAAGTTTCCTAAGCCTTAGCTCCGGACTTTTACAGCTGAATTTCTCGACTATTCCAATATTCGGTTGGCGCTAAATCGAAATCTAATGGCGGCTTGTTGCTCGCCCGCACGTATCTTGCCGGTCGCGGTTCTCGTCCGAAATCGAAAAAAAAGGCTGGGGAAGTCTGACAAACTGAATGATGGGCTCGTTCTATTGCTCGATCATTAGCCCCGTGGCGAGGAGAAAATAACACTGGTTTTCCGTGTCCTCAAATTTTTAGGGCAACGATGCTGACCCATCGGTGCTCATAAACGTTATTCACAAACGCGATTTTACCAGGGCGCGCACCGGCAGCGAATCTACAAAAACTTGGATAGTTAATTGAGGCAGTCTTAACTCTCGGTCTAATCCCGACGTTCGATTACATTTACGGCAGCTGTTTAACGTTACTCTTTGGGCCCCGCATCGATAACGATGCCCTCGGGGTTCCTCCCGGCAATCTCGTGACTTATGCCCTACTTTGCGACAATTCCAACATTCCGATTCAAGTTTCCCCCTCACGCGTTGTTTGTCGCGTGACGGAGATTTTTGTCTATCTTCGGTTGCTGGTGTTGTCGGTCGGCGCGATGGTGGATGTTGTGACCACCTTCCCCTCGTCTGTACGCGGTAGGCCTCGTTTACCTTTCGCCCGGCAGCAGAAAAATTCGCGCACGAAGCTGAAAAGTCCCGTTTAACCGTCCCAGCGTGAGTGTTTATGGGTGCGAGATTGCGAGTACCTACTTCCTCCACGTCATTAGTGGGCGTAATCTCATTCACGAATTCAACGTCTCCGAATCTCCCTCTCCCCTGATGTTTTTGGGAGCTATATTTGTTTGAATCGTACTCAAAAGTCGGGTGTGCCATTCCAGTTGGCTTCGAATCCGTTCTAATTTCACAACATTCGATTCTTTCTCCGCCTCAAGTAACGTTTCCTCTAGCTGTTCAAATGACCTTATCGTACTTGCGGCTATTGCCTGTCGCAAAATTTGTTTCGCGCCCCCATATGTTCTTCTAATCTTTTTCTCCTCTGCCCCCGGAGGATCTAATTTCTTAAACGTGGCCCTCATACTCCCAATATAGTCACGCAACGGCTCCTTGTCACCCTGTGCTCTATCTCTAAGATTCCCTATTAACGTGTCGCGATAATCCGCATCGCCAAAGAATTTTCGGAACGCGGTCACAAACTCTTCCCAGGTTCTCCCTTTGGCCTCCCTCGCCCTATACCACTGAACGGCTATCCCGTCGAAACATATTGGGAGGCAGCGAAGTAGATGTTCGTCCGCTATGTTACCATAACGTCGGTGCTCTATGAGTCGCTCCAGGAAGGTTTCCGAATCCTCCCCGGTCGCTCCTGCAAATTTTATTCGCCATCTCCTCATTATTTCGCAGATTGGCTTCCCTCTGCAGTACATTTCTCGGCGGGTATAGTGCGAGGGTCGACTTTGAGAATCTTCGGAGTTATCCGGCATCGAAGTATTCCCTCTAATTGTCGACATTCTAAATAATCGGACCCTACGATACTTCTTGCCGAGGCAACATACACCGGTTGTTTACTTGGGCCTTTTATGGCCAAAATCGACAGAGTCGCTACGTTGCGCGACTAAACCAGGGGAACCCCGTCTCGTCCGGTTGGTCCTCGGTCGACCTGACTTTCCGGCAGCGAAAATCTATTCAAACCGACTGTCCCCAGCGATTTACACAATCGTAGTCACAAAGTTCCGCAAGAATTACGTAATAACCGCTAACAGAATTTTCTCTCTACGCAAATTGGATTCGACAAATTTTTCACGTGTTCTCGTGCACTATCGGTGGCTGTCGAGCGTGGTTACTCGACTTAATTCTCGCAAATCGACAAAATTTTTCGCGAATCGCTCACAAAATTCTTCAGTTCTAAATTAAGGTCCGCGTCTGACGGGGCGTTCTATATCGGAATCGCCCTCGCTTGAAAGCGACGTACCTTACGCAAACGTCAACAATACAGCAAGGCGGCGAATACTTGGGGAGGTAGTTTTAACAACACGACAGGGTACGACAGCACCAGGACTCAAAGAGTACCTTCCATCACCATTGACAACAAAACAATAAATAATATGGTTCCTGGGACCACCCTCCACGCGTAAACGCAGGGCTGGTACCGCAGTCACCGAACACAATTTAAATGATCAGAAATCAGTAATGAAACCAAAGTGAGTATTCGGCAGCAAAAAAAAATTATGACAAGCAATTGTTGCACAACTTAAAAATGTAGCATCGAAATTGAAGAGAAAAGGAAAAGACGAGTCTTAGAAAAAGAAGTAACAGAGAGTAGCAAGAAGAAATTTAAAAATCGATCCGAAAAAAAATTATGTACAATTCAAAATCAACAAAGTAAATAAATAATAACAAATAATAAGACTAATTTGTACAATTGAATTTGAACTCGACACAATGAAACGACAAAACAAAAGGACTAGAAGAATTAAATTAACAAAAGGACGTCAAAAACAAGAAATTGCAATAAATTAGAGAATAAATAGAAGTAACGACGAGAATAAAACGGACAGAATAAATAGAACAACAGAAAAACATAAAAGCAATAACAATTCATAAATATCAAAGCGTACTAAATAATAACCAGGGTAAAAAAAAATATCACAAGTGCAACAATTAAAAAAAAATTGTAAGCCACTGTTCAAAATTTTATATTAGGGGGTTCTCGGTTCAAAATTTTACCAGAGCCATTCAATTCCATCAACTGTTGAGAACCACAGAAAGAAAAAAAAATTTTCCAATAATACTTCGGTAAGGTTTGAAGGCAGCAATGAAAATGTTTTCAATAATAATTTATTAAAGTAAGAATACTTCCTCGGGATCACTGATCGGCATGACAATTCAATCAATGTCTTTGGAAATACCCTTGAATGGCTCGTATGAAATATAATAGAATCATAACGTTTCAAAATCAACAATCTTTCTTCGAATTCAGTGATCGGAACGACATTCAATCTCGGTTGTCGGAAAGATTGTTCAGTGGCATACCATAATTAGAATAATCGAAATGGCGATAATACACAATAATCAAAACAATAGTAATGGCAAGAGTACACAATAATCAATTCAATGCTCGTTGGCTCGTAATAGCTAGTGGCTGTCGTAAACAAGTTTTTCAACGCGTGTTCGCCGTCTCGGTACCGATCGCGTCCGAAATCTGCTCGAACGGCAGCGATTGAGAAAATAAACTTTCCTTGTGCGAGCCTCGCGTCTTCGACGTATCCCTAACACAAAAGTATCCCAAAATCCCTCACACAGGTTAAATTTACTGTGAGAGGTCCCTGTTCGGGCGCCAAATTTGTCACGTCGCTTTCTTAACTTTTCGTATGGATGGTCGAACGATGAATAGCGACACCGAGAATTTACAGGCGAGACGCCGGGCCACGCTCGGCCGCGCGATGCGTGGTCCTCTCGGGACAAAATACGCTCACAGTCTCTTTATTTGAAAATCAAACTTGATGCAATTTCGGGCGCCAGACACCTGAAGGTGTCACACGAAAGAATCGTAATCTAAACACGAAAGCGTAACGCGGTTGGACTCTCGAGGCTGTGACGTAGCAAACGAATTCTGAATAGCTCTCGCGAGGGCGCAGGATTCTACGTCGGGAGAACACGAGACGTTCCCCGCGACGGGAAGGTTTTCACACAAGGAATAAACAACGTTTCGGCTAGCAAGATGTTTATTAAACGATTCGACTGGGCTGCCGACGACTCGGCAGCGAATACAAAGTAGCCGGCGCGTATTATCGCGACTGATGGAAATCGCACGCGCTGTTTCTCCCGTACTTTACAAACTCGCGAAGAATTCGGCAGCGATAGGAACTTCGCGACGCGGAAGGCCTCGAAGGCCGATTTCCGACCGAACTCAGATGGAATTCGCGATTTCTCTCGGACTTGCGTCGATCGAACAGAATTTACGACCACGAATCGAACACGCGACGGCTTCACACCGTGGAACGAGCGCAGGTTAATTAGAATTAACGGCGGCGGCGATAGTATCCCGAATCCGCGACTTCGCGTTTAGATCGGCGTCGTACAACCGCCATAAGGCGGCCACGCGGCCCCCCGCTATCCGACCGGATTCGTACCGCGACAACGATATCCTTCACAATACGAAGGATTCGTGATTCGACACCAATAGTGTCACCCAAATATCGTCCGCCTCGGTTGCCGTTAACTCTCGCGACACGAATACCTAACCTCGCCGCGCTACCCGAGCCAACACGAAATTCACGAATAATTAATATCGAAAGCCTGATCGGCGCTTACCACTGGTAATTCAGCGATAGTTGAACGGCAGCGAATCTCTAGGTCCCTTGGTCTCAGCAGGCGCAAAATACAAGAATTATAAGCAATCGTTCAGAGCGACAACTGTCCGTTAACGATTCCAAAGACGCAGTGATCGTTCACGCGGCAGCTCGGGTACGCGGAAGCAGGGCGTCCCCCACTTTTCGATTCTACTTCCTTCGCGCAACGTCTCGACCTATCGCTAATGCTAATCGCTAATTTTTCGTTGACGAATCCCAGGCGACGGCGTTCGGCTTCCGGCGTCTCACGGCATATCCGGCAGCGTTGTCTTCCGGTTGGCCGCTTCCCGAGGAGACGATCGGCGTCAGCCAATCCGGTTGCGGTGCAGCTTCTTCCCGGACGAGGCGACGACAGGGTAGAGTGGTTGATCGTCTCTGCACCGGAGGCCCTCGTCGGCGCCTCCAGGTTGACAGTCCTGGGCCTTGACGATCTCTCGTTATTTTCTTTCGGGGTCCTGCCTTTCGCCTGCCTCGAGGTGCTTACCCTCGAGGGTTCGTTGCCTTTGCGTTGAAAGTAGAATTTCCGGATCCCGCCTGGGACCCGGATACGGTCCTGTAAACCTTAGTCGCGCAATTTGGCGCGACATTCAAAACATTAGAATGCGCCTTTTTGGGTCTCACTCGTGCCCAGGGAGAGCGCTCGCAGCGGCCCTTATCGCGATGCTTGACCAAAGGGTGGCCCGGTCTTCCGTTATGGAAGTTCGAGTGACGTAGGCAATCTTGCCACGTCACATCCTATTCAGAAAAAAAGACAAATCCAACGATGTGCCATGTTCCATAGTTGAGGTGAATTTCACAATTTTCAAAATTTTCAGTCGCTTTGAGGCACGTGATCCTTTTTTTCGATCGATCTCAAACTTTGAACAAATTTTTTTCTCACCTAAAGGAACCATTCTGGGGGGTGCGGTGCTTTGTATCTCGATAAAAAATTTTCACAGGTATAGCTTTGGACCACCCTAATACACACTTTCGAAATACCAATGGACGTTATGTAGTACGTCTACCTTTCAACTCAGATCCTCCAGAAGTCGGAGTCGAGACTCGATTCATGGCTTTGAAATGTTTAGCTTCAATTCATCGACGTTTTGATCGTGATCCTGACTTAGCAATCGCTTATCGGAAGTTCATGAGCATTTATGAGGAGCTTGGTCACATGGAACGCGTCCCGTTTGATGAAATGAACAACTCGAAGGCGTGGTATTTTCCGCATCATGCGGTGGTGCAATCAAAGATCCGGGTTGTTTTTGACGCATCTCGGAAGAATACAGAAGGATGTTGTCCAAACGATTTCCTTATGAAAGGGCCTGCTCTTCAACGCGATTTGTGTCTAATTTTATTGAATTGGCGTCGGTACCGGTTTGTTTTCACGACCGATGTTGTTAAGATGTTTCGTCAGATTTATGTTGCGTCGGAACAAAGAGATTTTCAACGAATCGTATGGTCTCCTAGTCATTCGGATCCCCCTGTCGATTATCGTCTCACAACAGTGACTTATGGCACAGCATGTGCTCCTTACCTTGCGATTCGCACACTTCAGCATGTAGCAATTGATGAGGGTGCTCGATTTCCACTCGGTGCTTCTTGCTTAAATTCTAACACGTATGTGGACGATATATTTGCTGGAGCAGATGATCTCTCTGATGCGTTGAAAACGCGTCAAGAACTAGTCGATATGTTACATACAGCAGGAATTGAACTCGACAAGTGGGCCGCGAATCATAATGATTTGTTGCCTACAAAATCTTCGCAATATGAGAACATTGACCAAAAAAGCATCGCAGATGACGAGTTAGTGAAAACTCTGGGTATTCGTTGGAATCCTACGTCCGATGAATTCGTTTTTATCGCTGTAAATTTCGAGGAGTTGGCTAGAGCAACGACGAAACGTGCTGTTTTATCAAACATCGCGCGTTTATTTGATCCTTTGGGCTGGTTAGCTCCGATAACAGTTACAGCTAAAATTTTAATGCAGGACCTTTGGATAACGAAATGCGATTGGGATGAAACATTGTCTACAGATCTTCGAGAACGATGGCTTCAATATTGTAGTTCGCTTTCTGAATTATCGAAATTAACGATTAATCGATGGTTAGGTGCATCTTTAAATTCACACGTACAAATTCACGGATTTTCTGACGCGGGCTTTCTCATCGCGGGCTTTCGCTGCAGTTGCCTACATTCGTATGATTGACGATAACAATCGCGTGCACGTTTCCTTATTAACTGCCAAATGTAAAGTATCGCCTATCAAAACTGTGAGCATTCCGAATCTAGAGTTATGCGGGGCGGTTGCTCGTAAAACTTTTGCTTTATGTTAAAGGTTTGGAATTTTTTCAAAGTTCTCCAATGTTTGCGTGGACCGATAGCCAAATTGTCTTGACTTGGCTTCGTAAACATCCGTGTAGCTGGAAGACCTTTGTTGCGAATCGGGTATCCTATATCCAGACAGAGTTACTTAATGTTATTTGGGCACATGTACCGACTCGTGAGAATCCGGCAGATTTGGCGACACGAGGTTGTAAACCCTCTGATCTGATCAATTGTAATTTATGGTGGAACGGGCCTGATTGGCTAGAGAAAACTGACGAGCATTGGCCCAAGGTGGTATCGTCTCCTCAGGTATTACACGTTAATCAAGTCGTGAAGGAACCAGAGCTCTTCTGTAGATTTTCCTCATTTTCTTTATTAATTCGCGTTGTGGCATATTGTTTGCGTCCATTAAATGTTCTGAGGAGACGCAAAGATAGCTTAATTCCATTGCCTGTTTACCTCACAGCTATAGAATTGAGCGAGGCCCGAAATGTTGTGTTTAGATTAGCTCAAAATCACGCATTTGCATCAGAAATTGAACTTTTGTCACATGGGAAGCCGTTACCCAAACGCCACGTTTTATGTAGTTTAAATCCGATTTATGATGAGACGGATCGTTTATTACGGGTAGGAGGTCGTCTTGGAAATTCAAATTTACCTCACGAAAAGAAACATCCCCTGATTTTGCCGCGAGATTCGGCACTTAGTCGTTTATTAGTACGGTACGCGCATCGGAAATGTTTTCACGGTGGACCAACACTTACCTCAAATACTGTGATGCAATATGCATGGATTTTGGGGCGAAATCGTTTGGTTAAGACTGCGATCAGGAACTGTATAGTTTGTCAACGTAACAAACCTCGTCTGGCTCATCAGATGATGGGGAATTTGCCCGTCTCACGTGTGACTCCGGCTCGACCATTATCGACGTCAGGACTAGATTACGCCGGTCCCTTTCAAATTAAAAGTTCTAAGGGCCGAGGGCATAAATCTTATAAGGGATATATAGTACTTTTTATCTGTTTTGCGACGCGAGCGATACATCTTGAAGCGGTTAGCGATCTTACGACTAAGATATTTCTTGCCGCTTATAAACGATTTGCGAGTAGGCGCGGAATTTGTACAAATTTATTTTCTGATAATGCATCCACCTTTAAAGCCGCCGATAAAGAGTTGCGAGACATGTTCAAATCAAGTTCCGAATTTTATAAAACCGCCGCTGCGTCCCTTGCCAATGACGGAACCTCGTGGACATTCATACCAGCGAACTCTCCTCATTACGGAAGTTTGTGGGAGGCTGGGGTAAGATCTGTGAAACATCATATCACGCGTGCTTTCGGTGACAAAATCTTAACCTTTGAAGAATTTTCTACGGTACTTGCCGAAATAGAATCATGTTTAAATTCGCGTCCAATATGCCCATTAAATTCTGACATTGATGATTTACAAGTATTAACCCCTGCACATTTTTTAATCGGCAAAACTTGTGGTTAATTCCTGACAAAGATATTTTCAATGCACCGGAAACCTATTTGGAACGTTTTCATCTTCTTCAGATCATTCGGAACAATTTTTGGAAGCGATGGTCTTTAGAATATATGCAGCATTTGCAAGAAAGATCAAAATGGCGTGGGCAAACTAAGAATTTTGCCATTGGACAATTACTCTTATTACGTAATGATCCTTACCCACCTTCAAAATGGCCTTTAGGACGAGTAGTAGAAGTTCATCCCGATTCAGACGGGCTAGTCAGAGTCGTCCCTGTCAAAACAGCGACGTCAAATTTGCGACGGCATATCGCGCGTCTCTGTCCTCTTTTTGATCAAACTAATTCTAAGGAGTCAAACGAATCAATCCGTAAGGACGAAGTCAATTAAGTTAGTTGTATTTTTATGCTTTCGTTATTTAATTTTGGTTATTGTATCAAAATACACTGTGAAAAATTAAAGGTATTTTCATTGGAACAAATCTGATTAAGTCGGTGCCCTCAGTTTATTGTGTTAAGTTCGTCTGATGACGAAGGCGGGCGGTGTGTTCGCGATTTTGTAATGTCGATTGTATCACCGTGATGGAAAACGATAATCTCACCATGTATATGTATACGCGAGTCTAGCAAGCGAATCACGGTGGTCGCGATTGACAAGGGAGAGTTGTTGTGGAGACGGTTGCCAGAGAGTGTTTTCTTGAAAAACAAGGAGAGCTTGACAGATTGAGAGAATGTGCGAGTCGACTGGGGTCTTTTCTGTGATAATTCGTAATTGCAAATAGAGTTACTTTTTGGGTTTGAATGCTCACGCGAGTGATCCCGGGTAATAGGAGATTTGGTTTTGCACTCGGTTCGGCAATACTTGAATTCTCCCAGGCCGGCTCACAGATCCAAGGGCATTGGCAGCTTTGAAGCTCCTTTCCAGTGAATCCCGAAGCTGGGACGGATTGCAAGGCTAGCCGTAGTGCTGCCGGCAAAGGAGTGCCCTATGGGCCAGCCGGCAATTGTGCAGAATTCCAGTGGAACTCTGCTGTGGACCACTGCGCGCAGAGACTTGGTTATTAACGGTAAGAGAGCTCTTTTAGTTTTAGAGTAAAATGTCATGTAGCATATAAATTGCTTGAAACGTCGATTTTCTAACGGCGTTAGCTATTTTTAAACACTATCAGATACTGGGCTTTCGTACGGCGAAATTCTTGTAGTTACTTGATTGAATAAATTTATTGCATCTTGCTTCGGCTTTTCCTCGTAATCCGTCGAGGTTTTTATGCCGAAGCAAGAATTTGTTTAACCGGGAAATTGTGTATTTTATTATAATATAAGTTCGAACATTGTTTAATCTGAACTTCTATGAATCCTGTCTATTTAAATGATTGAGAAATAATATGTCAAGGTCAAGGTCATCGGAGCTGCCTCCCCTAAACATAAGGTTTACCGCAGAAGGTTATAACCGTAGATAAATCTGCGGATCTTTATGCAAAATGAAAGTTGTTTTCATTCATCAATTACAAGTTTTTACAATTATCTCGTAAACTAAAGCCGATCGCCAAAAAGTTTAAAGAGAAATGTTGTTCAAAATCATGGTCTTGAAAACGTATCCAAAGCTCATCGAAATCGGAGAGGATTCTCATTATCGAGAAACTCTTGTTCGTTGCGAGTCACGGCGTACCACCGACACTCGCTTGCCGGCGCGGCGGGCCAGGGCGCGCTCTGATTGGTCCGTGTTTTTCGTTAATAACTTCTAAACAAAGCCGCAGTTGACATTGGGGCAAAGGAAAATGTCTCTTAGGATGGTCTCAGGAACCAATCCCTTTCGGGATTTTCACGAATTTTGGGACACCCTGTATAGCCCTTTTTTTTTTTTTTAACGTAGGAAAAACGCTTTACGCGTGCCCCGCCCTCCTGGGGGAGAGACGGGGTTATGTGGGACTCGTCTGTTCCAGAAGGGACCAGACCTACCCACTAAAAAACGTACGGTGACCTCCCTGAGCTAAGTTGGAGGTGGGCGGGGTCTCGGTAACGAATGCGACCGACCACCTCCAGCCCCGGCTTAAAGCCCCTGTCCCGGGGGGGAGTGAAGCTCCCCTCAATCCAAAACCTAAAGCTATTTGGTGACCCGCACGGGGTCCCCCATCCCTGGGGTCGCTCGGCTGGGTGTCCCGAGCCCCAGCTCGAGACACCCGCGACCCCCGGAGAACCCCGTCCTCGCTCGGGGAAAAGAACCCATAGGGGTTCCCGCCGGGCCGAGAAGGGAGGTTTCCGCACGCGACAAGGAGGGGACAGAGGCGAGTTCCGGCTCCACCCCCCAGATCGACCCCCGTAATATAATAAAAATAGAATAAATAAAATAAATGAATCAATAAAATAAAACATTCAAAATAAATAAATAAATGGGGGGAGGACAAACACATGTCAGGGGGGGATAAAATAACGGGAGGGGTCGATCGGCAGGTCGCATCTTTGTAGTGGGGGGGGGAGGGGATTATTGCTCCGCCTCGCCCCCCCCGCGACCTGCCCACCCCGGGGGCGCCTTTACGGCTAGCCCCCCTTGGCATAGAAGTACTACGTAGTTTCACCGCCGCCAATACGTCCGCGGCCCCGACGGGGTCGCCCCGACGAGGCCAGCCTCCTGGCGGAGAGGGGGTCGGCTTCCCTCTCCCTCTCCGCTGCCTCCTTCTGCGATATCACAATCTCTCAGAAGGAGGCAAACGCTGCTCTTGAGCTCTCGCTGCCGATCATGTGGTCGACCACGACCGGCAACGAGAGGTCCATCCCAATAACGCCACTTAGGTCTCTGCGCGGCGCCGACCACGCTGGACATTCCTCCAGCGTATGCCGCGCAGAGTCTTGGGCCTCCTCGCTGTGGTGGCACTGCGGCGTCGGTTCCTTCCCGATGCGACGCAGATACTCCCCGAAGCATCCGTGCCCGGAGAGCACCTGCGTCACATGGTAGGTGAGCCTTACCCGACTCCTGCACCATTCCTCCAGAACGGGCAGGAGCGCCCGGACAATTGGCCGGTCCGAGTCGGCGGAAGAGATTTCCTCCCGCCATCGGACCAGGATGTCCTGTCGGGCCTGGCGCCTCAGCACTTCGACCACCTCCCCCTCGGGGCATAACTCCCCACGGCGGATGGAGCAGGCAATTTGGTAAGTAGTTGCCCGCTCCACCGCCATGAGATGCAGGGGAGTCATGCCCGCGAGGAGGCACGCCGCCTCCCCGGAGATGGTGCGAAAACCCCGTATGGTCCGAATGGCCAGCCGGCGTTGCACGCGCTTTGCGTGCAACATGTTGCGCCGGCTGGCCAGTAGCTGTTCGGACCACACGGGGGCTCCATAAAGGAACCACCCCCGAGTAGAGGCGACGAATCCTGTCATCGGGCCCCCCGATATTGGGCAACAGCCGTCCCATGGCGGCTGCCACCCCTTCGACTCGGGGGGCCATCAGGCCGAAGTGCTCTTCGAAGCACCAGCGGCTGTCGAGGGTCAGGCCGAGATAACTCATCTCACCTTTCACCTCGACAGAGGCTTCACCCACCCGGATCCAGAGTTGGGGTGGCCGCTGGCTCCGAGGCAATGCGTGTAACCACATTGCCTCGGTTTTGCCAGCAGAAATCTCCAACCCCAATCTCCGGATCCCACCGACGACGCAGCCCACCGCTGCTTGCGCCAGGCTGAGCGTCCTCCTCCACGTCAACCCCTCGACGACCACCAATGTATCATCTGCGTAGCAGATCAGGCGGACGCCGAGGGGAAGATTAGCCCGCAGCACCGCGTCAAACGCGAGTAGCCACAGGAGCGGTCCGAGGATCGACCCCTGTGGCACTCCGCGGTGCATTTCCTCCCTCTGAATGCCACCGTCCCGACCCGGATACTCAAACCACCTGTCCCTCAGGTAGTCCCGGATGACTTCCTTGAGGTAGGAGGGCACCTGGTAATAATCCAGGGCCCTCACTACCTCATCCCATGGCAGGGTGTTGAAGGCGTTGGTGATATCGAGGCTCACCGCCATCAACACCCTGCCCCGAGCGACAGCCTCCCTCCGGAGGGAGGCGAGACGACCGACGGCATCTACCGTCGATCTCCCCCTCCGGAAACCGAACTACTGTCGCTCAGATCGGGACCACCATGTTGGGACAGGTGCTCGACGAGGCGGTCGGCTATGATCTTTTCATAGATCTTGCCTGCCTCGTCGAGGAGACACAGGGGCCGGTACGCAGAGGGAGTATCTGCGGGCTTTCCTGCCTTGTGGAGGAGGACCAGCCTGGCGACTTTCCATTCTTGGGGGAAGGTTCCCCGGCGCATACAGGAATTCAACGTCTGTATGAAAGCCGGGGCGAGACGTCCAAGGCCGCGGCCAATACCCGTCCAGGGATCCCGTCGGGACCGGGAGCCTTCTTGCCCCCTTCCCGGATCCTCTGGACGGCTCGGGAGAGCTCACTCTCTGTGACCCCGAGTTCGTCGGTCCAGTTGGTTTGGACCGAAGGGGGCGGGTTCTCTCTCGTTCCCTCCTTGGGAGGGAAGAGTGTACTGAGGACCCGCCCCAGGAACTCGGCGTCCAACTCCTCTGTAATGGGGGGCGCCCACGGGCGGAGCTTGTTCAGCTCCGCCTTGTAGAGCTGAATATGGATCCCTATGAATCCCTATGAAGGGATCGGAGGAACTCATCCCAGGCCGCGGCCTTTGCAGCGGCTATTGCTCGCTGGAGAGCCATTCGGGCCGCCCTATACTCCGAATAGAGGGCGGCCACTCTCGCCTCGTCGACGCCTCCAATTGGGTGGCGTCGACGTGCGCGGGTGTAGTGGTGTCGGGCGCGGACGCACGTGTCCCTCACGTCCGCAATTTCGCCCGACCACCAGTACGCTGACTTTTTCGGGGGGTGTCTCCCGGCCCGGGGCATCGAAGCGTCTCATATCGACTTCATAACGCCCCGGAACCATGACACCCCCTCGTCAGTCCCGCGCTCCTTGGGTTCGACCCAGGAATAGGCGAGAGCTGTGGCTCTCAGGACATCCTCGTCCAGTCGCTGCAGTGCCCATCTCACGGGCGCTGCGTGGGTGCTACGTGGGGGGGCAAGTCCGCCTGTTGTTGCTGAGTGGCCACCACCTCCATGATGATATGGAGATGGTTCACCAACCGGAGCTCCATGCCCCCCGCCCAAACTTCAAGGGCCTCGCCACGAGCGGTGGTCTTGGGGTTTCCCCAACCTGTGGACTTCGCGTTGAAGTCCCCCAGGACCAGCATTGGACCGGCTAGGTGTGATGTGATCATCACCTTCAGCCGGTCCAAAAACCCCTCGAACTCTGCGAGGTCGCAGTTGGGCGATATGTAGCAACCCGCGACTAGCAACCTTCCCCATTTGTACAGTAGAACCCCTCGGCCCCGCTCGACCACGGAGCCGGGGGGGAACTCTCTGCCCTTTCGGGCCCAAATTGCCACGGAGCCCCCATCGTCCCCTACCCAAGGGGAAGAGTCGGGGACGCTGTAGGGCTCCGTGACAACGGCCAACCCTACCTGCCTCTCCGCCAGGCCATGGACAAACAAGTCCTGGGCCCGGCGGGAGTGGTTCAGGTTTGTCTGAACAACCGGGAGCGTCCTGGGCATTATTGTGCGGTAGACGCTCCCGGCTCGGCCACCTTAATGCGGGGTGGCTCTGGGGGTGGAGGGTCCACCTCCATATCCTCCCTTGGCGCGGGGGGAGGGGGGTTTATTGGCCCCTGTTCCCCCTTGGCCGAACCGTCGGAGGGCTCCTTCCCCCCGGCTTTCTGGCCCTTCCTCGGCAGCGGGGGGCATTGGCCACTCCCCGCCTTGTGGCCGGCCGGTCTCCCCAGCTCGGTGCATATTGGGCACCGGGGGGCGGCCGAGCACGCATTAGCCCGGTGGCCGGTCTCACCACACTTGTAACACTGGCCGCTCCGGTCGACCGTGCTAGTGCACCGCTGCCGGACGTGTCCCAACGCCAGGCAGCGGAAGCACTGCAACGGCCTCGCGGCCAGTGCCTCGACCTTCGCGGTGGACCAGCCCACCCGAAGCCTACCCGCGCCCGCCAGTGGGCGGGCGGCCGCGGCGGGGCATTTCAGCCACGTGGTGCCCAGGCCGGTGACCGGGGACTTTATGTCCCCAACCTTCACCGTATCGGGTGGGCACCCCGTGACTTCCGCCACCGCCGCCTTCACCTCCTCGGGGGTGACGGAGCCGTCCAGGCCCCTCAGGCGGATATCCGCCGTTTTGAGGGGTCTGTTGACCCGCACCCCCAGGCCGCTTAGCGCAGCGGCCATCTTTGACGCCAAGGCGTCCGCCTTGACACCCCCCTCGGGGCCGGGGATCTCCAGCAGGAGCCCCCCGGTCACCGCCCGCTTAGTGCGGATCACCCCTACCCCTAGGTCGCTGAGCTTAATGGCAGCTTTCGCCGCCGCCATTGCCTCCGCCAGGGTGGTCTTGCACCCCTCCGGAATGATCAGCGAAATCGCCGCCGTCTTCGGAGGGGGGGCCACCCTGGGCGCGACCTTTCCTCCCTTCCCCTTACACTTGGGGTCCCTAGGGGGGCCTTTGAGGGGGTCGGGTTGAGGTTTGCGGCCTTCTTCTTTGCCGTCTTATCGGCCTTCCGGCCAACCACCTTATTCCAGGCAGGCCTGGTGGGGGCCGGGCCCGGCTTCCCCAGTTGATCCTTAGGGGCGGGGGGAGGAGGTGGAGGGGGCATGAGGTCTGCCGCCGCTTGTTCCCCTTTATTCTTCTTCTTTTCCTTCCCCTTTTTCTTCTTCCCGGCGTCGGGCAGAGGTAGAGGGAGGGGACCCGTCGACACTCCGGAACGCGGAGGAGCAGGGGACGGGCGGGCAGTTCCAAAAACCGCCTTACTCAGCTCCACCTGCTCCCTCCTGATCAGGGCAAGCTTGGCGTCCAAGAGGGCGCCTAGCTGCTTTATTAGCTCCGCCGTGCCAGACCCCGTCTCCGGATGAGGAAAGTCTGGCACGTTTTCCGAGTCAAACAGGGGAGGCGGCTTCTCCGTGGGAAGGGGAGAGGAGTTGAGATGCCACCCCCATCCTTTTCATCGCCATCATCTCCTCCCTGTAGGCCTCGATGGTGGCCTCGAGTTTCGCCAACTTCCCCCGCAGGTGCTCGTTCTGCTTCTGCAGCGAAAGCATTCGAGCTTCTGCGTCCTGCGGGGTAGGGAAAGAGGCGGCCAGAGGCGGGTCAGCGGTGCTAGGGGGGCCCGGTTCTTTCTCCCCCCTTTGCACAACCTCAAGCAGCGCCGCCTCGGCAAATCGTGCGGACCACTTGAGGTCCCGCACGTACGTGCCCTTGAGGTTCCCGCTTTTGAGGGCGGTTGTCTCCACTAGGCGGACCCTCTCCAGGAACTCCTGCATAATGTCGCCCGTGGAGAGGCCGCTGATCCGCCTCGCCATTTCGTCCACCGCTGGGGTGGAGTCCTTCTTCCTCGAGATGGGACGCCTTTCCGACTCCCCGTGGCCTGCTCGTTGTCCGAGTACGACTGCTGTTCCCGCCGGCATTTGTGGGACCTCCCGGACGCGGACGTGTGGTCCGATCCACCTCCCAGCTGGAAGGTATCGCCCAGCCACGGTAGGTCGTGGCCGGGGTTGGCAGTGTCGTCATCGGTGTCGTCGATTATCACCACCGGACCTCCCTTCGCCGCAGCAGTTCTCGACGATTGGCGCGTTGCGCGGTCCGTCGAGCCCGTCGAATCTCCTGCCTTATCCACGTCCAGAGATGGGGTGGCACTGGCAGATGCCACTCCCACCTCTGGGACCTCTCCCACGCTCAGAGCATGGGAAGCAACTCCGCTCACGGAGGCATCGCTTGTCGCCATTACTTCTCGGGTGGCCAAGTGGTCCACCAACCCGAGCTCGCGATTGCCGGATGACGACGCCGGGGACGCTCGCGCGACAACGTCCCCACCGCCGGTACTGGGGTATCCCTCCCCTGCACCGTAAACTTTTTCTAAAGGGAACTTAGGCGGTGTTATTTTGCAATAAACTCTCCTACGTGCCCTTTCAGTCGTCATACAATAAACCGTCCCTGGAGTGCACTGCGTTCGTTTTTGTACTGCCATACAGAGATCCGTCAGTGCACCCACTCACCCCTCGCTCCGTTAGCACACGACACTGGTATACATCAGTGCCGTGCCCCAGGGTCCACCACGAGGAGGTAGAGCAAGAGGATTTTAGGATACGGACCACCGCCACTGCAGTCATATCCTCCAATGTTTCCGAGTCAACATTGGAGAACCCCGTATCCCTCAGACCCCACCCTCTATAGCCCTGAGGGGACCCAACTCGGATCACCTTCACCTTGACATATGTTGTCAACGGACACCATTGTGAACAACTATTCTTAATAAATTATCCGTCGCTCGAGTGATTCGAGCAGCTAGTTTGCTTACGAGCTACTACACCCACCCATCTCGGATCACCTTGATATTGACATATGTTGTCAAGGACAATGTTCTGAACAACTTTTGTCATTACATCTACCTGGTGCTCGGTCTTCGTTTTCGAGATATGTGCAAAAAACTATTGCGAATATTGTATTTTCATATGCGTGGTCGGCCCCCGCCACCTAGTAGTAGTAGTAGTAGTAGTAAGTGCGTTTGCCGGGGAAGGGCGGGTCGGCCGCCCCTCGCTTCCTTAGGGCACACCGGATCTTTCATCACCAGTATCACAATTGGCGCTGCCGGCACTCGGCCCTTTTGCGGGTTGCAGGTATCCACGTCTTTCAGCCGTCCCGTCTGTTTTATTCGGCCCGGGCCATTTTCAGAGTCGTCGACTTACTAGACGGGTCGGTCATCATTGATGAGTCAATTTTTGTCAGTTTTTGAGCTGTTTTACGGCTCGGTGTGAACGTCGGGCCCCCTCACCTTCAGACCTGCAGGGTGTCTCGCCTGCTCTTTCAGACTCCCCCCACTTCACCATAAGTTTCATGTCGAATGTGTCAAGTTTTGAAGCCCGTCCCTATTCTGTTCCGGATAGTCCAGAACCTGCCCACTCCCTCCCCTAGGGCTAATCTCTCCGCCTGTGCTGTGAGTCTATTGGGAGTTCAAAATGCAAGGGACCGCGTTTTGTTTGACCATTGGGAAGAAGTTACTGTTACTTGGAATCCGATCCGACTTTATCGAAATCACGGCTGGGCCGAGATATCAATTCCATACGGTCTTCTCTTGCCGAGTCTACTTCGCGCTGGGGTTGAGAAGGAAGGGTTCATCAACTTCACCCAAATCTATCTCCTGAGAGATTTGATATCAGGTTCATCGAGATCTTCCTTCTTGGGTGGGCTTGACACATTCTAGAAAATATGCCTGATTGTTTGGATGTGACCATCATCCTCGGTTCTGGTCGGTGTTCAGCAATTAGCTCCGTCCATCCGGCCTTCCCCTTCAAGGTTTGTTTACGTTCGTTTTCATTGTTACATGGTGTTTATGCAGATTTCGTTATTTTCGTAGAGATGTTGGGTTGTCCACTCCGAACTGTCTCTTTTTCTGGTCTCTTCGATTGCCGCTTGGAGAAGGCTTGTTTTCGTCTGCAGACTCCTTCTCAGGGTGGTCAGCCTACGGTCATGTTGTTTTCGGTCTTGTGCAGAGTTTTTGACCTTGCTGACTTGATTGCAAGCATGAACTAGGTTCGCAGCCATTCGGAGCCTGGTGTTTGTTTAATTACTAGTTTTTAAAGGTTTGACTTTACCGTGTTTTCTTTCCTGTGTTTGCCGTTCCAGTATTATGTAACTAGTTGTTTGCCGGTTCATTCACCTTATTGTTGGTGATTGATTCTTCAGGGTTTTTAATACTGCTTTTTTCCTTACAGGAGGCGAGGAGGCGAGGAACCGTTTTCACTTCCTGCTTATCTTTCTGTAAAATGTGGGAGTCCACGGTATTACCTGGTCTTTGTGATTTTTGTTGTTGGTAGAGATGTTTTTGGTTGTGTATTTCTTATAACCTGTTACTGTCTCTTTTTCCTTATTCTTTTCGGTTTCCTCTTGTGGAAGGCTGTTACTTCATCTTCAATCTCCTCGTCCGGGTGGTCAGCCTACGGTCATGTTGTTTTCAGTCTTTTGCGTGGCCTCTGACTCAGCATGACTGTTTCAAGCATGAACTAGGTTCGCAGCCGTTCGGAGATTGATGCATGTTTTTATTTGTGTGTTTGGTCTTGGTCTCTATGACTCTCTTTCCTTTCCATTCTTTATTTGTCGATGATATCTGCTTTGTGTTTGTCTTTGAGCATTTCTTTCATGCTAAAGCTTTACTGTTTCTGTTTCTGTTGTGCGTGATTCTCTATATCTGGGCTGTGAGCTAGATATCGAGAGTCATTATTGCTGTTTTTTACTTTTGTCCAATCAGAGATGTGTGGTTATGTGTTTGTTTGTCATATAATCAGCTACTGTCTCTTGTCCATGTTCTTTTCGGTTGTCTCTGTGGGAGGATGTTTCTGTTAGCTTTCTCTCTCTCTTTCTCTCTCAGCGAGTGAACACGTGTAACGTCGTGCTCTGTCGAGAATGAGAGTTTGAGTGGTAAAAAGCTCTCCGGTGATTTAGACAAATATGCTGGGAGATTGTGAGTGCGCTATAACGAATGTAGAAGTGTTATCTAATGTGAGGAACTAATAGACAAGTTATAAATTAGTTTAAAGTGAAGGTGTGATACGGCCAAGCGGCCATAGATCATCACGGCATGCTGACAGGATGAGTCAGTATATTTCAGTTTGCATGAGGCGACACGAGCAGGTGTCATAAATTGCAAACAGTTCGAAAGACACTCGGCGGTGCCGGTAAGTTAGGGAGTGATAGATAAAGCACCTGTATGTAGACAATGCAATAAAGAAGTTAAAACAGAGGCGCATTATTGTGTGCAATGTGATAAGTATTTTCATCCGGGCTGTGTTAAGCTACACAAAGTTTACAATAAGGATAATGAACTTATACATTGTGGTGGAAAAATAGAAAAATATATGGTGAAAAGTGACAGTAAAATGTCGGGTGAAAGATAAAATGTCGGCTCATGAAGATGGACAAAAACAACGGGAGCGGAGCGCATCAACATCAACATCAGCAAGCATAAAGGATACAAAGATTGATAATATACAGGGTGTCCCAAAATTCGTGAAAATCCCGAAAGGGGGTGGTTCCTGAGACCATTTCAAGCGTCATTTTCCTTTGCAAAAATGTTATCCGCGGCTTTGTTTAGGAGTTATTAACGAAAAACACGGACCAATCAGAGCGCGATCTAGACATGAGTTGCCACAGTCGGCCAATAGACAGTTGGCGCGCAGGGCCGACTGTCGCAACTCGCGTCTAGGTCGCGCTCTGATTGGTCCATGTTTTTCGTTAATAACTACTAAACAAAGCCGCGGATAACATTTTTGCAAAGGAAAATGTCGCTTGAAATGGTCTCAGGAACCACCCCCCTTCGGGATTTTCACGAATTTTGGGACACCCTGTATACAGTAAGGAGCGAAACTGAATCAATAACCACAAGTTTTGTATAAATCATTATTTATTGCTAGGAGTAGAGAAGAATAACAAAAAATCAGCATCATAATTATTTTTATCATAGTTAGAAGTAACTTAAGAATTTTTTTTTTCAATAATTAATGTCTCCTCGTTTAGCAATGACAACAAAAATAGGTTGACTCGGTTTTGCACCGGTCCCTACAAGAAATGTTTACGTGGCATGTTCTAGTAGTATGTTTACATCTAGCACTTTGGTATGTTTACAAACTATTAGTCTACGTCTTAACACTCAGTTCTTCGCAATCAGTCGAACGGAAAAGCACGCAAGTGAAGTGAGAATAAATATGAAGTCAAATGCTCAAATTGTGTAAAAAAAGTCATTTCACTTTTGAATGACGGCTTGTCAACGCGTAAGACAGCGAAAATTTGCAGTGTTAGTCAATCGACAGTGCAGAGAATAAGAAAAAAATACTGTAAAAGTATATTATTAAATGTTGGAGGAAGATCAAAAATATTATCACCGCAGGATGAACGAAGGATTATACGGTTTGTCACATCTGGTGAAGCTTCAAGTTCCATTATAGCTGCAAAAGTATTAAAAGAAGATACGAATATACAAATAAGTCAGCGGGCAGCACGAAGAACCCTCAAAGGAGCTGAGTTTAGAAGCATTAAGAAAATAAAGAAGCCAATGTTATCGAAAAAAAATATTAAACGTCGTTTGGAATTTGCTACAAAATATCAAAACTGGACAACTACTGACTGGGAACGGGTTATTTGGTCAGACGAGACCAAAATTAACAGAATTTGAGCAGATGGCATGTCTTGGTGCTGAATTCGTAAAAATGAAAGGCTTAAACCACGACATGTGAAACAAACGTTAAAGCATAGAGGCGGTTCCCTAATGTTCTGGAGGTACCTAACAGCATTTGGTGTTGGATCACTGCACCGAATTAATGACATCATGAATCAGTACATATACAAGGATATTTTACAAGATCATCTCATAGATGCTGTTGAAAATATGCCTTTTGAAGAAAAAAATGTAATTTTCATGCATGACCGAGACCCTAAGTACACTGCTAAAAGTGTAAAAAATTGGCTCAGTACTAAAACATTTTCTGTCCTGAATTGACCTGCACAGAGCCCCGACCTCAACCCCATAGAGAATCTATGGGGTTTACTAAAAAGACGACTTCGGGATTCATATGACTCCCAACCAACTTCAATCACAGATTTGTATGATAGAATTCAAGAACAGTGAGAACAAATATCTCCGGATTAATGCAAAAAATTAGTAGAACGTATGCCAAAGCGAATTACTGCAGTTTTACAAGCACAAGGGTTGTGGACGAAATATTAAAAATAAATAATATATTAAATATTGCCAAGTATTGGACGTGGTGCAAAACCGAGTCGATCTATTCTTGTTGTAATTGCTAAACGAGGAGACATTAATTATTGAAAAAAATTTTTCAAGTTACTTCTAACTGTGATCAAAATAATTATAATGTTGATTTTTTGTTATTCTTCTATATTCCTAGCAATAAATAATGATTTATACAAAACTAGTGGTTATTGGTTCAGTTTCGCTCCTTACTGTACAAGGTGATACAGGAAATTAAGGACGAAATGATAGGGAAGAAAGTACTCAGGAAGGCTAAAGTCTGTCCCAGTTAAGAAGGGACTTGTTTCGCGCAGCTCGACTGATCGCGGACGGCGCTGCTAACCTCCCAACTCTCACTCCACTACCCACTCCCCACTCTCTCGACGCGAGTATTCATGTACGCGGTGTACCGGAATGAAACGGGTTAGCATGAAATTATTCGGAATGGGAAATCGGACTATTTATTTGTATATATCTTCATATATTTTATTTAATTTTATATATAATTTGTACATTTTTTGTAGATATGTGTTAATATACAGGGTGTCCCAAAACTCGTGAAAATCCCGAAAGGGGGTGGTTCCTGAGACCATTCTAAGAGACATTTTCCTTTGCAACAATGTCAACTGCGGCTTTGTTTAGGAGTTTTTAACGAAAAACACGGACCAATCAGAGCGCGCCCTGGCCCGGCGCGCCACGCCGCACAGTGGTCTGAGAGCGGCAGAAAACGGCAAAAAGGAAAGCTTTATTTCGGGGAAAATCTCGACAAAAAATGTTTGTAACCGTTCTTGGTCACGAAAAATAATAAATACATTAAAAAATAAGTAATAAATTAATAATAAATAATAAATTTTACACTTAAATTGTGAATATAAAATAAATTTAAAATGAAATATAATTCAATTTAAATTAAAGATAATAAAAAATGATTCCTCTCCATATAAAATAACTACTTAATTTAAAACACAGTAATTTCATGTCAATTAAAATAAAATGAAATAATTTCATGGAAATTTATTATGTACAGTATACAGGTGTCACGTTCTCATGCAAACAGCATGGAACGCGCCTGTCCCCTGAGTGGGTCCATGACGCGCCGCGCCTGCCTAACGATACTTCTCGCCGCCGCGCTCCCCTCCTCCACGCTCCGCACGCGTACCCTAGACCTGGCCGCTAATACTATAGCAGGTAGCAAGGGGATTTGTTTTCGCTAAAACGTTTCTCGCTGCAGAAAAAGCACCGCAGGGGTTCCTTCAAACCCCCGCAAGGTGGATACCTTTTCTCGCAGGAAAAACCGATCACCACCCGCATAAAAGCGAGACGACTAGACGAGTTGGAGAGTTAGACAAGCAGAATACAAGTCGAGAGTTCGAGAGCCAAGTTTTTTTATTCAGTTGTCTTCGATATATCTACTGTGCGTTTCCTGGGCACGTAGGTAATCTTAAACAACATTTTACATATTTTTGGAACGGGCACAAGGGATGACACAAGCAGCGCCGATTAAGAAGAAGAAAGCGAGACGTGGAGGCAGACGACACCACCTCAAACAGCTAAAAAAGGCCTTTTACGCCTTCGAGGACCAACCAGGAGAATTTATCCCGGACTTTGACGAAAAAAAGGAAGTCAGCTACAGGCTTACCAGGATTAAAGCAGCTGCCCCGTCACTCCCCCAGTCCCAGTCTGATTGGAAACTCACCCCCATAGCGTTCACTTCGCGGAACTTCCCCGATATACTTAGAGTCCCCACCTCAGACCCGAGATATCAATATTACGCGGATAAATTGTTCCCGCATATGTAAACTCACCTAGTTTTGAATAAATAATTCTTATACCAGAAATTCAGTCTCTTCTCACTCTGCTACCATCATTTTTCCTTCCTCCACGATATTTATCGTTACCCACCTCGAGAACAGGTTGCCGCTCGTCTGTTCTCAACCTTAAGTTACAGGCTCTCCCAAAAGGAAGCCATAGCACGTAACAACAGGTAAGGTTTATTTACTTTTTGGTCACGAAAAATAGTTAATAAATTAAAAAATAATTAATATGGTATGGTATGGACATGATATTTGATCCCCTCAGGGTTTCAAATTCATTTTACCAATCCTCTCCTTTTTCCACTCTCACCATCGCCTTTTCAGCGGGACCTACTGTTTATGGTGGGTTCCGAACCACCTTTTGCCAACAACACGTGAAAAACACCCCGGGTGGGTCACTTTCCGGTTTTTGACCAGACGGTCACCCATCCTAGTGCCGGTCACGTTCCACGTTGTTTAACTTCGGTGATCTAACGAGAACCGGTGCTTTCAACGGGACTACGGTTGTTGGCAAAATAATTAATAAAATAATAATTAATAATACATTTTACACTTGTTTTTACATACAGTGGGTAACGTGTTCGCACAGGTTCTTTCAATAGTATGCATTGTGAGAATTGTTAACACGATTTTTCAAATATTTCCGATGATCTGACAAAAAATTTTTCAAACGAAAGTTTATCAGTGTTCACTTTTCTACAAACTTCAATACAAAAAATTAAAGAAAAATCTCTTTTTGTATAAAAAATGAAGGTCATCTCAATTTTTTAAATATTAACATATATTTTTTACTTCATAATATTCTGACTGGTATCAAGACGAATCCAACGACCTATAATAATATAACATTAAACCTTCAAATAACGCTACAATAGTTTTGTCAACGATCGGAACGTCAAGTGTTCCAGAAAGCGGAGCGTTCTTTGACGCGTTCTCACCGATATTTCAAGAGATAAAACCCAAAGCCGCAGGTTACCGCAGGTGAACTTTGCATTTATTGTTTACTTAGACATCTACAAACGTTATTTTTCCATTGGCACCTTGGCGCAGTTTGGCGCAAGAGATATATCGTCTTTCAAACTTTATTAACGTTGCTCTTTTCCCCGTTTAATAGCATTATCTGCAAAACTACTCGAAAAAATTAAAAATAAACATTTTTTGCGATTTACTCCGGGTCTTCGTACTTGAAGGAAGTCAGAAAAGAAAACATTATTTACATTACTATTTTTACAGGCTCATACGGTTTCTTCAAACATGCGCTTGAATTTATGCTGAAAACTAGGTATGCTTAGCATGGCCAACTTTAAGACGTTCTACAACAAAGTGAATTTGGATTTTGAACTGATTCATCCTAGAAATGTTTGAATTTACTCACCTACTAGTCAAAAATACAAAAAATTTGGTTTTTTAAGAAACTTGAAAATATGGGGTTTTCGCCGCTTTCAGACCACTGTGCGCCGCGCCGGCAAGCGAGTGTCGGTGGTACGCCGCGACATCGCAACGAACAAGAGTTTCTCGATAATGTGAACCCTCTCCGATTTCGATGAGCTTTGGATATGTTGTCAAGACCACGATTCTGAACCACATTTCTCTTTAGACTTTTTGGCGATCGGCTTTAGTTTACGAGATAAGTAACTTATAATTGTAAATCGATCGATGTACTATCTGAACTATCTCCTCTCCGATTTCGATGAGCTTTGGATACGTTGTCAAGACCATGATTCTGAACAACATTTCTCTTTAGACTTTTTGGCGATCGGCTTTAGTTTACGAGATAATCGTAAAAAAAGAGAAGAAGCAGAAACTGATTGAATTAAAAACTCACGTATTCAGCCGTAAATCCATTTGCTGCTTCGAAATGTGTGTCACTGAGTCACTCGGTGACGAACTGCACAGATGTCTTCAGGTATACGGCAGTACCGAAAGTCAAGGGACGTACGGCCAGGTCGACGAACTGCACAGCCGGTGGTAGAAGGCCAAAGGGATGCGCGGTCAAGTCGACGATCCAGAATTTCACTTTCACTTTCGAATCGATAAATAATTCGTATGTATATTTCACACAGATGCCTTGAAATTTTTCCACACTCACAATCACTGTTCACATTTCTCAACACATAGTTATGCACTAATAATAATTGCCATATCCCTTGTACTGCTGCACAAATCACAACAATCAGGTAATGCAATCACTAGCTGCGGATTTCATGCATTTGTAGCAAACATGAGTAGGTGCATTTTAAGACAGTAGAGAGATTAAAATAATTTCAAAACACCAATGTATTATTTTCAAATTCCCCCTGTCCCTTGTAATAGCGGCAGCCAACATTCATTTTGCATAAAGATTCGCAGGCTAGTGATTAGTTTAAATATCACTATCAAAAAAACAGCTCATAGCAACCGTTCGCTTTGAATTGACAAGTCTTTTCCGCAAGATTTTTCTAAAGAATTTAGGAAGGGCATTTAGAGTGTCGAAATTCGAAATGCACGCTGTAGCACGAAAACGACGGGACGGTTAGACGAAAAACAGGATGCGAGAAGGACCGCTGTAAGATTTATGGCAAACACATGCTTAGTTTTTCCTGCAGATTGGTACGCAGAGACGATGGGTAACTGTTTTCGTCGAACCGTCCCGTCGTTTTCGTGGTATGTACAGCGTGCATTTCGAATTTCGCCACTCTAAATGCCCTTCCTAAATTCTTTAGAAAAATCTTGCGGAAAATCAGTATCGTTCGAGCCGCGGTAAAGAGAACATCTCCAAAGACTTGTCAATTGAAAGCTAACGGTTGCTATTAGCTGTTTTTTGATCGTGATATTTAAACTAATCACTAGACTGCGGATCTTTATGCAAAATTAA